>NC_052155.1:7638446-8009449 GCF_902713615.1 Scyliorhinus canicula | reverse complement strand
CAGACCTCTCACTCAGAGACCGAGATTAGCCCCAAAGATGTAAAGGAAATGGGATAGATTGAAAGACACAATAAGAAATCCTAGCCCACAGAGAAAGAGAGTGTGAAACAGCAGTCCCAGAGAGAGCTACACAGGAGGGAGCTCGACCCAGAGGGACAGAGAAATTGGAGACATTCATTCTTCATCTCCTCCACCCTCCCCATGTGCCCGTGTTTAATATTACTGCTTGTTCCGTTGCAGAAGCTTCTTTTCAATGCATTTGTTAAAAGGGACGTTTAAAATCCCCCCCAAAGCCCTGCAAATTGGGAGTTCTTGCATTTGAGAAGTTCTAGCTATTTGGAAAGATTTTGCATGTGTTGAGGTGTATTTTTAACATGCGGCGTAGATTCGGCGTGGTGTGCGCGGAACAGGGGCGCCCCTGCAATAGTGCTTGTCCTGCACCGTTTAAACCTCACTTTCCATCTGCTGCTCTAGTGGGTTTTTTTTGTTGCAATCTTCAAAAACTCGAATGGATGCAATCCTATTTAATTTTGTAGCAGGTTGCATTGAGCAGGATAGGGTTGGGGAGTGGTCAGTTTGGAGGCCAGTTAAGCAGCAGTTTAGCACCACCAGATATTTTCAACAGTCTTGCAAGAAGAGATGTTTTGCAGACATTAGCGTTTTCCCATTAGCAGTCCATTTCCGTCGATTTAAATCACAATAGAGTACCCCCCCCCTCTCTCTTTATTAAGCTTTTTCATTCAGTTTGGGCAGCTCTTATCACAATAGAATTTGGTCTAAATAAGATGCAAAAGCAAAAAGATTGGTTGCATTGACTATTAGGTCAGACCTTAGTTTGGAACTTTGCTCAACCTGTGCATGGGGTCCATTCCAAGTACCTGCTTTTGTTAAGGGTGGCAGATTGCAATTTGACATGCATGCAATTCAAATTTTGAGACCAGATTTAAACCCAAGTATAACGTGTTCTGGTTTTCTGTAGTTCCAGTTAGATTAGAGCTGGTTAGGATTGAGGCACACGGTAGTAAAGGCTGCAATTTGCAATGCACAGGTTTTTTAAAAATTGCAAGGACTTGCAATTAGTTCTTCTAAACCTGGCTATTGTTTAGCTAAACTTTATTGATGAGCTGCATTTAACGTGCAGCTAAACTTCCAATAAATGTGCAAATTCTTCATTCCAACTAACCTCTGCACTGTACACAACTAATAATAGAATGGTTTGAAATGCTGTGTAGTAATTAAACTCCATTAAGCATGAAATCAGTTGAGTGCATTGTCCCATTCAAATGACATGATCAGAGATGCATCATGCTTACAATTGAACTGTTCCCACCCTGTGACTGTCCACAGTGGAGCTCCAGTCTGACAGTGATTTGCTTGACCCAGTTAAGATCATTGTCTGATACCCAAACATTTGGAAACAATTGAAAATAGTCTGCATTCTCACCCCCCTTCGTCTCCTGGGAGTTTATTTGTTGTGGCAGTGTCAGCTGACATAAAGTACCATTGGTTTAAATAACACTTTTTGTTTAAAAAAAAAAAATGGGTCCACCTTTCAGCTGTAAGGCAAATTTTTAAGATCGGGGGAAAAAAAGAGGGCAGACTGCGATTTTAAGTTGTGATCTGGAATGCACTGCCTGAAAACTCTGGTGAAAGTGGCTTTCGAAGGGGACTGGACTCGAGAAGCAAAACATTGCAGCAGGAGTGAATCATAGAATTTACAGTGCAGAAGGAGGCCATTTGGCCCATCGAGTCTGCACCAGCCCTTGGAAAGTGCACACTACTTAAGCCCACGCCTCCACCCTATCCCTGTTGTCCAGTAACCCCACCAAACCTTGATAACAAGAAGTCTTACATTAATGAGCAGTGAAGATACTGTGAAAAGCCCCTAGTCGCCACACTCCGGCACCTGTTTGGGTACACAGAGGGAGAATTCAGAATGCCCAATTCACCTAACAAGCACGTCTTTCGGGACTTAACATAGAACATAGAACAGTACAGCACAGAACAGGCCCTTTGGCCCTCGATGTTGTGCCGAGCCATGATCACCCTACTCAAACCCACGTATCCACCCTATACCCGTAACCCAACAACCTGGGACCCTGGAGCTGTGAAGCATTTATGCTAACCACCATGCTACCGTGCTGCCCAAATTAGTGGGCTTGTGGGAGGAAACCGGAGGAAACCCACGCAGACACGGGGAGAACGTGCAGATACAGCCACCTGGGGCTGGAATTGAACCCAGGGCCCTGGAGCTGCGAAGCAGCAGTGCTCACCACTTTGCCCCACGATGGACCGAATGGCCTCCTGCGTTCTATGCTCCTACAATTCCAAGATCAATCTATCTATCCATCGGTGCTCATTTTCAGACCTGAGGAAGCTGGCCAAAAAAAGTGATTTTATATTTGAAATATATTTTGCATTATTAATTGGTTAGTTTTTGTTTGGTTTTAGGTGCCAATAGAAGCAACTGGCCCTGTAACATGCACACCCGGATTTTCAGAAGATATTTACCACGCAGTGGTTTCCAGGAGCTTGTCGGAAGGACAGCCACTTTTGAATGGTAATTCATCATTGCATTATTACTTGTTTTTTTTTGTGTTCTGTTGCAAAGTACAGTTGGATGTTGTCTATGTTAAATTGGCCTGGAAACCAGGCAGGATTTTCCAGCACTTGGCAGCACAGTAGCTTCAAACTGAAGCAAAAGGACATGAATATTTCTGTTGAAAAGCTGTTATTTTAATAAGGTGCAGGGGATGGAGGGGATTGTGCTGCATCTTGCTTCAGTAAATTTATTTTTGGATGTGCAGCTCTTCTATGTTGTTATTTTAAGCCACTGAAACACTGACTTGACTTCTGCCCAGAAGGTTCCAGGCTGCCTCTGGTTTGAACTTTGCCTTGCATTTGACACTTTGCTGGCCTGGATGTTACCCTGGAAAGGATTTATTTTAGACTGGGGAAATTAAAGTTCTGTTGGCTGGGACTGTTTTAAGTTCCCCTCGCCCGTCACGACGAACGTTCTGTTGTTTGGTTTGCCAACATTAAGAAGGTGTATTACAGGATGCATGTCCTTTAGTTCCTCGTTTCCTTTAATGCAATCTCTCTGATGAACACGCAGCAGCAAATATGGTTAAGTAACTCATTTTGAATTGCAAGTGCCCAGGGCAATGGGCTTCAGTAAGGTAGAGACGGGTGATGCAGGAGTGGAGATGACCTGGTCAGAATTTTATTGGAGGTTTTCAAAATGCAGAGTAGTTTTCATTAGAATAAGTGAAAGGAAACATTTCCACTGGCAGGGTCTTTAGTAACAAGACGGCACGTGTTTAAGGTCATTTGCAAACAAAGTTGAGGCAGGGAGATGTTTTGACCTGGAAGAGCAAGGGAAGCAGATACAAATGGAGCTTTCAAAGTGGACTTGGGTACGCACATGGAAGCAAAAGTCTGCAGCACTACAAGGAGTGGGGCTAGTTGGATACCTTCTTCTGTGCTGTTCCCTTTAGCCATTTGATGTTGAGCTGACCAGTGTGTTGCACGTTGGAGAAGGAGCTTGCGCCTCCATTCCAGTTGATCGCGTACCATCTGCGTTGCGACTAATTTGTGACCACTAAACATGCGGTGGCAATGAAGGGGAAATGAGGTGGTCACCAACCAATCCAATAGGGAATCTGGAAGAAATATCTCCGCCCAGAGGTGGAGAGGATGTGGAACGTGCGTCGCGCCCACTGGGGGGGGGGGGGGGGGGAGGGGAGGTGAGACGAATGGTGTAGCTGCATTTCCGGGGAAGCATGGCGGGGGTGGGAGAGAGAGAAAAAGAAGGGGGATCGAGGGTTATGCTGATGGTGTGAGATGTGGAAAGGCAAGGAGGGGTTTAGAGTGAAGTATGGACGCCAGCCTGGACTGACTGCTGGGTTGGATATTCTTGTGCAGGAATATAGAAATGCGCCCACTTTAGCAATCAAATATCTTGGAGTTCAGTTGGCTGGACAGCTGGTTTGTGATGCAGAGCAAGGCCAGCAGCGTGGGTTCAATCCCCGTACCGTATTCACGTAAAGCCCCGCCTTCTCAACCTTGTCCCTCGCCAGAGGTGTGGTGACCCTCAGGTTAAATCCCCACCAGTCAGCTCTCCTCCCTCAAAGGGAAAAGCAGCCAGGGTCATCTGGGACTATGGCGACTTTACTCCACACTCTACTTATCTTCATTACTGAGTTAAGAGATCGAAAAGGAAATTTGAAAACTAACTGTGTTGACTTTGGTGGTGTGGCGCGCCAGTAGATTGCAAAATAAACTTTCAAATATCAAGAAATAAATAATGCAAAATATCCACTGATTGAGAAGATTACGAATACAGTGTCAGAATTAACCTTGAAGAATTTAAGGCCTCGCCTGAGAAGAATTGGGTAATGGTTTAGAATGGCCCTGACACTGGGATCCGAAATTCCTAGATTTATTTGAAACCATGTATTAGAGATCCGGAGTAATAAAAACAGGAAATTCTGGTTAAACTCAGCAACTCTGGCAATATCTGTGGAAGCGTCACACGGACTTGAAATGTTAACTCCGTTTCGCTCTCCACAGATGCTGCCAGACCTGCTACATTTTTCCAGGTTTTCTGTTTTCAGCAGTACAGTGGTGTGATATTAGGGTTGGTGCTCTCAGCCTCTCCAATATTGGAATGAATCCTCTTCCCCATCAAAATGCCATTGTGATCTTGTAAAAGCGAAGGAGTTAATATTCCCTCGAATCATTCGAACACAGGATGAGTCCATTAGTCCCATCAAATCTATGTCAGCACAGTTTTCCCCATTGAACAAGTTTAGAAAGTAGTGTGTGTTCTGTAACATCTATTCTCACCTTTGCTCAAGAATAAACATTTCAGGGTGGGGTTGGGGGAAGATTCTCTCTTCTCTCTCTCTCTCCATTTCTCTCTCCTTTTCTCTCTCTCTCTTTTTTCTTTCTTTCTTTCTTTTTCTTTCTTTCTTTTTCTTTCTTTCTCCCTCTCGCTCTCTCTCTTTTCTCCCTCTCGCTCTCTTTTCTCCCTCTCGCTCTCTCTCTTTTCTCCCTCTCGCTCTCTCTCTTTTGCTCCCTCTCGCTCTCTCTCTTTTGCTCCCTCTCGCTCTCTCTCTTTTGCTCGCTCTCTTTTGCTCCCTCTCGCTCTCCCTCTTTTGCTCCCTCTCGCTCTCCCTCTTTTGCTCCCTCTCGCTCTCCCTCTTTTGCTCCCTCTCGCTCGCCCTCTTTTGCTCCCTCTCGCTCGCCCTCTTTTGCTCCCTCTCGCTCGCCCTCTTTTGCTCGCGCCCTCTTTTGCTGGCTCCCTCGCCCTCTCTCTATTGCTCTCTCACTCTAAGTAACCTACTGCTTTGACCAAACCTCGGGGCATCTTCCCAAATATTTCCTGATGTGGTTTGTTGTTGGATTCCGTTTGATAGCACTCCTGTGTCGCACCTTGGGATGTGCCACCTGAATGGCGTTATATAAAGGTAATATTGTTGTTGAACATGTTTGATTTTATTTGGTCCCTGTTCGGGGACTGTTTTATTAAGTACAAAACCTCTGCTCAAGTCTGACCTGTGTAGGTTGGTTTTAAACCTCAGCTGAATACTTTTTTATGCCAGATAATAGAAATAGTCTTTTAGATGAATCATGCATACAAATGTGTTAGTTATGCATGCAGCAGCTGCTGAACCACTATGTCAAAGCTTCCACATTCAAGATTGGTCATTCATTAATCAGACCCTTGCGTTTAAACACTGACCAGTCTAGATGAAAAGTGGTAATCGTGAGAGATAAGGTACCATGCAGCAAATGCTTGAGTGAGGCAGAGGAATTTAAACTGGGCAATAAAGATATTTAATTTTGACTTAATGTGGTTCCAGAGCTTCTGTTTGCCGCAAGGCCAAGTAATTAATCCTTGGGACAATTTTGGCTGAAAAATATATTAATTTGGACTGTATCTATTGTGGCTAAATAGGTTTCAAAATCTAAGTATCGAGGGCAGTGGTGGGAAACATGAGGCCCACGAGACATTTTGTTGATTGTTGCCCACACGTAGCGTTCCGCTGATTCCCATCCGTGTAGACTTTTTGCCACCGGTTTGACTAATTATTTTGCACGTTCAGCAAGGGCGAGTGAGGTGAGGTGCCTACGAGGGGGCCCAAGTTCAAGATGAGGGGCAAAGAGGTTTAGGGGGATTTGAGGGAAAACCTTTTTACCCAGAGGGTGGTGAGGGTCTGGAACGCACTGCCTGGGAGGGTGGGTTGCCTCGCATCCTTCAAAAGGTACCTGGATGGGTACTTGGCACATCGTAATGTCAAGACTGTGGGCCATATGCTGGCAAATGGGATTAGGTAGGTAGATGTATCATGCTTTGGTGCAGACTAGATGGGCTGAAGGGCTTCGTCTGCACTATTATTCTGCCATCTGATTGAAGAGTGATGCGGGCATTAAACCCGGGTCCTTGGCGCTGTGAAGCAACAGTGCTAACCACTGTGCTACCGTGCTGCTTGGCGAGTGCAGGGGTGATGGGTTTTGGTGCGAGTTAAGATATGGGCAGCAGAGTTTTGGAGGACCTCCAGTTTGATAGGAGACCAGTCAGGAGTGTGTTGGAATAGTCGAGTCTGGAGGAGGTAAACAAAGGCATGGATGAGGGCTTCAGCAGCTGAAGAGCTAGTCGGGAGATGCTACAGTAATAGGCATGCTTAGTGATGGTGCAAATGTGAAGATATGAAGAGGTGAATTAGGAGCAGGAGGAGGCTACTTGGCCCCTCGAGCCTGCTCTGCTTTTCAATATGGCTGATCTGACTGGAACCTCAACCCTAATTCTTGCCGACCCCTGACCTTTTGCCCCTAGAATCTATAGCGTTGTCTTAAAAATGTTCAAAGATTCTGCTTCCACTGCCTTTTTTGAGGAAGACATTTCCAGAGACTCACTGACCCTCTTGCGAGAAAATAATTATTTTAATCTGTCTAAAATAGACGACCTCTTATTCTTAAACAAGAGCAAACATCCTCTCCACATCTATCCTGTCAATGCCTCTCGGGGTCTTGTATGTTTTGATCGAGTCTCCTCTCACTGTTCCAAACTCCAGCAGGTACAAGCTTAACCTGTCTAACCTTTCCTCGTAAGACAACCCACCCATTTCTTGCATTAGTTTGGTCGACCTTTTCTGAACTGCTTCCAGTGCATTTGCGTCTTTCCTTAAATAAGGAGACCAATACTGTACGCAATACTCCAGATGTGGTCTCTGTCTTGTGCTCTTGGCGTAGCATAAGCTGCTTCCTTGATGTGCACTCTGACAAAGGAAGGTTCAGACGTGGAGATAACTTCCAACACGTTTATTGAACTATTTACAATTCTCCTACTCGGGTTCGCCACTACTGTTAACCCTTCTATTGCTACTCAGACTGACGAACCAGTCTGCTACAATCCACGTGGTGGGTGTGATGTTGAATCAACCCTGTGTCTGTACTCACTGAGTGTCTCCACTGGAAAGAGGAAGATCATGTGTACTGTGTCCTTTACATATGGGTTGGTGTAATGCCCCCCTGTGGTAGTGTCACCTCTGTGTGTATCGTGAATGCCCATTGGTCGTGTCCTATCTTACTGACCTATTGGTTGAGTGTCTGTGTGTCATGTCTCTGGTGCTCCCTCTAGCTAGTCTATGTGTACTTACATTAACCCCTTTTGTATCTACAGTGATACATATCACCACAGTCTCACCAGTCCTATGCAACGAAAGCAGGACGTTTTGTATTCGGTTCCCCTTGCAATAAACAATAACATTATTACCTTTTCCCAACCACTTGCTGCACCAGCCTTTTTCTGATTCATGCTCTAGGACACCCAGCTCCCTCTGAAATCTCTTAGCCATTTAAAGAATAAGCTTTTAATTTTTACTGCCAAAATGGACAGTTTCCATCCCCCTCTTTCTCCCCCCCCCCCCCCCCACATTGTATTTCATTTTCCCCCATGAACTTAACCTATCTGTGTCCTTTTGTAGCCTCCTTCTGTCTGCTTTACAATTTACTTATCTTTTTAAAAAATAAATTTAGATTACCCAATTATATTTTCCAATTAAGGGGCAATTTAGCGTGGCCAATCCACCTACCCTGCACATCTTTTGGGTTGTGGGGGTGAGACCCACGCAGACATGGGGAGAATGTGCAAACTCCACACGGACAGTGACCCGGGGCTGGGATTCGAACCTGGGTCCTCAGCGCCGTGAGGCAGCAATGTTAACCACTGTGCTGCCCACAATTTACTTTCCTACCCAGCTTTGTGTCGTCGGCAAATTTAGCAGCTTTACTTCAGTCGCTTCATCCAAGTCATTTGTACACATTGTAGAAAGTTGAGGCCCCAGCACTGGTCCCTGTGGCACATCGCTCGTCACATCCTGCCAACCAGAAAAAGACCCACTTGTACCAACTCCTTATTTCCTGTCAGCTAATCCCCTATCCATGCCAACATGTTCCCCCCCTACACCGTGAGCTTCTACTTCTCTGTACGTTTTGTGGCACGTTTGGCGCACTGGGCAATGATGTTTCTCTTCAATTCCCGATCGGACCTATCAAGGTTCGTCCCCCTATTTATGGCTCCCGTATTTGGTTTCCTAGTCGGAGGTGACCCCTCTTCCCCACATCGTCTCGCTCTTCCCCACATCCTCTCGCTCAAATTGTGAATGGAAATGCAATTCATGTGTCTTGGCAGAAACCTCTTTTTTTTGAGTTGAAGATGGACATCAGCAAAAGTCGACCATCATAATTAGCTTTTTTGCTCTGACTGCTTATCGGGGTTAAAAGTTCAGGAGGCAGAATAAAATGTGGTGTCTACATTCCACAAATTAAACCTTCTGGATCTTTAAGCTATGATAATGCAGCTTAAAATAATGCCTTTAACTATGCTAGAGATGCAAATATGCAGATTCCTCTTGTGTGGCTTTTGTGTGTCAGAAGGTTACAGATTCAAGTCCCACTCCAGAGACCTTGCCACAGAAACCTAGATAGCACTCTCCTGCAGTGCTGAAGGAGTTCAATGTCATATTCTTTGGGTGATGTGCAGAGTTAAGAGTTCTGCCCAGTCTGGATGGGTATAGAAGTACCGATGTTGGGGGCAGTACGGTGGCACAATGGTTAGCACTGCTGCCTCACGGCGCTGAGGACCCGGGTTCGATCCCGGCCCCGGGTCACTGTCTGTGTGGAGTTTGCATGTTTTTTTTTTACATAGAATTTACAGTGCAGAAGGAGGCCATTCGGCCCATCGAGTCTGCACCAGCTCCTGGAAAGAGCACCCTACCCAAGGTCAACACCTCCACCCTATCCCCATAACCCAGTAACCCCACCCAACACTAAGGGCAATTTTGGACACTAAGGGCAATTTATCATGGCCAATCCACCTAACCCGCACATCTTTGGACTGTGGGAGGAAACCGGAGCACCCGGAGGAAACCCACGCACACACGGGGAGGATGTGCAGACTCCGCACAGGCAGTGACCCAAGCCGGAATCGAACCTGGGACCCTGGAGCTGTGAAGCGATTGTGCTATCGACAATGCTACCGTGTGCCCTTGTTCTCCCCGTGTTTGTGTTGGTCTCACTCCCACAACCCAAAGATGTGCAGGTTAGGTGGGGGGGGGAGAAGTGGGTACTTTATTTGAAAAAGAAATGCTGACGTCACTTTTCACAACAGAGCTGGGGAAATCTCCCTCGTGTCTTACCAATATTTTATCTTCTGCCAGTATCACTTGAAAGATTGTTTGATCATTCTGTGCTCCTGTGCATTAGTTGAGGGGTGATCTAATTGAGGACTTTGTAGGAAGGTGATGTGGGGAATGTGTCTTCACTTGTGAGCACGAGTCCAAAGCTGGAGCCGTGAATATGCGATGGTCCTTGATACATCTGATGGGGAATTGAGGAGAAACCTGGAGGGATAAAACTTGCAACCGTAGGGCAGATGGTTGAGGCAAAGAAATGGGAGGCTTGCTTAACACAAGGAAGGAAGAAGATAGAAGAATACGTTAAATCTTCTCTCGCCTGTCTTCACATGAAACATGAACACTGGCGTAGATATGTTTTACTGACCGGCTTGTTCCTATGCTCGGCTGTTGAGTTTCCCTGCACGCTGACCGCAATTATACCTCCCAATCATCTGGTTGTAAAGTACTTTGGGTGTTTTGAAGTTGAGAAAGATGCAACAGAAATGCAAGTCTTCCCCCCCCCCATATATCTTGAGGGGAATAAAAAAGCAATAATTTAGTGATTGTGGCCACCATAATTTTCCAGCATGTTCAAGGGGTGTGGTTTTGCTCTGCGTAAGGCAACAGCACTAACCACTGCGCTACCGTGCTACCCTGTTTGAACCATTTTGTAAACACTGAACATAGAACACTACAGCGCAGTACGGGCCCATCGGCCCTCGATGTTGCGCCGACCTGTGAAACCATCTGAAGCCGACCTGACCTACACTATTCCATTTTCATCCATATGTCTATCCAGTGACCACTTAAATGCCCTTAAAGTTGGCGAGTCTACTACTGTTGCAGGCAGGGCGTTCCACACCCCGACTACTCTCTGAGTAAAGAAGCTGCCTCTGACATCTGTCCTATATCTATCACCCCTCAATTTAAAGCTATGTCCCCTCGTGTTGGTCATCACCATCCGAGGAAAAAGACTCTCGCTGTCCACTCTATCTAACCCTCTGACTATCTTGTATGTCTCTATTGAGTCACCTCTCAGCCTTCTCCTCTCTAACGAAAACAACTTCAAGTCCCTGAGCCTTTCCTCGTAAGACCTTCCCTCCATACCAGGCAACATCCTAGTAAATCTCCTCTGAACCCTTTCCAAAGCAGATTGTGCCTGTCTCTTTAACCTGATTTGAGGCCTGTAAAATTTACGAAGGGGTTTGACGGGGGTGGTCGCAGAGAAGATGTTTCCACCGAGCAATGTACAGGGAGGCCGTGTTGCTGTGGCAACATGCACTTTTCCATGCATATTGTAGTCTGGGGCGTCTCTACCATCACATGCTTAGCCAGGACTCTTTCCCCACCCCCCCCAAGCTCTTACTGCCTTCCATTAGTGTGTGTTGAAATGTATGAGGTACTAAACCCAATAGGGAATTCAGGAGAAACTTCTTTATCCGGTAAGTAGAACTTGTGACCTCCGTAGAGTGGGTTGAGGTGTATAGTACGGCTGCTACAGCGAGCAAGGGTTTGCTCTGCTGTTCCAAGTAATTAGTTGTAATTGCGGAATAAATTCCCTCGCAAAAAAATTGCAATTAGCTTTTTTTTTTTTACTGGGGTGAAAGCTATTTGGGAATTTTCCTAATTTTTTTTCCCCATAGTTTGTGCAACAAATCTTTTTCTTTTTGAAGAGATGCCACGATTCTGCAGCAAAATGCTTCAAAAAGTCACCACACAGGGCAGCACGGTGGCACAGTGGGTTATCCCTGCTGCCTCACGGTGCCGAGTTCCCAGGTTCGATCCCGGCTCCGGGTCACTGGAGTTTGCGCATTCTCCCCGTGTTTTCCTGGGTTTCGCCCCCACGACCCCAAGATTTTTTTTCATAAATTTAAGAGTACCCAATTCATTTTTTTTCTAATTAAGGGGCAATTTAGCATGGCCGATCCACCCACCCTGCACACTTTTGGGTTGTGGGGGCGAAACCCACGCAAACACGGGGAGAATGTGCAAACTCCACACGGACAGTGACCCGCGAGCCAGGATCGAACCTGGGACCTCGGCGCCGTGAGTGCTAACCAACTGCACCATCGTGCTGCCCTCCCACAACCCAAAGACGAGCAGGGTAGGTGGATTGGTCATACTAAATTGCCCCTTAATTGGAAAAAATGAATTGGGTACTCTAAATTTATTTTTTTTAAAGTCACCACATGCTGGACGTCGTTTGGTTAGAAGTTGAATAGCTCCTGTCACAGCGGGCACCGACACGATGGGCCGAATGGCCCCCTGTGTTCATCAGTCTACGATCCCAGAGAAATGGTTTCGTGGCATTTGCGTTCAGCTTGCTGGGCTCCAGCGCGATACTTAGCAGCACTTAATATTAAGAGATTTCGCCCAATCTGGGATTTGAGCACTGACAGTCTACATGTCCGTCGCTCGTGGCGTCCTGAATTTTAAGGTACGAACTGGTTCCCTAATGTCCTCTTTCAGGAAAGGAAATCTGTCATCCTTATCTGGTTTGTCCTGCATGCGACTCCAGACCCACAGAAATACAGTTGACTCTTGAGTCAACTGAGATTTACCAGGATGTTGCCTGGTATGGAGGGCATTAGCTATGAGGAGAAGTTGAATAAACTCGGTTTGTTCTCACTGGAACGACGGAGGTTGAGGGGTGACCTGAGAGAGGTTTACAAAATTATGAGGGGCATAGACAGAGTGGATAGTCAGAGGCTTTTTCCCAGGGTAGAGGGATGAATTACTAGGGGGCATAGGTTTAAGGTGCGAGGGGCAAGGTTTAGAGGAGATGTACGAGGCAAGTTTTTTTTTTACAGAGGGTAGTGGATGCCTGGAACTCACTGCCGGAGGAGGTGGTGGAAGCAGGGACCATAGTGACGTTTAAAGGGAATCTAGTCAAATACATGAATCGGATGGGAATAGAGGGATACGGACCCAGGAAGTGCAGAAGATTGCAGTTTAGACGGGCAGCATGGTCGACACGGGCTTGGAGGGCCGAAGGGCCTGTTCCTGTGCTGTGCTTTTCTTTGTTCTTAAATTCCCCCCCCCCCCCCCCCCCCCCACCCCTTCAAGGACAATTAGGGATAGGCAACAAATGCTGGCCTAGCCACTGATGCCCTTTCCCATGGAAGAAAGTTAGTATGCAGGTACAGTAAATGATTAGGAAGGCAAATGGAACGTTGGTGTTTATTGCTAAGGGAATGGAATATAGAAGTAGAGATGTCTTACTGCAGCTGTCCAGGGCCTTTGGTGAAACCACATCTGGAATACTCTGCAGTATTGGATTGGATTTGTTTATTATCACGTGTACCGAGGTACAGTGAAAAGTATTTTTCTGCGATCAGCTCAACAGATCATTATGTACATGAAAAGAAAAGGAAACAAAAGAAAATACATAATAGGGCAACACAAGGTATACAGTGTAACTACATAACACAGGCATCGGATGAAGCATACAGGGTGTAGTGTTAATGAGGTCATGTCCATAAGAGGGTCATTTAGGAGTCTGGTAACAGTGGGGAAGGAGCTGTTTTTGAGTCTGTTTGTGCGTGTTCTCAGACCTCTGTCTCCTGCCCGATGGAAGAAGTTGGAAGAGAGAGTAAGCCGGGTGGGAAGGGTCTTTGATTATGCTGCCCGCTTTCCCCAGGCAGCGGGAGGTGTAGATGGAGTCCATGGATGGGAGGCAGGTTCGTGTGATGGACTGGGCAGTGTTCACGACTCTCTGAAGTTCCTTGCGGTCCTGGGCCGAGCAGTTGCCATACCAGGCTATGATGCAGCCCGATAGGATGCTTTCTATGGTGCATTTGTAAAAGTTGGTAAGAGTTAATGTGGACATGCTGAATTTTCTTAGTTTCCTGAGGTTGTCTTATTTGAAAAATGTGCGTTAGAAGCAGTTGGGTTCACTCAACTTATCCCTGGGGTGAGCCATTTGTGAATGGTTGAACTGAATAGATTGGGTCTATACCCATCGGAGTGTGGAAGGATGAAAGGGGATCGTATTGAAACCCATAAGATCCTGTGGGGACTTGACAGGTTGGATACCAGGACCTTTGTTTCCACTTGTGGGCGAGACCAGTGCCAAGAGACACGGTTTAAAAATAAGAGGCCTAACATTTATGCTGGAGTGGAGGTGAATTTCTTTTCTCTCGAAAGGACCACCTGAGGAATTCTCTCTTCCCCAGAGAGGAGCAGTGAAGACTGGGCCATTGAATTTATTCAAGGCTGGGTTGGACAGATGTTGAAGGGCTATGGGGCCAAGCTGATGCGACATCCACCATGATCTTCTCGAAAATGGAGGAGCAGGCTCGAAGGGCTGAATGGCCTGCTCCTGTTTTTCTATTGTCCAGTCCTAATGGTTGTTCTTTGACCCATGAAATAATGAACAATGTGATGTGAGGAGGTTAATGATGGGAGAGTGTGAAAGCAGAACCTCTGACTCGTAACCATCTGAACGCCTCGATTGGACATCATTTCCCAATAACTCCGCAAATATACAGAAGCCAGACTGTCTGCACTAATGTGGCCAGTTGAGGTCAGAATCGTTTCAATTGCACTCTGCTGTTCCCTTATGAATTTTAGCTAATTTGAGGATTTGAATCTTTTCTTTTGCCTTCATGATTAAAATATCACGTGCACTTGTCAAATTGGGGGAATGTATGTACCACCTGTTGGAAATGTACAAGAAACAGAAATTTAGAATTTTAAGCCCGTGTGTTCACTGTTGCAGCCTCTGTAAGTAAGAGGCATGCACAGAAGGAGGGCTCTGGATTCATTGAGCGCAAACTTAATGTAGGTGCAAAGAACTGTACAGGAAGGAAGATGTGAGTTTAAATTGATTTTTAGACCACAATTTGATGCCTGCAGTAAGCAAAATGGCTTAAAATAACTTCCTGACTTTACAGACTTGCTCAATATCTGCACTTGGGAATTAATCACAAGGCTTGGGTGATGATTAATGCGCGCCTTTATCTACTTTTTAATTTTAATGTGCGCGTGTGTGTGTGTGTGAAGGAAGTGGTGTGACGATGGGTATTTACCTTCTCTCCCGATTGTTTAGTTGGCCCAAAACTGATCTAATTCTGCGGTTCAGATTTTCTGACGGAAATCTGTGTTGTTTGTAAAGGAGAGGTGTAATAATTTAAACAAGTGCTATTTTACCATCCTGTGTTCTGGGGGGTGGGGGGAGTTTGTGTGGGCATATGGTTGAACCATCTACCCACAGTCTTTGTGGCTAATTAGTGCATTGGAATGAAGCCTCTCCTCTCAATCAGATTCAAACAGGGTCGCGATGAAAAATAAATGTGACTTATCTCTTCTCTTCCCCTCCCCTCTCCCATTGTTCTCCTCTCTCTCTCTCTCTTTCCTTGCCCAACAGATCATTCAGAATTAAACATTGGTAATGTAGTCAGCTGCTGCTGTTTTTTTTTGTGAAAGTCACCTATTTTGGAGATTTGCCCTTGCTGAGCAACGGGAAAGGCAGCGATTGGGTAGCCCAGGAAAGAGAGAGAGAGAGAGAGCGAGAGAGAGATGCACTGCAGTCTTTTGTCTGTGCTCGACAGAATGTGAAGCTAAGGACTGTTCCAAGAATGGGTTTTCTCACCCCCTCCCCTCCCCGTCCTCCTCCTCCCCCTCCTCCCCACCTGTATCTATGGAATAACTAGCCTGGAATCCAGTGCTGATAACGAGTGTTCACATTCTGTGAAAGGCTTGTTTGTCTGTAACCGCTTTATCACGACCTTGGAAGGGGGTTGCTAAGTTTGCAGTAAGTGAAGTGGCTGGAGTGCTGTGGTGTAACTGGGCATCGTTGGAATGATGCAGCGCAGAAAGAGTGCCTGTACTTACAATGGCTCCTCTTGAAAGGTCTGTCCACTGGTCCGCCTGACCTTTCCCCATAACCCTGCGGAATATTCCCATTTAAAAGCTGTAAGTTCCGATTGAACCTGCTTCCATTACCCTTTCAGACAGCACATTCCAGATCCAACACCTCCTGTGTCTGATGTACATTGAAACAAAATTCCCCTCTACTTTTTGCCAGCTACCTTAAACCTGTGCCCTCTGACTGAGCCCCCTGCCATTGAACACACACCAGCAAAGGAGAGCAACTATCAAAAGCCCTTCATGATTTTGGAACACCACTGGAAATATCCCATTAACCTCGTTAAGTGCGTTTGAGGCTGCAATGGACAGGCGAGATGGGGGAGGGGGAGGTGGACGGGGGTCACACTGCCCCCTCCGTCGGAGGGACCGGAATCGTGTGTGCTTATCTATTCGGAATTGGAGGAGTGACATTAGTGTTTCCAGGGGAATCTCCACGGGTTTCTCTCTGTGTGCTCGCGACTTCCAGTTCGTCATTGGCCCATTAACTGGAATGAGCCACTGTAATCGTGGGCCGTGCGTTGACGACAGTGTATGCGCTGTGAGCGCTAACTCACAAAGCTGCTCCCGATGGGGGTCTTATTGTTCCCCGTCGCGTTCTTCAGCAGTTTCCGGGAATTTATTTTTCCCAGATAGTCCGGACGGGAGTGAAAGAGAGGAAAGCACTGCCTGTGCTGAACGTTCATTTATAGTTGGGGAAATCTGGCACTCAGCATTAAGCTGTCTTGCTTTTTTTTTTGTTCACCAACCACCCCCCCCCCCCTCCCTCCTCCCCTCCTTAAGTACAAGATTCCCTAAGGATTGTAATAAAAGCTTCGTGGCTCGGTAGAAAAAACACACACACTGGGATTTGATCTGCTGGACAAAAGAGAGTGTGTTGATTGGAAGTCAGCTGGTGTGGGGGTGGGTGGGTGGGGGGGGGCGGTTGAACATTTACATCAGCCCGTTGAGATGATGCTTTTCTGCACATTCCAAGAAGCCATCTAACCTGCAGAAGTTAAATCCGGAATTCCAGTCGGGTTATTGCGCTGTTTCTGAGGCAGCGAATGACATCTTTGAACGCGCCAAGATCCTGAGGGGACTTGACCGGGTGGCTGCCGAGCAGCTGTTTGCCCCGTGTGGGGGAGACTAGAACCAGGGGGGGCACAGCCTTAAAAGTAAGGGGTCTCCCATTTCAGACCAGAGATGGGGAGAACTTGTTTCTTCTGAGGGTCCATTAGTCTGTGGAACTCTCCTCCCCGGAACGCACGGCGGAGGCAGTGGGGGTCAGTTGAGGCCGAGATGGATCAATTCTTGGCCAACGGCAGTCCGAGGGCGACAGGAAAATGAGATTGAGGCCACAATCCGATCGGCCATAAATTTATTGATATGGCAGGGTGGGCTCGAGGGGCTGAATGGCTTGCTTCTGCTCCTAATTTGAACTTATGGGGTTGATGAGACCGCACCCGGGGTACCATGTGGAAGGATGGTCTTGCGTTGGAAACAGTTCAGAGAAGGTCCATGAGGATGGGACTGGGATGAAGGGTCTGTCTTGCAAGGCAAGGTTGAGAAAGTTGGACCTGTACTTAGTGGCATTTAGAAGAACACGCGGCAGGCTAGAGGGGCCGAATGGCCAGAGTGCACTCCTATTCCTCATGTTCTTCATCATAGATACATAGAAGTTAGGAGGAGGCCTTTGGGCTCTTCGAGTCTGCTCCGCCATTCATCACGATCATGGCTGATCATCCAACTCGATAGCCTAATCCTGCTTTCTCCCCATAGCCTTTGATGCCGTTCTCCCCAAGTGCTCTATCCAGCCGCCCCTTGAATATATTCAATGTTTTAGCATCAACTACTTCCTGTGATAATGAATTCCACAGGCTCACCACTCTTTGTGTGAAGAAATGTCTCCTTATCTCTGTCTGAAATGGTTTACCCTGAATCCTCAGACTATGACCCCTGGTTCTGGACACACCCACCATTGTTAGCATCTTCCCTGCATCTACTCTGTCTAATCCTGTTAGAATTTTATACGTCTCTATGAGAACCCCCCTCATTCGTCTGAACTCCTGCGAAAACAATCCTAACCTAGTCAATCTCTCCTCTTGTTAGTATTTACAATCCACATCAACAGACCAGTAAACATTTTGCAATTGGATTTTGTCTTTGTAATTCTTGACGCGAGAGAGCAGCGGAGTCCAGGGTCATTGATTAAATTCAAGTCTGAGGTTTTTTTTTGATAGTCCAGGGTTATGAGGGCAGCACCGGCTCAGGGTCCCGGGTTCGATTCCCGGCTTGGGTCACTGTCTGTGTGCAGTCTGCACGTTCTCCCCGTGTCTGCGTGGGTTTCCTCCGGGTGCTCCAGTTTCCTCCCAAAAGACGTGCTTGTTGGGAGAATTGGACATTCTGAATTCTCCCTCAGTGTACCCGAACAGGTGCCGGAATGTGGCGATGAGGGGCTTTTCACAGTAACTTCATTGCAGTGTTAATGTGAGCCTACTTGTGACACTAATAAAGATTATCGTTACTATTATTGAGGCACAGGCAGGAAAGTGGGGTTATGGTCAGGATATTGTTCAATGGGGCTGCACGGCGGCGCAATGGTTAGCACTGCTGTCTCACAGCGGCGAGGTCCCAGGTTCAATCCAGGCTCTGGGTGTGGAATTTGCACAATCTCCCCGTGTCTGCATGGGTTTTGCCCCCACAACCCTAAGATGTGCAGATCAGGTGAATTGGCCACGCTAAATTGCCCCTTAATTGGAAAAAAATGAATTGGGCACTCTAAATATTTTTAAAAAATAGAATATTGTTTAATGGTGAAGGAGGCAAAGTGGGACCAAATAGTCCATGTGGCATAGGTACACCCATAGTGCGGTTAGGGAGAGAGTTCCAGGATGTGACCCAGCTCATTTTGCTGGACAGCTGGTATATGATGCAGAACAAGGCCAGCAGAGCGGGGTCCATTCCCGTACCGGCTGAGGTTATTCATGAAGGCCCCACTTTCTCACCCTTGCCCCTTGCCTGAGGTGTGGTGATCCTCCAGTTAAATCACCCCCAGTCAGCTCTCCCCCTCAAAGGGGAAAGCAGCCTGTGGTCATCACAACTATAACAACATTACTTTTATGGCTAGCCTAGTTCAGTTTCTGGTCAATGGTAACTCCTAAGATGTTGATTAAGTGATGGTAATGCCATTGAATGTCTCTCTCATTGGAGATGGTCATTGCCTGGGCACTTGTCCTGGATATTGTCCAGGTCATGCTGCATTTGCACGTGGACAGCTTCAATGCCTGAGGAGTTGCGAATGGTGCTGAACATTGTCGAATCATCAGCAAACGTCCCAACATCTGACCTGATGATAGAAGGAAGGGCATTGATGAAGCAGCTGAAGATGGTTGGGTCCAGGATACTCCCCTGAGGAACTCCTGCAGTGATGTCCTGGAGCTGAGATGATTGATCTCAAACCACCCTCCTTTGTGGCAGGTATGACTTCAACCAGGATAGTTTCCCCCATGATTCCCATTGACTCAAGTTTATCTAGGGCTCTTTGATGCCAGTTTATCTAGTGCTCCTTAATGCCATACGAATGCTGGCTTGATGAACTCTCACCTCCCCTCTTTGGTCCATGTTTGAATCAAGGCTGTAATGTTTTCAGGAAATGAGTGACCCTGGGGCAACCCGAACTGGGCGACAGTGAGCAGTTTTTCCTGAGTTAATGACTCCTTCCATCACTTGACTGATGATTGAGAGTAGATTGATGGGGCGATAATTGGCTGGGTTGGATTTGTCCTGCCTTTTGTGTACAGGACACACCTGGGAAATTTTCCACATCGAGTCCAGTGAATCCTGTGTGGCCTTTTCTGCGGAAATAAAGATAAACGCTGGCCTTGCCAACGAGGCCTGCATCTCAAATGAGTAAAATGACGTGCGCAATATTCCATTGCTATTGACTAGTGCGACTTGAGGCCAGGAAAGTCTTGAGGTTCAAGTTGATGTTGGCTTGTTCAGAGGGGCTAAAGGATTTACAGGTAGTGCTTGCAGGCTGGGTTGGTGGTGTGCAGGGATGGGAGATGATGGAACAAGAAAGAAAGACTTTTCATTTATATGATAATGAGGCATCAAGCATATTATAGACAATAGGTACTTCTGAAGTCACTTTTGTAAAGCAATGCGGCAGCAGCCAGTTTGTACACAGCAAGTTTACAGAAGTAACTGGATAATGACCAGAATGTATTTATTGCGATGAAAGGGAAAATGCTGGAAAATCTCAGCAAGTCTGGTAGCATCTGTAGAATCCGATGACTCTTTGTCAAAGCTAACAGACCGAGAGAGTGGGAAATATTTATACTGTGGAGTAGGAATGGAAGATGAGTTATAGCCATATTTATTGCGATGGTGGTTGAGGCCTAAATATCAGTCAGGGCATCAGGAGAATGACCCTCCTCTAGTGCCATGGGACCATTGATGTCCACCTGATGGGTAGAAAGGGCCTTGATTCTAACGACACACCTGAAAGAAGGCACCTCTGACAGTGCAGCACTCCCTTTGTACTGCGCTCGTGTGTTAGCCTCTTTTTTGTTTTCTTCAGCTCGGTGCTGGAGTGGGACTTGAACCTGGAACCTTGTTAATCACCAGTGAGAGTGCTGACCATTGGCTAGCTGCTGATACGGCATTTCTAAACCTGCCAAGCTTCCATGCTTACTCTCACAGGAGGTTGCATGGTCACTTTAATACTGGAGAGTTGCCTGCCTTGAAACCATTGCTGGGTGATGATTGGAGGCAACATTTTCAATAGATTGCCGGATAGAACGGGAGAGTTTTTAGGGGGGGGAAATCCCATACATATCAAAAGGGCTTTGACCTTTCCCTTGCCTGAGCTAACGTTGGCCTCGTTCCTGTTTGGCTTTCAACTCGAGCTGCCTCTGCTGCTGAAGGTGGGTAAAGATAATGGGGTAGTTTCTCCGCCTGCAGGGTGCGCTGTTGGTTTGGCCGAGCACCCCCGCCTGTTGATTTCCCAGCAGCGTGGGATGGCCAGAATGGGAAATCCCATTGGCCGGCCGCAGGAACGGAAAATCCTGCTGCCGGCAACTAGCTCTCCACCAAGCAACATGGGGCTGGATAATTCGCCCTCAAATGGTTTTGGACCCCGTTAGTCTGCGATCGATTATATGTCAAAAAGTAATGAACAGACTTCAAGGAAATTCGGTGCACCGTGTGTGGCCCTGGGAAGAGGCAGCGATTTGGATCAGGATCTTGGGAAATTTTTCTGGAAAGGATCTGTTGCCATTAAGAAATCGGATGCGTCGACCTTTTTAGAATGTTGTGAGTTGTTTTAGAATGTGGTTGAAAATGTGTCACAGCTGTCAAAATGCAAGCAGGGTTTTCTGAGCAGGTTGTCTGATATGGATTGGCCTAAATCCTCCTCCGTGAGATAGAAGCTCTTTTTTTTTTTAAATTTAGAGTACCCAATTATTTTTTTCCAATCGAGGGGCAATTTAGCAATCCTACCCTGCACATCTTGTGAGCTGTGGGGGCGAGACCCATGCAGGCACGGAGAGAATGTGCAAACTCCACATGGACAGCGACCTGGGGCCGGGATCGAACCCGGGTCCTCAGTGCCGTGAGGCAGCAGTACGAACTACTGCACCGCCGTGCCGCCCTGAGATGGAAGCTCAATAAAAATAAAAGATTTTTTTTTTTTTTCAGCTTTGCACATCAGGCAGGCAAGGCAAAGCTTTAAGCCAGGGCTGCGGAAGTGTAATGAAGTTGAGTTAATGCAGCATGCTGGAGACACGCTCTCAACTGAATTCCCACTGTTACTGAAAATGGATTGGTATCAGGGTCATGCAAGAGATGTCTTGAGATTGTCTGTCTTTTTTCTTCCCCCGCCCCAGATATTGCAGTACTTTTTCTAAACTTTTTAAAGTTTCCATTAGCTTGTTTGATTTTACTCTTTTAAAAACAAAAAAAATCTCTATTATTGTGACTCAGACAGGATCAGAAATAAGCACGCACTTCTCTCTCAATGTGACAAAATCTATTTCCCATCTGAATCTAGTTCCAGCGTAGTCCACAAATTCGTATTTTGTAATACAGCCGGTGTTTCTCGTGGTCGTACCCCTCCATAGCCTAGCGTCTCCCTCGAACTGTAACCCTCTTTCCTCGCTCCCTCCAACCCAACAATTGTTCGAGCGTGGCACTTTGGAGTGACCCCTCATTTCAATTGCTCCGAATTTTGGAAGCTGCACCTTCAGCTGCTTGGATTCGGAGCTCAGGAATTGCCTCTCGAAACGACTTTGCCTCTCTAGCTAAATTTGGCAGAACCCTTGAAGAGTATTGACAGGTAGAGGGATCTGGGTGTACAGGTCCACAGGTCACTGAAAGGGGCAACACAGGTGGAGAAGGTAGTCAAGAAGGCATACGGCATGCTTGCCTTCATTGGCTGGGGCACTGAGTATAAAAATTGGCAAATCATGTTGCAGCTGTATAGAACCTTAGTTACGTTACGCTTGGAATATGGTATTCAATTCTTGTGGCCACACTACCAGAAGGATGTGGAGGATTTGGAGAGGGTGGAGAAGAGATTTACCAGAATGTTGCCTTGTATGGAGGGCATTAGCTATGAGGAGAGGTTGAATAAATTTGGTTTGTTCTCACTGGAACAATGGAGGTTGAGAAGTGATCTGATAAAAGTCTACACGATTGAGGGGCAAGGACAGAGTGGATCGTCAGAAGCTTTTTCCCAGGGTGGAAGAGTCCTGGGGGGGCATAGGTTTAAAGTGCAAGGGGCAAGGTTCAGATGGGCAGCATGGAGGGCTAAGAGCCTGTTCCTGTGCTGTAATTTTCTTAAGCTGCTGCATCCGTGTGGAGTTTGCACATTCTCCCCGTGTCTGTGTCGGTCTCACCCCCACAACCCAAAGATGTGCAGAGTAGGTGGATTGGCCACGCTAAATTGCCCCTTAATTGGGGGGAAAAAAAATTGGGCACTCTAAATTGATATTTAAAAAAATAAATAAATTTCCAGCTCCTGATCAAAAGCTACCTCTTCGATCAAGCTTTTGGTCAGTGGCCTAGTTTCTCCTTCTATGGATCAGTGTCAGATTTAGTCTGGTTACATTCGCTTGTGAAGCGTCCCGTACCAGCCTCCCCGGACAGGCGCCGGAATGTGGTGACTAGGGGCTTTTCACAGTAACTTCATTGAAGCCTACTCGTGACAATAAGTGATTTTCATTTCATTTTTCAAGATGTTTTAACGATGCGAAAGGCACTATATAAATTAGTGTTGTTGTATCGGTCACAAAATAGGAATCCTCCTGCTATTGATTGGTAATAAGATCCCCTGGAGGGGTGGGAGAGATGTCGCGGTAATGTCACTGGACAAATAATCCAGAGGCCCAAGTTAATCATCTGAGGACATGCCCATCGTGGCAGCTGGTGGAATTTTAATTTGATCAGACCTGGAATATAAAGCTGGTCTGCGTTTCGTGGTCACCAGTACTGTCCTTCATTGTCAAAACCCCACTGGGTTCACAGTTGTCTTCCTTGGGGAGGGAAATCTGCCCTCCTTATCCGGTCTGGCCTTTGCAGACCCCTAACTTCCCTCTGAGCTGGCCAAGCAAACCATTCCGTTCAAAGGCAATTAGAGATGATGGGGCCCAGCCAGTGAGTTCCACATGCCATGAAATAATGAAGAGGAGAAAAATTGCCGTGGCCTCTTCTCTGAGGAGCTTTTATAGTGGGGTTGAAAGAAGAGGTGTTGATTGTGGAGGGGGTGGGGGGTGACGGTCCCTGAACAAACGCTGCAACAAAGCTCTAGGGCAGCACGGTAGCATTGTGGATAGCACAATTGCTTCACAGCTCCAGGGTCCCAGGTTCGATTCCGGCTTGGGTCACTGTCTGTGTGGAGTCTGCACATCCTCCCCGTGTGTGCGTGGGTTTCCTCCGGGTGCTCCGGTTTCCTCCCACAGTCCAAAGATGTGCCGGTTAGATGGATTGGCCATGATAAATTGCCCTTAGCCTTGGGTGGGGTTACTGGGTTATGGGGATAGGGTGGAGGTGTTGACCTTGGGTAGGGTGCTCTTTCCAAGAGCCAGTGCAGACTCGATGGGCCGACTGGCCTCCTTCACTGTACATTCTATGAAAAAACAAAATAGGCACCTGATCGTGTATCTCGTTCTCTTTCCTACTTTGTAAACCAGGGGTGTTTGGAAAATTTGTTTTTCTTTCCCTCGTGGTGAATTGGAATTTCAAAGCTACGTTCATATCAGCAGCTTAAAATAAATATAACCTGATACATTTAAACTATGTAATCTGGGCTGTGAGAACCCAGAGCAGTAACGAATGTGGCGGACAATGCCAACAAGATTGTGTGCAAGGTTTCCTGCCCCCAGTGGCTAGTCTGTAATGTCAGAGCTCGTGTGTGGATACCTGTGTGTGGATAATGTTACATAGAATTTACAGTGTAGAAGGAGGCCATTCGGCCCATCGAGTCTGCACCGGCTCTTGGAAAGAGCACCCTACCCAAGGTCAACACCTCCACCCTATCCCCATAACCCAGTAACCCCACCCAACACTAAGGGCAATTTTGGACGCTAAGGGCAATTTATCATGGCCAATCCACCTAACCCGCACATCTTTGGACTGTGGGAGGAAACCGGAGCACCCGGAGGAAACCCACGCAGACACGGGGAGAACGTGCAGACTCCGCACAGACAGTGACCCAAGCTGGAATCGAACCTGGGACCCTGGAGCTGTGAAGCGATTGTGGTATCCACAATGCTACCGTGCTGCCCCCGTGTTGATCTTTGTAAAGATGCTGGCCCCACTTTTAATGGACTCCTGCAAAATAGACTCTGGAATTTTCTATAAATATTTTTTTTCCAATTACGGGTCAACCTGCCCCAACACAAACATTGGGCGAATGTGCAAACTCCACCTGGACGGTGATGCTAAATGCCACCGTGCTCCAAGGAATGTCCTTTTCTGTTCCCAGGCACAATGGGCAGAGGTGCTGAGTTGATGCTGTGCAAGGTGCTGAAGGAATGTGGTGAGGCTGCAGAAGATGGGGTTGCTGTGTTGGAACTGAAAATGGAAAAAAAACATGAAATGAAAATCGCTTATTGTCACAAGTAGGCTTCAACTGAAGTTACTGTGAAGAGCCCCTAGTCGCCACATTCCGGCGCCTGTTCGGGGAGGTCGGTACAGGAATTGAACCGTGCTGCTGGCCCGCCTGGGTCTGCTTTCAAAACCAGCGATTTAGCCCAGTGTGCTAAACCAGCCCCTGGTTTGAGCTGAGATTTTAAAATGGGACCTCCGTGATTCTTTGTATTTACCCAACCTGTTCCCCTCAATATCTTGAACTGCGATAGGTTTAGCCTTTTAATCATCTGAATTCCAGAGAATACAGCAACCCTGTCTTTTTGTAAACTGAAGTCCAATCCTGCGATGCTGGAAATCAAAGTGCTGGAAATAGTCATCTGGTTGGCAGCATCTGTGGAGGGAGACGCGAGAGTTAACCTTTTCGGGTCAATGAGGTATCAGCAGACGTCAGTTTCTGCGACTACTGCGCTAGACCAAACGGTTGTTAGCGGTTTATGATGGTTTTTCTGCTTCGTTTGTTGACAGTTCTGTTTTAATCATTTTTTGGGGATCCAGGGTCCAGAGGAGGTTCACAAGAATGATCCCGGGAATGGAGGGCTTGTGTCATACGAGGAGCGGTTGAGAATTCTGGGTCTGTACTCGGTGGAGTGTAGAAGGATGAGGGGTATCCTATTGAAACTAACAGGATACTGTGAGGCCTGGATAGAGTGGACGTGGAGAGGATGTTTCCACTTGTAGGAAAAACTAGAACCCGCGGCCACAGCCTCAGACTGAATGGACAATCCTTTTAAAACCGAAGAGGAGGAATTTCTTCAGCCAGAGGGTGGTGAATCTGTGGAACTCTTTGCCGCAGAAGGCGGTGGAGGCCAAATCACGGAGTGTCTTTTAAAAAACATTTAGAGTACCCAATTCATTTTTTTCCAATGAAGGGGCAATTTAGCGTGGCCAATCTACCTACCCTGCACATCTTTGGCTTGTGGGGGCGAAACCCACGCAAACACAGGGAGAATGTGCAAACTCTACATGGACAGTGACCCAGAGCCGGGATTGAACCTGGGACCTCGGCGCGGTGAGGCAGCAATGCTAACCACTGTGCCACCGTGCTGCCTCAGAGTGTCTTTAAGACCGAGATAGATAGGTTCTTGACTAATAAGGGGGTCAGGGGTTATGGGGAGAAGGCAGAAGAATGGGGATGAGCAACACATCAGCCATGATTGAATGGCAGAGCAAACTCAATGGGCCGAATGGCCTAGTTCCGCTCCTGTATTATATGGTCTAACCTGATGTTTGCCCACATTGAGAATAATTTGCCGCTGTAATTGCCCATTCGCTGTTCAACCGGTATCTTCTTTCTAATTTTGTGTCTATTAGCACTTATAATAATGTTGAGTGGGGGCAAATAGTTTCCACAAGCAGAGGGCTTGGTAACTGGAGAACAAGATAACTGACGGGGGCAGAGGGGCGGGAAGGAAGTAAAACTATTTCATGCAGCTGCTTGCTTGATCTGGAATGCATACACTATCTGAAACGGCAATGAATGCCTTTCTGTAGCAACTTTCAAAAGGGAATTGGTTCATTATTTGAAGGAGAAATGTTTTCAGGGCTGTGAGGAAAAAGTGGGGGGGGGGGGGGGGCTACGGATAAGTAACAGCCAGCACGATGAGTTGAATATCCTTCCTTTGATTTATATCTTCACCATCCAGGAAGTGTTCTTGTTTCCAATCACTATCGACTGCCGCAGTGTCCATTTAAATGGATGTCTGATGGTTCCGTTGGCCTGTCTTGGTGCAGTTGTTGAGTTGCATGTTGGCACTCGCTCTGTCAACCCTTGCACAGTGATTGGTCACTTAGTGAGCTACTAATGGGTTACTGGAACCTCTAAATGCGCTGCTCCAACAAGCTCTTGTGTTTGTATAGCGCCACCATCTTCCAAGGAACTTTGACAGCGAGAGGTTATTGAACAATATGGTCAGGTGACCAAAATACATGAGTGAGTTAGGGATGGTTGTTGGAGCTGGATGAGGTTACAGAGAGAGAGGGTTGTCGGGGCTGGAGGAGGTTGCAGAGAGGCAGGGTTGTCGGGGCTGGAGGAGGTTACCGAGATGGGGAGGGTTGTCGGGGCTGGAGGAGGTTACAGAGAGGCAGGGCTGGATGGGTTTTGGGGATAGGGAGGGTTGTCGGGGCTGGAGGAGGTCACAGAGAGGCAGGGTTGTCGGGGCTAGAGGAGGTTACAGAGAGGCAGGGTTGTCGAGGCTGGAGGAGGTTACAGAGAGGCAGGGTTGTCGGGGCTGGAGGAGGTTACAGAGAGGCAGGGTTGTCGGGGCTGGAGGAGGCTACAGAGAGGCAGGGTTGTCGGGGCTGGAGGAGGTTACCGAGATGGGGAGGGTTGTCGGGGCTGGAGGAGGTTACAGAGAGGCAGGGTTGTCGGGGCTGGAGGAGGTTACAGAGAGGCAGGGTTGTCGGGGCTGGAGGAGGTTACAGAGAGGCAGGGTTGTCGGGGCTGGAGGAGGTTACAGAGAGGCAGGGTTGTCGGGGCTGGAGGAGGTTACAGAGAGGCAGGGTTGTCGGGGCTGGAGGAGGTTACCGAGATGGGGAGGGTTGTCGGGGCTGGAGGAGGTTACAGAGAGGCAGGGCTGGATGGGTTTTGGGGATAGGCAAGTTTGGGGCTGGGGAAGGTTCCAGTGATGGGGTGTGTGCATACCCGGGGCGTGTGCATACCCAGACACCTTTTAAATCTGAAGTCCTGTAACCAGGGCGATGGACCACGTGCTTGTAAATGGGATTAGGCCAGGGACTGAGGTGGGTGTTTTTTTCACTGGCACCAACACACTGAATTTTCTGCATCGTCCAAATTTTGTCTCTATATTTGAGAAGGGTGTGGGGAGAGGGTGGTGGGGGTATTGGTAGTACGCGAGTTGCTCTTTAAGATGGCGAGTACGGGGGTGATGGGCAGAATTCCACCTCCTGTGATGTACCGATTCTATGATATGTGAGCACTGTGTCCCATACATACATGGGGACCACAGCGAACGAAGATCGGTTTCGGAAATCCCTGGATCCAAACAGTGGAATTGGCAGAACCGAGATTTGAGTGCATTCCAACCAACCTGCGACACGTGTTTTCAGTTAGCACCTTGTATTTTACCGGTTCAGTGATTATGGCCGAAGCTACGAGGGGTCAAAGTAGTTACTGGAGCGGCACTGATGAAGTGTTGCAAAAGGCAAATTAAACGGTCAGAAGACCTCCGAATCCTCATTTTCTGCCATGGATTGGCTTTGTGCTGTGTACTGTCTGATAACCGTCTCCCTACCCTCAACCCCAGAGCAAAATACAATGATGTGGCCACCTGACTGGATTGGGTTTAATTTGGAGGTTTTCACTTGCCATTCTCCCCTCCTGTAAGATTGCAGATTGCAAAAATCCTGGGCGGGACTCTCCCTTCCCGCAGCCGGCTTTGTGGCGTTTCCCATTCCCGTCGGGAATCCCCCGGCTGTGGGTGTGTGGCCGGCGGAATGGAGGGTGGCGCTGACAGAATTCCGCTGCCCCTCTCAAATTAACCTTGCTGTAGACAGATGCGGGCCGGAGGGAAGCACGGTGGCGCAGTGGGTTAGCTCTGCTGCCTCGCGGCGCCGAGGTCTCGGGTTCGATTCCGGCCCTGGGTCACTGTCCGTGTGGAGTTTGCACATTCTCCCCGTGTTTACGTGGGTTTCGCCCCCGCAACCCAAAGATGTGCAGGGTAGGTGGATTGGCCACGCTAAATTGCCCCTTAATTGGAAAAAATGAATTGGGTACTCTAAATTTAAAAAAGGAAAAAAACCGGCTTGCCTTAAATGTTGGCACGAAACATTGACCTTAGTCTTGCACTGCAGGCCATTCGCCCAATCGGGCCTGTGCCAGCTCTTTGAAGAGTCCAAATTGGCCCCATAGCCCCAAGTCCCTCGAACGGTTGAATAAACTCGGTTTGTTCTCACTGGAACGACGGAGGTTGAGGGGCGACCTGATTGAGGTCTACAAAATTATATGGGGCATAGACAGAGTGGATAGTCAGAGGCTTTTCCCCAGGGTAGAGGGGTCAATTACTAGGGGACACAGGTCTAAGGTGCGAGGGGCAAGGTTTAGAGGAGATGTACGAGGCACGTTTTTTACACAGAGGGTAGTGGGTGCCTGGAACTCGCTGCCGGAGGAGGTGGTGGAAGCAGGGACGATAGTGACATTTAAGGGGCATCTTGACAAAAACATGAATATGATGGGAATAGAGGGATACGGACCCCGGAAGTGTAGATAGAAGATTTTAGTTTAGTCGGGCAGCATGGTCGGCACGGGCTTGGAGGGCCGAAGGGCCTGTTCCTGTGCTGTACTTTTCTTTGTTCTTTTGAGAGAGTTTCTGTTGCATATTCTTGCACCTCCCCCCTTTTGATTTTATTCATTCTGGAGGTGTAAGCATCACTGGTAAAGCCAACCTTTAAGTGTCCATCCCTAATTACCATTCACCACCGCCTTGAACACTGTCTTGTGTGGAGTTTTTACTTTCTCCCCGTGTCTGCATGGGTTTCCTCCGGGTGCTCCGGTTTCCTGCCACTGTCCAAAAGATGTGCCGGTTTGGTGGATTGGCCGTGATCAAATTGCCCCTTGTGGTCAAGGATGTGCAGATTCGGTGGGGTTATGGGAATAGGGCATTGGGAGTGGGCCTAGGCAGGGTGCTCTTTCAGAGGGTCGGTGCAGACTCGATGGGCCGAATGATCTCCTTCTGCACTGTAGGGAGTCTGTGGAATTTAACCCAGTGATGGTGAAGGCCCTGCAATTTTAGGGGACACATTCCAGAGCCTGTCTTTGTAAACCAAGGAAAGCAAAGCACCTCAATGGCAGGAAGTCTTATTTGTCGCGAGTCTTTGCGTATTGTGTCACCTGAGAGCCTA
Source organism: Scyliorhinus canicula (assembly GCF_902713615.1). Lineage (NCBI taxonomy): Eukaryota > Metazoa > Chordata > Chondrichthyes > Carcharhiniformes > Scyliorhinidae > Scyliorhinus > Scyliorhinus canicula. The sequence goes on along the minus strand of NC_052155.1, from coordinate 7,979,906 downwards.
TCTGCTTAACTTGTTTACTTTGGAAATTACCCTCTCTTTAAAACCGCTTCAGCCGAAGTGAGCTTGTTTTCTCGGGCAGCATGTCAAAGATTTAAACGGTTATAATGGAAAATGTATTTGTTTTTTGCCCTTTGGCTTTCCTTGCGTTTTCAGGGTTTAATTTAAATGATACACTTGTTGCTGCTGATGGCTCCGGGTTATTTTGTATTACAAGTGGTTTTGTAGACACTTGCTGGACAATTTATGATGTGGAGATGCCGGCGTTGGTCTGGGGTGAGCACAGTAAGAAGTCTTACACCACCAGGTTAAAGTCCAACCGGTTTGTTTCAAACACTAGCTTTCGGAGCGCAGCTTCTTCCTCAGGTGAATGAAGAGGTATGTTCCAGAAACATTTATATCGACAAATTCAAAGATGCAAGACAATGCTTAGAATGCGAGAATTTGCAGGTAATCAAGTCTTTTACAGATCCAGAGATAGGGGTAACCCCAAGTTAAAGAGGTGTGAATTGTCTCAAGCCAGGACAATTGGTAGGATTTTGCAAGCCCAGGCCAGATGGTGGGGGGTGAATGTAATGCGACATGAATCCCAGGTCCCGGTTGAGGCCGCACTCATGTGTGCGGAACTTGGCTATAAGTTTCTGCTCGGCGATTCTGCGTTGTCGCCAGTCCTGAAGGCTGCCTTGGAGAACGCTTACCCGGAGATCAGAGGCTGAATGCCCTTGACTGCTGAAGTGTTCCCCGACTGGAAGGGAACATTCCTGCCTGGTGATTGTCGCGCGATGCCCGTTCATCCGTGATGTCCGTTGACAATTTATGCCCCCTCCCCCCACATTAAAAATGGAGTTGGAACACCGAAAGGGGCCATTCGGGTCATGGTGTGTCTGATGGCGTTTAGGCTCCACATGAGCCCCGCTCTCTCTACTTCACCTCTGCTGTTTTCGAGACGAGGGGGCTTTGATCGCTCAGAATTATTATTCTCTGGTGAGTGGGTCAGTAACCAGAGGTCATAGAGGAAAGATGGAGAAATGGTTCCATTCGGGAAGCCGTTGGGATCTGCAGCTCCCTATCTGACGAGGTGATGGAGGTGGTTTCCAGAAATAGTTTGAGAAGGGGTTTTTGGGCAGGTACTCGGACAGAACGGAAAGTGGGGATGCGAGAATCGGCCTGTCTGCTCTTTCAAAAAAACTGAGCTGAATATCCTCTTCCTGTGTTACCCTGTTCAAGACTCGCATATGTTGTCTATTGCTAACTGTCTTTGAGAAGATGAAGGGGCTGCTGCCTTCAATGCTGCAGCCCATGAGGTGTAGATACACCCACTGTGCTGTTAGGGAGGGACTTCCAGGATTTTGACCCAGCCACAGTGAAGGGACGGTGATACAATTACAAGTCCGGGTGGTGAGTGACTTGGAGGGTAACTTGCAGACGGTGCTGCTCCCGTGTGTCCGCTGCACTTGTCCTTCTAGAAGTTGCGGGCTTGAAAGGTGCTATCGAAGGAGCCGTGGTGGGCTGCAGTGCATCTTGTGGATGGTGCACACACCACTGCCAATGAGCACAGGTGGTGGAGGGAGTGAATGGTCAAGGCCCTGGATAGAGTCGAGCTTTTGAACTGCTTCCTGAGCTGCACTCGCTGGACCCTTAGAGGGACATGGATAAATAGGGTGGCTAGGATTGTTCCTTTCTATTTATTCAAAGAGTCAATAACCAGAGAACATCGATTTAAGGTATGGAGCAGGGGATTTGAGGAAAAACCTTCTGGAACTCCTTGCCTGAAAGGGCGTTAGAGGCAGGAACCCTCAAAACATTTAAGAAGCATTTTGATGAGCACCTGAAATGCCCTAGTATACAGGGCTCGGACCATGTGCGGGAAAATAGGATTAGAATAGCTCGGTGCTTGATGGTTAGCATGGACTCGATGGGCTGAAGGGCCTCTTTCGGTGCTGTAAAAATGTGACAGACTCTGAACTCGAGCCTTTTGAGATGGTGGACGGGCTTGGGCCTTCCGAGAGGCGAGTTACTCACTGCATGACATTCACCTCCATGTAAATACAATGAATGCTTACAGCATTAGTGACCTCCTCCGAATTTAGCCAGGTATGTTTAGGCATGACTCGCTCTTAACAAATCCATGCTGCTGGCCTCTGCTCGGCTCCTATTTGCCCACATCAGTGATGGGGCAACCTAGGCTAGTGAGTGGGCCGCAGGGCCCCTCCTTCAGTGGGCTGCGAGATTGAAATCTGGTTTGTTCTCTCACCGTGACCCTAAGAAAAAAATTAAATACATTTAATACACATTAAATATTTCATAACGAGTTGGAGACAATGTTTAATCATTTTGTATATTAATAGAACTTTCATCAACTTCAAATGGTAAAAACAAAAGAAACGTTTACACTTTGGTCACTGAGGGAGCGCACGGCTCTCACAGTCGATGTTGTGAGCAGTCAGCACGCACCCCGCTTCACTCTCCCTAATGCAAGTCATACCGGCAGGAGAAAAAACTACGCCGGCGGAAATCGGCAGAATACGGCAACCCTGCACGCGGGCAACAAGTCAACAAACTGTCCTGTGGGCCGCGTGTGGCACCCACCACGAGTCCAAATGCTCAAGTCGCCATAGTTCCTAACATCAGATTGCAGGAACTGACTGCCCCACATTAGACTAATCGCATGGCAGCAGGGTGGTTAGCGTTGTTGCTTCACAGCTCCAGGGTCCCAGGTTCGATTCCCGGCATGGATCACTGTCTGTGCGGAGTCTGCACGCTCTCCCCGTGTCTGCGTGTGTTTCCTCCGGTTTCCTCCAACAAGTCCCAAAAGACGTGCTTGTTGGGTGAATTGCACATTCTGAATTCTCCCTGTGTACCCGAACAGGCGCCCGAATGTGGTGACTAGGGCATTTTCACAGTAACTTCATTGCAGTGTTAATATAAGCCGCCTTGTGACACTAATAAAGATTATTATTGTAGATGTATAATTTTATGGCATTTCTCTACCATCCTCCTTTTTAAGTATTGGGAGTATCGTTGGCAGTTTTCCCCTTTCAGTAGGGCAAGTTGTCAATCAGGAGTGCTTTGAAGACCACCGCTTTCAAAACATCTGCAATTCCCTCACTTTCTTTCAACACCCTTGGGAGGGGAGTGAGGGGGCAAAGGTTTAATAATTTGTTATCGAAAGGAAAAGGTTAGCACAACAGGTGGTGGGGTAAGGCTGTGTAAATGTTTTTGAGGTTGGTAACTAGGGATTAAGAACGGCTTTGCTGTTTGGTTTGATGAACGGACCATTGGTTTTCCTTGTGATGCTTGTAATGTTTTAAAACCAACAATCCAGTTTCTCCAGAGCATGAAAGTTCGATGCAAAAGTTTCTTTAACAAAACTTGAGCAAGAATAGAACTCTTGCCCCCTTTTTGTATCCAATCTTTGTTGCTCAGTGGGCCTTTGGTGAAAGCTCGTGCTTTTGTGATGCACGATCCGGATCGGGACTTAGTGAACAAATAGCTGCAGATGCCGGAATTCTGAACTTTCTGACCCTTTCCCTGTGTGTGAATAGAAGGTCGCCTTTCTGAAATCCCCTCGGTCGCTCCTTGGCCGATTCTATCCAGTTACGCTCGCTGCCCATTTGCAGGGCGTCTATTGAGACCGAAATGAGGTGTAAAATGTTTTTTGGGGAAGGATTTGAATTGCGTTGAGACCTCTCTTTCTTTTTTTGTTTTTGTGTGAGGGTAAAAAATTTTTTTAAAATTTAGAGTAGCCAATAATTTTTTTTCCCTTTTCCAATTAAGAGGCAATTTAGCATGGCCAATCCGCCTAACCACATGATCATAGAATTTACAGTGCAGAAGGAGGCCATTCGGCCCATTGAGTCTGCAACGGCTCCTGGAAAGAGCACCCTACCCAAGGTTAACACCTCCACCCTATCCCCATAACCCAGTAACCCCACCGGACACTAAGGGCAATTTATCATGTCCAATCCACCTAACTTGCACATCTTTGGACTGTGGGAGGAAACCGGAGCACCCGGAGGAAACCCACGCACACACGGGGAGGATGTGCAGACTCAGCACAGACAGTGACCCAAGCCGGAATCGAACCGGGAACCCTGGAGCTGTGAAGCGATTGTGCTATCCACAATGCTACCGTGCTGCCCGTGTGGGTGTGAAACCCACGCAGACACGGGGAGAACGTGCAAACTACACACACAGTGACCCAAGGCCGGGATTCGAACCCGGGTGCTCAGCGCCGCAGTCTGTGCTAACCACTGCGTCACGTGCCTCCCCGTGAGTGTAAAATTGGCCAATAATTTGGCCATCACTTTCTCGGCGAAGGTACGCCAGAGTTCCCAACCAGACTATACAAAGGACAAAGAAAAGTACAGCACAGGAACAGGCCCTTCGGCCCTCCAAGCCTGCACCGACCATGCTGCCCGTTTAAACTAAAATCGTCTACACTTCTGGGGTCCGTATCCCTCTATTCCCATCCTATTCATGTATTTAATGACTATCTCGCAGAGTTTACCCGGTGTTTGTGTTTTCCCCCACCCCCGCCTCACAATCCCATTAACCGTCGCTGTTCTCGGAATGAGAGGAATTTCTCTTCTCTTCCCCCCCCCCCCCCCCCCCCCCCCCAACCCCTCTCTGCCGAGTGATTCTAACGGTTACCTCAGTCAGCACTTGTAATGCTTCCTTGCTCATTTAGACCAGTGTGTGGAATGTTTCAAGGGGCTGATAGCAAGTGACACGCAAGTGCTGCCATGCAAGGAAATATGCGGCCTATTTTATTTTTGGTCAGATGACCTGCCTTTGGCTGCATAGCTGAGAGGTGAAATAGTGCAGAGGTAGCTAAGCGTTCAGTTCTTGAGTGGGTGCGACGTGACATTGTTATCCGTGTGCGATTCCTTCTTTCAAAAAAAAAAATGCTGAACAAACACTTTGAGTGCCTCGTTCTTGTGTGTGCTGCTTTTGTTTAAAAAAGAAACTTGCCTTTGACAAATATGTACCGCATATTTGTTGACTGCAGCCGACAGCCATTTCAGCTTTTTTCGGAGGGGTGGGTTGGGGTTTGGAATCTTGCCCACCAGTGATTTCATTGCTTTGCATCCTCGGCCTTATGGCCTCGCGCCTGAGTGACGTGAATTTAGCCCCGTGTTCCCCCTCTGAGCAAATCGCTTAGAATTGCAGCACAGAAACAGACCAGTTTAGTCCAACTGGTCTGTGCTGATGTTAGGCTGCACCACGAACCTCTGCACCATGAACCCGCCCCTCTGGGGTGGCACAGCACCGTGGTTAGCACTGCTGCCTCGCAGCGCCAGGGAACCGGGTTCAATTCCGGCCTTGGGTGACTGTCTGTGTAGAGTTTGCACTTTCTTCCCAGTGTCTGCGTGGGTTTCCTCTGGGTCGGTTTCCTCCCACGGTCCAAAGATGTGCAGGTTAGGTGGGGTTACGGGTATAGGGCAGGGAACTGGGCCCAAATAGGGTGCTCATTGGGATCGGTGCAGACTCGATGGGCCGAATTGTGGCCGCCTGCATTGTAGGAATTCTATTCTACTATGGCTTGTCTTTAACCGCTACACTTGTCCGCACTCTCCTGGCATAGTTGCCCATGGTTGGTCTACTCCCTATGAACATGAGATCGTCCGAAATCCAATGAGCACCTAGACCCCGTTCCCCTCTGTTTTCTCTACTGCTTCACCTCCTTTCCAGTCTCTCAGTTTTGGGGATCCTTGTCCTCCTTCTCAAATTCCTCCACGGGCTCACACCCGTGTTACCTCCTCCAGCCCCTCTGATCTGAGCGCTGCTCCAAAATCTGTCCTCCTGTCCACCCTCTTAGTTTACTCCGCCAATAGTGGCCTGTGCCTTCAGCTGTTTGGAACCTGAACTCTGGAATTCCCCTGCCCTCAAACTGCTCTCCCTCTCGATAGATTCCAATCTGATCAGCCGTGATCTTATTGAACTGCGGAGCAGACTCGAGGGGCCAAGTGGCCTACTCTCCTCCTAATCTGTACATTCGTAAGTCCCAGTTCTGGGCCTCCCTGTGCACATTTCTACCCGATTTGAACCATTTTAAAGACCTCTCGTCAGGCCAGCCTCTCATCCTTCCCTTTTCTGAAGATTTCCCCAGTCTGTGTCTTTCACGGTGAATGTAATCTCTCTGTTCTGGTATTATCCTGGTAAATCACTGTTGCTCTTTCGCCAGTGCCCCTCGGAACCTTTTCCTGCGCTAGGGAGACCAGAACCGTGCACAGTCCTCCCAAGAATGGTCGCACAGAGGCTTGCTGCCTTTTTAAAATTTAAAGTACCCAAATCATTTCTTCCAATTAAGGGTCAATTTAGCGTGGCCAATCCACCGATCCTGCACGTCTATGGGTTGTGGGGGCGAAACCCACACAAACACGGGGAGAATGTGCAAACTCCACATGGACAGTGACCCAGAGCCGGGATCGAACCTGGGACCTCGGCGACGTGAGGCATCAGGGCTAACCCGCTGCCCGAGCTGCCTTTTTTTTTTAAAGCTTTAGATGCCTTGCCGGTGGAGTGTTCCCAGTTCCTGACCAAAACCGCCATTCACAGGGCCAGGACGGGAAGGCATCACTCAAATCAGCTCCAGGGTCCCAGGTTCGATTCCCGGCTTGGGTCACTGTCTGTGCGGAGTCTGCACGTTCTCCCCGTGTCTGCGTGGGTTTCCTCCCACAAGTCCCGAAAGACGTGCTGTTAGGTGAATTGGACATTCTGAATTCTCCCTCTGTGACCCAAACAGGCGCCGGAATATGGTGACTAGGGGATTTTCACAGTAACTTCATTGCAGTGTTAATGTGAGCCTACTTGTGAGGATAAAGATGATTATTATTATTATTATTATTATAAATGGCTGGCCACTTGCAAGCTTACCTTGGTGGATTGCCCAGTGTCCGCACTAGAATGCGTGAACCCTTCAGTGAGTAGAGGGCACCGGTTGATTAATTAAACTGCAACAACATATATGGCGCCTTTAACAGAACAAAGCTTCCCCCAAGGTCCTTTGTTCATTGGTGTTGCCTCCTTCCCTGGAGATCATAAATCTGTGATGTTGAGAATATTGTGTCTGATGAGCAACGGACTGTTCAGTGAGGTAGAGAGGCCGAGAGGAGGCGAATTACAAATCTGGGGTCGAGGCAATTCAAAGCACACTCCTAGGGTAGAGATCGCGGAGGGTTGGGGGGGCCAGAGGAGATTGCAGAGATAGGGAGGGGGGGGGGGGGACGAGGCCTTGGAGGGATTTTAAAATCAGGTTGAAAGTAGAGACATTGCCCGATAGGGAGCCAGCGAAGGTCAGGGTGTAAGGGGGCAATTTGGGACCAGGACTCATTTGAGGGTTAAAATTTGAACCCCATAGACGGTGTGATGGTGCAGTGGTTAGCCCTGCTGCCTCACGGCACTGAGGACCCAGGTTCGATCCTGGCCCCAGGTCACTGTCCGTGTGGAGTTTGCACATTCTCCCAGTGTCTGGGTGGGTTCCCCCCCCCCCCATGACCCAAAGATGTGCAGGTTAGGTGGATTGGCCGCGCTAAATTGCCCCTTAATTTGGACACCGAGATTGGAATGGGGAGGGGGTTAATGATGGTGTGGATGATGCTTCAACAGTAGATGAGCTGAGCCGGGCAAAGTGCGGCGATGTTAGAGATGGAAATAGACGGTCTTGGTGAATGTGACCGTGTTTGATTTGCGCATCTAATCTTTAGTTTGATTTCATGCCGTTGTTAGTTTTTTCCTCTCGCGGTGTTACCGTGTCTGAACTCTTTTTTTTTTAATGGGGACATTTACCAATCCCGGATCCCACTCTTGATCCAGTTCAAAAATTGTCTCCAGCACAGACTTCAGTGAATGACTTTACTCTTCCCCCCCCCACCCCTCTCTCCCTGTAAGAACTAGGTTTACTCAGGAACAGGGGAAAGGAAACTATTTTGAAGAGGTGAACTGCAAAAATTCCTCTTCACAGATGTGCCGCCTTTGTGACTTACAACAGTGAGGTCCTATTTTCCGCTTTTTCGCACAGGTTTCTAAGATGGGGAATATGTTGACCCTGTGGATCTATCTACCTCAATGGGAGCAAATGCCAGGTGACTCCTAACTGTCTATCTGTGTGGAGTCTGCACGCCCCCGCCCCCCCTCTTCTGCGTGGGTTTCCTCCAGGCGCTCCGGTTTCCTCCCACAATCCGAAGATGTGCAGGTTATGTAGATTGCCATGATATATTGCCCCTCTGAGTCCAACGGCTGTGTGGTGTTACAGGGATAGGGTCCCCGGGGAATGGGCCTAGGTAGGGTGCTCTGTCAGAGGGTTGATGGGCCGAATGGCCTCCTTCTGCTCTGTAGGAATTCTATGGCTCTTGGGTCAGCAGAGAGGAAGGAATTCTTATTCCAATGGCGCGCTCTCTTTTTCTCTCCCTCTCTCTGTCTCTTTTTTCTTTTTCTTTCTGTCTCTTTTTCTCTCTCTCTCTCTCTCTCTGTCTGTCGCGCTCTCGTTCTCTCGTGTTCTCGTTCTCTCTCTCTCGTTCTCTCTCTCTGGCTCTGTAAGCTATGGAGTCTAAACCACATTGTCCAGACAAAGAGTTTGAAACAAAGGTTACTGTGGACAAACAAAACCCTTGCAGTGTCAGCGGCAACACACCAGCTTATTTTGGAATCAGTGAAAATGCCATGTGTCTGTGCATGATGTAAACTCCAAGACAGATTGGTTTTGTCTGTCATCCCTCACAATGGCATTTTAGATTAACAAAATCTTCAATGCAAATTAAAGAGCAGACAGCAAGCCCTATTGTTTGGAAGTAAGCAACTCGTATCTCCTGCCAGAGTTTACAGGCCGGCATGAGACGTCGTTGCCACGCCTGAGACCGGCCATTGCAACTTTGCTGGGGCTTCACCGGCCATTGCAACTTTGCTGGGGCTTCACCGGGCATTGCAACTTCGCTGGCGCTTCACCGGGCATTGCAACTTCGCTGGGGCTTCACCGGGCATTGCAACTTCCCTGGGGCTTCACCGGGCATTGCAACTTCGCTGGCGCTTCACCGGGCATTGCAACTTCGCTGGCGCTTCACCGGGCATTGCAACTTCGCTGGCGCTTCACCGGGCATTGCAACTTCGCTGGGGCTTCACCGGGCATTGCAACTTCGCTGGCGCTTCACTGGGCATTGCAACTTCGCTGGCGCTTCACCGGGCATTGCAACTTCGCTGGGGCTTCACCGGGCATTGCAACTTCGCTGGGGCTTCACCGGGCATTGCAACTTCGCTGGGGCTTCACCGGGCATTGCAACTTCGCTGGCGCTTCACCGGGCATTGCAACTTCGCTGGCGCTTCACCGGGCATTGCAACTTCGCTGGCGCTTCACCGGGCATTGCAACTTCGCTGGGGTTTCACCGGGCATTGCAACTTCGCTGGCGCTTCACCGGGCATTGCAACTTCGCTGGGGCTTCACCGGGCATTGCAACTTCGCTGGGGCTTCACCGGCCATTGCAACTTCGCTGGGGCTTCGCCGGGCATTGCAACTTCGCTGGGGCTTCACCGGGCATTGCAACTTCGCTGGGGCTTCACCGGCCATTGCAACTTCGCTGGGGCTTCACTGGGCATTGCAACTTCGCTGGGGTTTCACCGGCCATTGCAACTTCGCTGGGGTTTCACCGGCCATTGCAACTTCGCTGGGGTTTCAGCGGGCATTGCAACTTCGCTGGCGCTTCACCGGGCATTGCAACTTCGCTGGGGCTTCACCGGCCATTGCAACTTCGCTGGGGCTTCACTGGGCATTGCAACTTTGCTGGGGCTTCACTGGGCATTGCAACTTCGCTGGCGCTTCACCGGGCATTGCAACTTCCCTGGGGTTTCACCGGGCATTGCAACTTCGCTGGCGCTTCACCGGGCATTGCAACTTCGCTGGCGCTTCACCGGGCATTGCAACTTCGCTGGCGCTTCACCGGGCATTGCAACTTTGCTGGGGCTTCACTGGGCATTGCAACTTCGCTGGCGCTTCACCGGGCATTGCAACTTCCCTGGGGTTTCACCGGGCATTGCAACTTCGCTGGCGCTTCACCGGGCATTGCAACTTCGCTGGGGCTTCTCTTTGGACTTTCAGGAAATCATTTCTGTTTTTTTTTTTAAATTAAGGGGCAATTTAGCGTTGGCAATCCACCTACCTTGCACATGTTTGGGTTGTTACACAGGGTGAAACTTCCTGTATAAGAGACGAGCTTCCATCATTGCTCCCGTTCTAGACATTTCTTGTTCATTTACGGGATGTGGGCGTCGCTGGTTAGGCCAGCGTTTAGTGCCCATCCCTAATTGCCCCTTCAGAAGGTGGTGGTGAGCTGCTGCCTTGAACCGCTGCAGCCCTTCAGGTGTAGGTACACCCACTGTGCTGTTAGGGAGGGTGTTGCTCCAGTGACCGTAAGGGAATGGCGATATATTACCAAGTCAGGGTGGTGAGTGACCTGGGGAACCTCCAGGTGGTGGGGTTCCCAGGTATCTGTTGCTCTTGTCCTTCTAGGTGGCAGTGGTCGTGGGTTTGGAAGGTGCTGCCGAAGGAACCTTGGTGAGTTCCTGCAGCGCATCTTGTAGATGGTACACACGGCTGCCACTGTTTGTCAATGGTGGAGGTTTGAATGTTCGTGGAAGGGGGGAGCAATCAAGCGGGGCTGCTTTGTCTTGGATTGGGTCGAGCTTCTTCTGTTGTTGGAGCTGCACTCATCCAGGCAAGTGGAGAGTATTCCATCACACTCCTGACTTGTGCCTTGTAGATGATGGACAGGCTTTGGGGAGTCAGGAGGTGAGTTACTCGCCGTAGGATTCCCAGCCTTTGACCTGCCCTGGTAGCCACTCGTCCTGTTCACCCTCAGAATGGTGAGTGCATTTGCTAAACTGTAAATCAACTGGATCATTTTATAAAAGCAAAATACTGCGGATGCTGGAATCTGAAACCAAAAGAGAAAACGCCTGAAAATCTCAGCAGGTCTGGCAGCATCTGTAAGGGGAGAATAGCTAACGTTTCGAGTCCAGATGATCCTTTGTCAAAGCTAAAAGGCATAGAAAGTGGGAGATATTTATACTGTCGGGTGAGGGAATGAAAGATGAGTCATAGCCACGGAAACCAAGGGAAGAGAGAGCTAATGGCAGTCCCCAGAGGGAATAAGAGGCATGAAGGGCCAAACTGCAGAGGCAACGCTGAATCCTTTGCTGAGAACAGCACACTCGGCCTCCGAGAGGGGAAGGTCGGAGGGTTTGGTGAACACGTGGCTGGGGCTAGAAGAAATGGGATACGAGGGATTGGGACTGGTGGAGGGCCGAGGTTGGGCAGTGGTAAGTTGTTGAAGCTTGCGTTCCTTAACGTGCACGAAACAGGAAAAGATTCTTGTTAAGGCGTCGAATGACACGAAGGATGAAATGAAACTGGGGACGGGGTCAGCTTTGAGAGAGAGTAAGATGGTGCTGCTGGAGGGAGATGTTGAGTGTCTTCATGTGGTGGCACATGGCACTGAGTGTGGCTTTCAGGATGCAGTGAGAGCAGCAGTTGGAGAATGTTGTATATCCTGGAGGTACCTGTAATCCTGGAGATTTCCTGAATGCCACTATACGTTTATTTATTAAAGCCGGCCAGCACCCAGCCCCGTGGATGGGGTTACCAGTGTCCGTTGGATTTCTGGGACGGTGTCTTCCGGTGACTGCGACTACCCTGTCTGGGTAAACAGCCGTTTCACCCTCCCTCCCCACCCCAGCAATGTTGGCAGCCCTGCGCACCATCCCTTCCAAACCCACTACCACCCCGAAGGACATCAGATACCTGGGAGCCCCACCACCTGGAGGTTCCCCTCCAAGTCACTCACCAACCCGATTTGGAAATATATCGGCCGTTCCTTCACTGTCGCTGGGGCAAAATCCCGGAACTCCCTCCCTGACAGCACAGTGGGTGTACCTACACCTCGGCGGTTCAAGAAGACAGCTCCCCACCACACTCTCTCTCTCTCCAGGGCAATCTGGGATGGGTGATTAATTTTGTCCCGGCCACGCGAGGGGGGTGAGCGACAGGGTGCTTTCGGGGGTCTGGGTCGGAGAGGGGAAGATATCTGATATCTACAAGGTTATGCAGGAGGCAGAGGAGGCGTCAGTAGAGGAGCTGAAAGCTAAGTGGGAGGGGGAACTGGGGGAACAGATCGAAGACGGGACATGGGCTGATGCCCTGGAGAGGGTTAATTCTTCCTCCTCGTGTGCGCGGCTTAGCCTCATCCAATTCAAGGTGCTGCACCGGGCCCACATGACTGGGACGAGGATGAGTAGGTTCTTTGGGGGTGAAGACAGGTGCATCAGGTGTTCGGGGAGTCCAGCGAACCATGCCCATATGTTCTGGGCATGCCCGGCATTGGAGGAGTTCTGGAAGGGGTTGGCGAGGACGGTGTCAAGGGTGGTGGGATCCAGGGTCAAGCCAGGATGGGGACTCGCGATATTTGGGGTTGGGGTAGAGCCGGGAGTGCAGGAGGCGAAAGAGGCTGGTGTGCTGGCCTTTGCACCCCTAGTAGCCCGGCGAAGGATTTTGCTACTGTGGAAGGATGCGAGGCCCCCAAGCGTGGAGACCTGGATCAATGACATGGCGGGTTTCATTAAGCTCGAGAAGGTTAAATTCGCCCTGAGAGGATCGGTGCAAGGGTTCTTTAAACGGTGGCAACCTTTCCTCGACTTTCTGGCTCAACGATAGGGTACTGGGACAGTAGCAGCAGCAACCCGGGGGGGGGGGGGGGGGGGGGGGGGGACGTTGATTATGTTAGCTTATTTTATTTAAATTTGATTTATTTAATTTTAATTTATGGTTAAGTATTCTTGTTGGGGGGGGTGGGGGGAGTGTGATACATGTGATGTTACGGTTTGGGGGGAATTGTGGGTGTTATGGGGCTGTTAGTTGCATATTACTGCTTGTTGCTATACTTGTTACATTTTTATATTTTCTGTAAAATATTCCAATAAAAATTATTTAAAAAAAAAAAATTTTGTCCCGGCCTGAGGAGCCCACATCCCGTGAAAGATTAAAGCGGGCAGCCCAGATTCCCTTTTGCCTCACTCGGGGTCGGAAGGTTTTGGCTTCGAGTCCCATTACAGACACTTGGAGCAAAACGTCAGAAATGGCACTGCAGTGTGGCGATGAGGGAGTTCTGCACTTGCCAGAGGTGCCACCTGCTCTTTCAGCTCCTCCTGTCAGATGGCAGGGGTTCACGAAGACCTTCTCGAGGGCAGTTAGGGGCGGGCAGTAAATGCTGGCCTCGCTGCCGCCACCAACATTCCATGAAAGAATAAGGTAAAAGATGAGGAATTTGGATAATCCATTACACGCGACTGACACCAAGGTACCTCAATAATAACCTAGTTAAATACTGCGGCATCCGGAAATCTGAAGTGGAAGCAGAGGAGCGCCGGAAAGATTCGGCAGGTCTGGCAGTATCTGTGGAGAGGGAAGCATTTAACGTTTCGGCTTCGACTCCAGGGTAAGACGAGAAGAGTTGACAACCCTACTTTGTGGTCGAGGATTTTCCAATCGGACCTCTCCCTGCATTATTCTCTACACTGCTACACAGGGACTGATTGAAGAAGCGGGATAATGTGGCGCAGGCCATTTAACCTGTCGGGACAATGCATAAACGCAATCCAATTACTCCCACTCGCCTGAAACCTCCCACAGGCCCATCCTTGACGTAATTATCCCGTTTCTCTTTCCATCGCAGCGCACTCCATACACGGCGCCATCACAGCGGTTAGCACTGTTGCTTGACCACCCTGCGTCCCAGGTTCGATTCCCCGGCTTGGGTCACTGTCTGTGCGGAGTCTGCACGTTCTCCCCGTGCCTGCGTGGGTTTCCTCCGGATGCTCCGGTTTCCTCCCACAAGTCCCGAAAGACGTGCTTGTTAGGTGAATTGGACATTCTGAATTCTCCCTCTGTGTACCCGAACAGGCGCCGGAATGTGGCGACTAGGGGCTTTTCACAGTAACTTCATTGCAGTGTTAATGTCAGCCTACTTTTGACAATAAAAGGTTATTATATTATTATTATAAATCATCATTTAACTCGCTTGAGTTTTATGTACAGAATATTGCTCCTCATGTTCTCTGCTGGCCCCCCTCCTTGTTCATCAATGCCTTTAAACCGTTGTTTCAAATCCATGTCTGTTTTGTTTTGTTTCGGCTGGATCCTTTTACAATGCTGCCCGTGTGTTGAGATTGGAACTAGATGGGCAATAAATGAAGCAAAGTGATGCTGGTCCAGGTGATTTCCTCCTTTCCCTTGTCCCATTCTGCCTGCCAGTGCTGTGTACGACTTTATTAACTCCTGCCGCTGACACTAGTCGGCTGGCCGGGAAGCCATCTGTGTGGAAACAAAATGAGACGTCGTAGTCCCAGAGCTTTTTGTTTTAAGAGCTGACCGGTGGTGATTTTGAGGGTCACCACACCTCGGGCGAGGGGCGGGAATTGAACCTGCGCTGCTGGCGTCGCCCCGCATCACAAACCAGCCAGCTGACCACCCACGCTGCGCCCAGAAAGGGACGTGAACCCTGCACGCTCAGATGAAGGGCTCCGATGCGCTACCCGGGCACAGGAAGCCATCTGTATAGCGTGGATGACTCTCTGTGGGTTACTGTAGCTTCTTTCCCCAGAATGTGGTTGAAATGTGGAACTCGCTGACACAACGAGGCCAATATCATGGATGAGTTTAAGGGGAAGCAGTTTATAAAAATTAATTTAGCGTACCCAATTCATTTTTTCCAATTAAGGGGCAATTTAGCGTGGCCAATCCACCTACCCTGCACATCTTTGGGTTGTGGGGGGGGAAACCCACGCAGACACGGGGAGAATGTGCAAACTCCACACGGACCGTGACCCAGAGCCGGGATCGAACCTGGGACCACGGCGCCGTGAGGCTGCAGGGCTAACCCACTGGGCCACCCTGCTGCCTAAGGGGAAGCTGTTTAAGGTGACGAGGGAGAATGGAGCTGAGGGAGATGATGATGGGGTGGGGAGGAGGCTCGTTTGGAGCAGTAGCACTGGCATCGATGTGTTGGGCCGAATGGCCTGCAAGTTCTTTATGGCAATGGCGTGATGCAAGTGAATCCAGTTTATTTGCTGTGAAAGTGAACGTTCGTAGTTTAATACCATCAGGGGGTGCCCTCTGCTCGAGACCAGGACCAAGTGTGAATTGATAAGACCTGGGAGCAGAAGTAGGACATTCGGCCCATCGAGTGTGCTCCGTCATTCAATGACCCAGTCTCTACAGCTCTCTGCGCTAAAGAATTCCACAGATTTGCTATCCCCTTGAGAGAAGAAATTCCTCCTCATCTGTCTTAAATGGGTGACCCCTTACTCTGTGATCACACCCTCTGGTCCTAGACTCGCCCACAAGAGGAAACATCCTCTCCGCATCTACCCTGTCATCCGCCTGAGAATCCGATATGTCTCAAAAGAATCATAGAATCCCTACAGTGCAGAAGGAGGCCATTCGGCCCATCGAGTCTGCACCGGCTCTTGGTGAGAGCAGCCCTACTTAAACCCACACCTCCATCCTGTGCCCATAACCCCGTAATCCCACCTAACTTTTGATGTGTTGGCTTGTGTAGGCTTGAGAGATGAACACACTTCCAACACAGATGAAGGTTCAACTCAATTTTATTAACTACTTCTAACTAACTAACACACGATGACTGTGGGTCTAAGTGATGCTAACTTAAACTAGAGACCTAAGCCTTGTCCGAACCAGTTGATTCTCTCAGCGCGTGGTGTGAGTCCGTGCTGGGCTGGATGAGTTCTTGTTACACTGAGAGGCAGCACCCAGAATGAGCGGGAACCATGGTGCCCTCTGCCTTTTATAGTGATTGATTGGTCCCAGTGTGTGTCCATCAGTGTGTGTCTGTACCATGATATACTGGTGTATATTATGACAACTTTTTTGACACTTAAGGGGCAATTTAGAATGGCCAGTTCACCTAATCTGCACATTTTTGGACTGTGGGTGGAAACTGGAGGAAACGCACACAGACACGGGGAGAATGTGCAGATTCTGCACAGACAGTCACCTGAGGCTGGAATTTAAGCCTGGTCCCTGGGGCTATGAGGCAGCAGTGCTAACCACGCTGCCACCCTGCCGCCTGAGATATTATCCCTCATTCATCTAAACTCCCAATGCTAGTGGGAACCGTTCTTCCTTGTTTACCTTGTCTGAACCTGTCATAATCTTGTGCATCCCTGACGTTTTGTAGCTAAAATTCTTCACCCGTGGAACTGATCCGGTGAATCTCCTCTGCACCCTCTCTGGGACCCGTTCATCCTTCCTGTGTGCGGTGACCAGGACGGAATGCAGTACTCCAGAATGGGGCCTAACTAACTAGCTGAGGCCTAGCTAGACCTTCACAAACGTTCCACTTCACTTCCCTGCTTCTGGGCTCAATGCCTCTTTCTCGTATTCCAACATCTTGTATACTCTGTTAAACAGTCTGTCGATCCTGCCACCCCCAGGTCCTTCTGTTCCTCAACATTTTCCAAACTGTACCGTTAATCTCTAGCACGGGTGGCACAGTGGTTAGCGCTGCTGCCTCTCCGTGCCAGGGACCCGTGTTCGATTCCAGCCTTGGGTCAGTCTGTGTGGAGTTGGTACTCTTTTTCTCCCCGTGTCTTGAGTGGGTTTCCTCCGGGTGCTCCGGTTTCCTCCCACAGTCCAAAGATGTGCGGGTTAGGTGGAATGGCCGTGATAAATTACCATTGGGGTGGGATTGTGAGAGTAGTGTGGTCTTTCGAAGGGTCGGTGCAGACTCAATGGGCTGAATGGCCGCCTCCTGCACTGTAGGGATTCTACATTATTTCCTATCCCTCCTGCTAAAGTGCTTCGTCTCGCACCTCTCTTACTCATTTCCAACTCCTCTGCCCATTTCGCAAATCTGCCTATGTCCTGTTGCAGGCCAGTGTGACTGGCCTTCTCGCTTCGTCGCGCCCCCAAGTTTGGTGTCCTCCACCTAACTTGAAATTTTACTCCCGTTTTTCCCAAATTGAAATCATTTTTTTATTTATTTATAAGAAAAGACACCAGTGATCCTCCGAACATTCGCGGCAATCACAAGTTGCCGCATATTTAGCACGGTTTATCAGAATTCCATCAAGTGGTGCCAGTGTGACAGCTCGACATCCTGTGCCATATTTAAGTGGTGTTGAAATTTATTTTCCGCTACCTCTCATTGGTATTGCCTGAAGCCTGTGTTTGTGTGGAACACGGAGCAGGCTGTTGTAAGAGATTTGAAGGTTTCTGCAGCAGCAGCTGTATGAAACTAGTCTACAGGGAGAAGTTTGAGGCTGGCATCTGTCCCGAGTGTGTTTTAACTGCATTTCATCCGTTGAATCGCTCAACAGCTGGACCTGTTTGTGGGACACTTCCAGCGATGTTTCTTTTATTAAGGTGTGAGTGCGTTTTCAGAACTAATTTCGGGCAACACGGTAGCATGGTGGTTAGCATAAATGCTTCACAGCTCCAGGGTCCCAGGTTCGATTCCCGGCTGGGTCACTGTCTGTGCGGAGTCTGCACGTTCTCCCCGTGTGTGCGTGGGTTTCCTCCGGGTGCTCCGGTTTCCTCCCACAGTCCAAAGATGTGCGGGTTAGGTGGATTGGCTATGCTAAATTGCCCGTAGTGTCCTAAAAAGTAAAGGTTGTTGGGGGGGGGGGGGGGGGGGGTTGTTGGGTTACGTGGGTTTGAGTAGGGTGATCATTGTTCGGCACAACATTGAGGGCCGAAGGGCCTGTTCTGTGCTGTACTGTTCTATGTTCTATGATAGCATCAGGGCAATAATATTGAAACTGGGTTGGGGGGGGGGGGGTGGTTTCCTGCCTGCTGCTCCCACTCTTTAATTTTGTAGGGCTTGCTCAGATGTTGATATGAGTGGAATGAGGCCATTCAATCCTTCAAGCCTGCCCTCCTTTCTGCCCCCCCCCCCCCACAGTGATGATATTGTACTGTAAAACAAAGGCATGGTAAATAATTAGATTTCCAAAGGAAAGGGGATGTGACGATATGCATAGACAATCTTTTGTCTATCATGTACTCGACCGCTGACCAGCAGGTGGCAGTGTAAACCTACCAGGTGACTCTGCCTCGAGGAGTTGGGAGTTAGTCGTGTTGATGGATAGTCATACTTGCAGTAGCTCCTGAATAATTTATTTGTATTAGTAGTTTGTAATATATTTCTTCTCGTTATCTTTACCACGCATTTGTATTGCAATAAATTGCTTTACCGAGTCAAGAACTAGATGTTCTATCGTGCATCATTCCTACCGGCCGTGGCACACGAACATGACACCCATCCCATTCAGTTGGATCATGGTTGGTCTGTACCTTGACTCCATCTGCCCACTCGCCCTTGTGTAACACAAAATCTAGCCATCATGGTGTGTGTGGGCATGTCAGAGAGGGCCCCCACTTCCGAGCCCAGTCGCACACCTCCACCATGACTTGGACAGCTTGTCTCTAAAATTTAAAGGTTCCTCCGTGGGGTCATCTATCACTGAGGTCCGTGTCGTCCTCCTCCTCTTCTCCCCCCCCCCCCCCCCCCCCATTTTTTTTTTGTTCAATGGATGGGGCATGGCTGGCAAGGCCAGCATTTGTTGCCCATCCCGAATTGTCCTTGAACCGAGTGTCTCGTTCGGCCATTTCAAAGGAGCAGTTAAGAGTCACGTTGTTGTGGGTCTGGACTCGCATGGCAGCCCAGACCGGGTAAGGGTGGCAGATTTCCTTGCCAAAAAGGATATTAGTGAACAAGATGGGGTTTTTACAGTAATTGATAATTGTCATGACCACAATGACTGACTGAGGCTAGCTCTCCATTCCAGAATTGTTAACTTGAGTTTAAATTCCACCAGCTGTCAAGGTGGGATTTGAACTCTTGTCCCCAGAGCACTAGCCTCGGCCTCTTCAATATTCGTCCAGTGACGTTACCAATGGGCCACTGTCTCCTCCGATGATGGTGCAGCCAGTCAACCTATCGCTCTCGCTCTCGTGCGCTCTCTCTCTCTCGTGCGCGCTCTCGCTCTCGTGCGCGCTCTCTCTCTCGTGCGCTCTCTCTCTCTCGTGCGCTCTCTCTCTCTCGTGCGCTCTCTCTCTCTCGTGCGCTCTCTCTCTCTCGTGCGCTCTCTCTCTCTCGTGCGCTCTCTCTCTCTCGTGCGCTCTCTCTCTCTCGTGCGCTCTCTCTCTCTCGTGCGCTCTCTCTCTCTCGTGCGCTCTCTCTCTCTCGTGCGCTCTCTCTCTCTCGTGCGCTCTCTCTCTCTCGTGCGCTCTCTCTCTCGTGCGCTCTCTCTCTCGTGCGCTCTCTCTCTCGTGCGCTCTCTCTCTCGTGCGCTCTCTCTCTCGTGCGCTCTCTCTCTCGTGCGCTCTCTCTCTCGTGCGCTCGCTCTCGTGCGCTCGCTCTCGTGCGCTCGCGCTCGCTCTCTCGCTCTCTCGCGCTCTCTCTCGCCTTTCCGGAACAACCCAAAATAGACGGTCCTATTTCCCTCACTCTAGCCCCATGTAAATGTATATCCCGAAGTCCCCATCCAATTTCCTGTTGAAGTCATTGATAATCTCCAGTTCCACCACCACCCCTCCTAGGCGTCCAAGATGCATTTGTAATATCTGCTCCCCGTACACATTCTCAGCTTTATTGCTCTATTATAAATGGGTTGATAAAGCTGGCGTATCAGTAGCTGTTTGCCCATTACCTCTGTACTCGCTGACCCCTCCCCTTCTGTCAATATGTTGCCTCCTGTAGTCCCTTTGACATCCACATTCCTCCTCCTATTCTGGCCTCTTGAGCATCCCTAAGTTTAATCGCCTCCACCATTGGCAGTGGCACAGTGGTTATCACTGCTGCCTCGCAGCGTCAGGGACCCGGGTTTGATTCTGACCTTACGTGACTCTCTGTCTGTGCGGAGTCTGCAAGTTCTCCCCGTGTCTGCGTGGGTTTCCTCCAGGTGCTCTGGTTTCCTCCCACAGTCCAAAGATGTGCAGGTGAGGTGGGTTGGCCATGTTAAATGGTCCCTTGGTGTCCAAAGGTTAGGTGGGGTTACAGGGACAGGGCGGGGGATTGGGCCTATCTAGGGTGCTCTTGGGAGGGTCGGTGCAGACGCGATGGGCCGAATTACTTTGTTTTGCACGGTAGGGATTCTAGATTCATTTGTACCTTTCCTCTCTCTTGTAGTAATAATTATTCTTGTCATAAGTAAGCTTACATTAACGCTGCAGTGAAGTTACTGTGAAAATCCCCTAGTCGCCACATTCCGGCCTGTTCGGGTACACTGGGGGAGAATTCAGAATGTCCAATTCACCTAACAACACGTCTTTCGGGACTTGTAGGAGGAAACCGGAGCGCCCAGAGGAAACCCCACGCAGACACTGGGAGAACGTGCAGACTCCGCACAGACGGTGACCCAAACCGGGAATCGAACCCTGGCGCTGCGAAGCAACAGTGCTAACCACTGTGCCACCATGATTCAGGATCAATGTTTTGTCTTTTTCTGTCAGTGGACTACCTGTTTTTGTTAAGATGCTGTGTAGATCCAGGTTGTTGCTTCGTACCTGCGCTGGTGTATAAACTCTGGGGCCAGGCTAATACACACAAGGCCGTGTGTGTGTGATCAGTAATCGTGATGATGTGGTTTTCAGCTAAGAAATTTAAACCATCCGTTTGTCCATGATCGTGGTACAAGGAATGAATGTTTTGAAGAGGGAGAGTTGTTACCTGGCTTAAAAGAAATCCTCTTACCCAGCCAAGGAACCAAAAATAGATGAAGTGGTCTCGTCACGTTCTGATTGAGCTGGAGTTACTGAGTCTCCAGCATTGACCTGTATGTTGAAGATTAATCACGAGGGTATTTATTAGCAGCACCCAGGAGAATTTTTTTTTTGTTCGGAGGGGGGGAAAAGATTTATTTAATTAATTGAACACTTTTTTTTGTTTTTGTTTCTGAATTATTATAACTGTGGGTCGGAAAGCCGTTTGACGGAGAGTCTCCATTATCCAATCGGGCAATGAAGCCTTTCGATTGGTGAAGGAAAGTGGGCCTTCTGGTGAGGGTGGAGGGGTTCGCCAATCGATTTGATGCAGGTGTGACGGTGGGCGACAAAAGAATGCCCGAGGGGAAACATCGAAGGTTGCGTGTCGATTTGGCAAATGGTATTCAGCCTGGAAAAGTGTGCATTTTTGGAAGGGCAAACAAATCAAAGGAATACTCGGTGAATGAGGAGAGACGGAGTAAGTGACAGACCCTGGGAGAGCTTGTCCACAGGGTCTGAGATGTGGTGGGGCAGGTTGACCAGGTGGTGAAATGCCTTCCTTCATTGGGTGAGGTATTGAATGGAAAGGCAGTTTAAACCACTGGTTAGGCCTGCGGTGGATGAATAGACCAATCCTGAAGCTGCAGACTCTGCGGCAGGTGGTGATTGGCGAGGTGGGTGGGTGGGGCCCTCGGGTGGGTGGGGCCCTCTGGATTCTACGTGTTCTTTCCCCCCCCCGGCCTCTCCATCCCGTGGCGCTCGAGGTGATTGACGCCTTTGCGAATGCTTCTTCTGCAGTTTGTGCGTTCTGAGGCAAGCGATTCCCACGTGTGAATGGGGATGTTGCATTTATTTAGGGCGGCTTTCAGAGTGTCCCGTGTAACGTTTCCACTGCCCTCCCAGTGACCACTTACCATTTGCGGAGCTCGAAGTAGAGCATTTGTTCATTTTTTTAAATTTAGTGTACCCAATTCATTTTTTCCAATTAAGGGGCAATTTAGCGTGGCCAATCCACCTACCCTGCACATCTTTGGGTTGTGGGGGGTGAGACCCACGCAGACACGGGGAGAATGTGCAAGCTCCCCACGGTCGGTGGGCGGGGATCGAACCTGGGTCAAGACCACTATGACACTGCCACCCATGGAGCACCTGTTTAGAAAGCCTTGTGCTGGGCATGCAGACAGTGTGTGCCCCCCCCCCCCCCCCCCCATCGCAGCTGGTCAAGTGTGACCAGTGCCTCAATACCGGGGATATCGGCCTGGGTGAGGAGGCTCACGTTGGTACGCCAATCCCTGCCAGTGGATTTGCAGAATTTTGCGGGGGCAACGTTGATGATATCGCTCCAGGGATTTGAGATGTCTGCTTGTACGTTGTCCTCCTTTCTGATACATACAGGAGGGTCGGACAACGGCTGCTCTGTAAACCGTGAGCTTGGTGCTGGATTTGAGGATTTGAGGATTTGAGGAACACTACATTCCCCAGGTGTACGAAGCATGCACTAGCGCATTGGAGTCTGGTTTGATTTCATTGTCGATATCTGCTTACACCGAGCAGAAACTCCTGAGGGACATACTGCTCTGGAGAGAGTGAAGAGGAGATTGACAAAAGAATGTTGCCAGTTGCAGCTATGAGAAGAGATTGGGGAGGTTAAGGTTTTTTTCCTTGGAGCACTGGAGGCGTAACATTCAGGTGACCTAATTGAGGTGTGCAAAATTCTGAGGGGTCTAGACCAAGTAGACACGGGTCTCGTGGCGCAGCAGGTAGCCCCCCCCCCGCCCCTGAGCCAGAAGCTCCGGTTTCGAGTTGCACCCCAGGACTTATTATTATTATAATAATAATAATCCTTACTGTCACAAGTAGGCTCACATTAACACTGCAATGAAGTTACTGTGAAAATCCCCTAGTTGCCACATTCTGGCGCCTGTTCGGGTACACAGAGGGAGAATTCAGAATGTCCGATTCACTTAACAAGCACGTCTTTCGGGACTTGTAGGAGGAAACCGGAGCACCCGGAGGAAACCCACGCAGACACGGGGAGAACGTGCAGACTCTGCAGAGACAGTGACCCAAGCCGGGAATCAAACCCGGGACCCTGGCGTGTGAGGCAGCAGTGCTAACCACTGCGCCACCATGCTGCCCATATATAAATGTAAGTTAATTTGCTCTTGTTAGTGGAATATTATCATCTTCACAATAGCTGCCAGGGTTGCTTGCCTATTTCTTTGACTTCAAAGTAGTTCTCAATGCGTAGAAACTGCTTTTGGCATTGGAGAGACGTGACGTAGCCCAAATTGCAGTGTGTAAGTCGGAGCATGTTGTGCTGGGCTTGCGCATGTATTTCCCGTCTTGTGAAGAGTTGCTCCCCTATCCCTGCCTGCCAGCTGCAGGTTAGTTCTGGGAAGTGATGGTTTCTTGATTGAGTTACAACTGAGCGAACGTTTGCTATTTCTCTGGCAGGGAAGCTCTCACTATTGTATTGTCCAGTCTCGACACAGCTCTCACAGTGGGTCAGTCCTGTGGCTTGGGAACACAGTACCATATCAAAAGCATCTTTGAGACAACTTGGCTGTTTCATTAATACAGTAAAACACTTGCACATTGCTACACAACAGGTGCAGTAGGATCTAATAGTGGCAGCAGAGAACAACTGTTACTGTTCATAGTGATTCCATACGCCTTTCATTGATGGACAGACAACTGTGTATTGAATTTCAGACAGCGTCCCGTCTTCTGTGCCCCTTTCTCTCGCGCTCTCGCTCTCTTGCTCTCGCTCTCTCTCTCTCTCTCTCCCCTTCCCACCACCTCATATGTGTTTTTGTCTGTCTCTCACTCTTTATCGCTCTCTGCTTCTCGCTGTGCTAGCTTTGCTGCTTTCTCTCCTCTCTCTCTCGCGCGCGCTCTCTCTCTCGCTCCCGCTCCCGCTCTTTTTTTCTCTCGTTCTGCGCTCTCTCTCTCGCTCTCTTTTTCTCTCGCTCTCTTTTTCTCTCGCTCTGCGCTCTTTATCTCGCTTCGCGCTCTCTTTCTCTCGCGCTCGCTCCCTCTCCCGCTCTATGCTCCTTCTCCCGCTCTGTGTTCCTTCTCCCGCTCTGTTGCTCCTTCTCCCGCTCTGTTGCTCCTTCTCCCGCTCTGTTGCTCCTTCTCCCGCTCTGTTGCTCCTTCTCCCGCTCTGTTGCTCCTTCTCCCGCTCTGTTGCTCCTTCTCCCGCTCTGTTGCTCCTTCTCCCGCTCTGTTGCTCCTTCTCCCGCTCTGTTGCTCCTTCTCCCGCTCTGTTGCTCCTTCTCCCGCTCTGTTGCTCCTTCTCCCGCTCTGTTGCTCCTTCTCCCGCTCTGTTGCTCCTTCTCCCGCTCTGTTGCTCCTTCTCCCGCTCTGTTGCTCCTTCTCCCGCTCTGTTGCTCCTTCTCCCGCTCTGTTGCTCCTCCTCCCGCTCTGTTGCTCCTTCTCCCGCTCTGTTGCTCCTTCTCCCGCTCTGTTGCTCCTTCTCCCGCTCTGTTGCTCCTTCTCCCGCTCTGTTGCTCCTTCTCCCGCTCTGTTGCTCCTTCTCCCGCTCTGTTGCTCCTTCTCCCGCTCTGTTGCTCCTTCTCCCGCTCTGTTGCTCCTTCTCCCGCTCTGTTGCTCCTTCTCCCGCTCTGTTGCTCCTTCTCCCGCTCTGTTGCTCCTTCTCCCGCTCTGTTGCTCCTTCTCCCGCTCTGTTGCTCCTTCTCCCGCTCTGTTGCTCCTTCTCCCGCTCTGTTGCTCCTTCTCCCGCTCTGTTGCTCCTTCTCCCGCTCTGTTGCTCCTTCTCCCGCTCTGTTGCTCCTTCTCCCGCTCTGTTGCTCCTTCTCCCGCTCTGTTGCTCCTTCTCCCGCTCTGTTGCTCCTTCTCCCGCTCTGTTGCTCCTCCTCCCGCTCTGTTGCTCCTCCTCCCGCTCTGTTGCTCCTCCTCCCGCTCTGTTGCTCCTCCTCCCGCTCTGTTGCTCTCTCTCTCCTCTCTGCGCTCCTGCTCGCTCTCTTGCTCTCTCTCTCTATCTCTGCGCTCCTGCTCGCTCGCTCGCTCTCTCTCTCTATCTCTGCGCTCCTGCTCGCTCTCTTGCTCGCTCTCTCTCTCTCTCTGCGCTCCTGCTCGCTCGCTCGCTCTATCTCTGCGCTCCTGCTCTCTCTCTCTATCTCTGCGCTCCTGCTCGCTCGCTCTATCTCTGCGCTCCTGCTCGCTCGCTCTATCTCTGCGCTCCTGCTCGCTCGCTCTATCTCTGCGCTCCTGCTCGCTCGCTCTATCTCTGCGCTCCTGCTCGCTCGCTCTATCTCTGCGCTCCTGCTCGCTCGCTCTATCTCTGCGCTCCTGCTCGCTCGCTCTATCTCTGCGCTCCTGCTCGCTCGCTCTATCTCTGCGCTCCTGCTCGCTCGCTCTATCTCTGCGCTCCTGCTCGCTCGCTCTATCTCTGCGCTCCTGCTCGCTCGCTCTATCTCTGCGCTCCTGCTCGCTCGCTCTATCTCTGCGCTCCTGCTCGCTCGCTCTATCTCTGCGCTCCTGCTCGCTCGCTCTATCTCTGCGCTCCTGCTCGCTCGCTCTATCTCTGCGCTCCTGCTCGCTCGCTCTATCTCTGCGCTCCTGCTCGCTCGCTCTATCTCTGCGCTCCTGCTCGCTCGCTCTATCTCTGCGCTCCTGCTCGCTCGCTCTATCTCTGCGCTCCTGCTCGCTCGCTCTATCTCTGCGCTCCTGCTCGCTCGCTCTATCTCTGCGCTCCTGCTCGCTCGCTCTATCTCTGCGCTCCTGCTCGCTCGCTCTATCTCTGCGCTCCTGCTCGCTCGCTCTATCTCTGCGCTCCTGCTCGCTCGCTCTATCTCTGCGCTCCTGCTCGCTCGCTCTATCTCTGCGCTCCTGCTCGCTCGCTCTATCTCTGCGCTCCTGCTCGCTCGCTCTATCTCTGCGCTCCTGCTCGCTCGCTCTATCTCTGCGCTCCTGCTCGCTCGCTCTATCTCTGCGCTCCTGCTCGCTCGCTCTATCTCTGCGCTCCTGCTCGCTCGCTCTATCTCTGCGCTCCTGCTCGCTCGCTCTATCTCTGCGCTCCTGCTCGCTCGCTCTATCTCTGCGCTCCTGCTCGCTCGCTCTATCTCTGCGCTCCTGCTCGCTCGCTCTATCTCTGCGCTCCTGCTCGCTCGCTCTATCTCTGCGCTCCTGCTCGCTCGCTCTATCTCTGCGCTCCTGCTCGCTCGCTCTATCTCTGCGCTCCTGCTCGCTCGCTCTATCTCTGCGCTCCTGCTCGCTCGCTCTATCTCTGCGCTCCTGCTCGCTCGCTCTATCTCTGCGCTCCTGCTCGCTCGCTCTATCTCTGCGCTCCTGCTCGCTCGCTCTATCTCTGCGCTCCTGCTCGCTCGCTCTATCTCTGCGCTCCTGCTCGCTCGCTCTATCTCTGCGCTCCTGCTCGCTCGCTCTATCTCTGCGCTCCTGCTCGCTCGCTCTATCTCTGCGCTCCTGCTCGCTCGCTCTATCTCTGCGCTCCTGCTCGCTCGCTCTATCTCTGCGCTCCTGCTCGCTCGCTCTATCTCTGCGCTCCTGCTCGCTCGCTCTATCTCTGCGCTCCTGCTCGCTCGCTCTATCTCTGCGCTCCTGCTCGCTCGCTCTATCTCTGCGCTCCTGCTCGCTCGCTCTATCTCTGCGCTCCTGCTCGCTCGCTCTATCTCTGCGCTCCTGCTCGCTCGCTCTATCTCTGCGCTCCTGCTCGCTCGCTCTATCTCTGCGCTCCTGCTCGCTCGCTCTATCTCTGCGCTCCTGCTCGCTCGCTCTATCTCTGCGCTCCTGCTCGCTCGCTCTATCTCTGCGCTCCTGCTCGCTCGCTCTATCTCTGCGCTCCTGCTCGCTCGCTCTATCTCTGCGCTCCTGCTCGGCTCGCTCTATCTCTGCGCTCCTGCTCGCTCGCTCTATCTCTGCGCTCCTGCTCGCTCGCTCTATCTCTGCGCTCCTGCTCGCCTCGCTCTATCTCTGCGCTCCTGCTCGCTCGCTCTATCTCTGCGCTCCCGCTCGCCGCTCTATCTCTGCGCTCCTGCTCGCTCGCTCTATCTCTCTATCTCTGCGCTCCCGCTCGCTCGCTCTATCTCTGCGCTCCTGCTCGCTCGCTCTATCTCTGCGCTCCTGCTCGCTCGCTCTATCTCTGCGCTCCCGCTCGCTCGCTCTATCTCTGCGCTCCCGCTCGCTCGCTCTATCTCTGCGCTCTCGCTCGCTCGCTCTATCTCTGCGCTCTCGCTCGCTCGCTCTATCTCTGCGCTCTCGCTCGCTCTATCTCTGCGCTCGCTCGCTCTATCTCTGCGCTCTCGCTCGCTCGCTCTATCTCTGCGCTCTCGCTCGCTCGCTCTATCTCTGCGCTCTCGCTCGCTCGCTCTATCTCTGCTCGCTCGCTCGCTCTATCTCTGCGCTCTCGCTCGCTCGCTATCTCTGCGCTCCTGCTCGCTCGCTCTATCTCTGCGCTCCTGCTCGCTCGCTCTATCTCTGCGCTCCTGCTCGCTCGCTCTATCTCTGCGCTCTCGCTCGCTCGCTCTATCTCTGCGCTCTCGCTCGCTCTATCTCTGCGCTCTCGCTCGCTCGCTCTATCTCTGCGCTCTCGCTCGCTCGCTCTATCTCTGCGCTCCTGCTCGCTCGCTCTATCTCTGCGCTCCTGCTCGCTCGCTCTATCTCTGCGCTCCTGCTCGCTCGCTCTATCTCTGCGCTCCTGCTCGCTCGCTCTATCTCTGCGCTCCTGCTCGCTCGCTCTATCTCTGCGCTCCTGCTCGCTCGCTCTATCTCTGCGCTCCTGCTCGCTCGCTCTATCTCTGCGCTCCTGCTCGCTCGCTCTATCTCTGCGCTCCCGCTCGCTCGCTCTATCTCTGCGCTCCCGCTCGCTCGCTCTATCTCTGCGCTCCCGCTCGCTCGCTCTATCTCTGCGCTCTCGCTCGCTCGCTCTATCTCTGCGCTCTCGCTCGCTCGATCTCTGCGCTCTCGCTCGCTCGCTCTATCTCTGCGCTCTCGCTCGCTCGCTCTATCTCTGCGCTCTCGCTCGCTCGCTCTATCTCTGCGCTCTCGCTCGCTCGCTCTATCTCTGCGCTCCCGCTCGCTCGCTCTATCTCTGCGCTCTCGCTCGCTCGCTCTATCTCTGCGCTCTCGCTCGCTCGCTCTATCTCTGCGCTCCTGCTCGCTCGCTCTATCTCTGCGCTCCTGCTCGCTCGCTCTATCTCTGCGCTCCTGCTCGCTCGCTCTATCTCTGCGCTCCTG
This sequence comes from Scyliorhinus canicula, assembly GCF_902713615.1. Taxonomy (NCBI): domain Eukaryota; kingdom Metazoa; phylum Chordata; class Chondrichthyes; order Carcharhiniformes; family Scyliorhinidae; genus Scyliorhinus; species Scyliorhinus canicula. Next base: position 7,951,921 of record NC_052155.1, on the reverse strand, counting down.
CTCGCTCGCTCTATCTCTGCGCTCCTGCTCGCTCGCTCTATCTCTGCGCTCCTGCTCGCTCGCTCTATCTCTGCCGCTCCCGCTCGCTCGCTCTATCTCTGCGCTCCTGCTCGCTCGCTCTATCTCTGCGCTCCTGCTCGCTCGCTCTATCTCTGCGCTCCCGCTCGCTCGCTCTATCTCTGCGCTCCCGCTCGCTCGCTCTATCTCTGCGCTCTCGCTCGCTCGCTCTATCTCTGCGCTCTCGCTCGCTCGCTCTATCTCTGCGCTCTCGCTCGCTCTATCTCTGCGCTCTCGCTCGCTCGCTCTATCTCTGCGCTCTCGCTCGCTCGCTCTATCTCTGCGCTCCTGCTCGCTCGCTCTATCTCTGCGCTCCTGCTCGCTCGCTCTATCTCTGCGCTCCTGCTCGCTCGCTCTATCTCTGCGCTCCTGCTCGCTCGCTCTATCTCTGCGCTCCTGCTCGCTCGCTCTATCTCTGCGCTCCTGCTCGCTCGCTCTATCTCTGCGCTCCTGCTCGCTCGCTCTATCTCTGCGCTCCTGCTCGCTCGCTCTATCTCTGCGCTCCTGCTCGCTCGCTCTATCTCTGCGCTCCCGCTCGCTCGCTCTATCTCTGCGCTCCCGCTCGCTCGCTCTATCTCTGCGCTCTCGCTCGCTCGCTCTATCTCTGCGCTCTCGCTCGCTCGCTCTATCTCTGCGCTCTCGCTCGCTCGCTCTATCTCTGCGCTCTCGCTCGCTCGCTCTATCTCTGCGCTCTCGCTCGCTCGCTCTATCTCTGCGCTCTCGCTCGCTCGCTCTATCTCTGCGCTCCCGCTCGCTCGCTCTATCTCTGCGCTCTCGCTCGCTCGCTCTATCTCTGCGCTCTCGCTCGCTCGCTCTATCTCTGCGCTCCTGCTCGCTCGCTCTATCTCTGCGCTCCTGCTCGCTCGCTCTATCTCTGCGCTCCTGCTCGCTCGCTCTATCTCTGCGCTCCTGCTCGCTCGCTCTATCTCTGCGCTCCTGCTCGCTCGCTCTATCTCTGCGCTCCTGCTCGCTCGCTCTATCTCTGCGCTCCTGCTCGCTCGCTCTATCTCTGCGCTCCTGCTCGCTCGCTCTATCTCTGCGCTCCTGCTCGCTCGCTCTATCTCTGCGCTCCCGCTCGCTCGCTCTATCTCTGCGCTCCTGCTCGCTCGCTCTATCTCTGCGCTCCCGCTCGCTCGCTCTATCTCTGCGCTCCTGCTCGCTCGCTCTATCTCTGCGCTCCTGCTCGCTCGCTCTATCTCTGCGCTCCCGCTCGCTCGCTCTATCTCTGCGCTCCCGCTCGCTCGCTCTATCTCTGCGCGCTCGCTCGCTCTATCTCTGCGCTCTCGCTCGCTCGCTCTATCTCTGCGCTCTCGCTCGCTCTATCTCTGCGCTCTCGCTCGCTCTATCTCTGCGCTCTCGCTCGCTCGCTCTATCTCTGCGCTCTCGCTCGCTCGCTCTATCTCTGCGCTCTCGCTCGCTCGCTCTATCTCTGCTCGCTCGCTCGCTCTATCTCTGCGCTCTCGCTCGCTCGCTCTATCTCTGCGCTCCTGCTCGCTCGCTCTATCTCTGCGCTCCTGCTCGCTCGCTCTATCTCTGCGCTCCTGCTCGCTCGCTCTATCTCTGCGCTCTCGCTCGCTCGCTCTATCTCTGCGCTCTCGCTCGCTCTATCTCTGCGCTCTCGCTCGCTCGCTCTATCTCTGCGCTCTCGCTCGCTCGCTCTATCTCTGCGCTCCTGCTCGCTCGCTCTATCTCTGCGCTCCTGCTCGCTCGCTCTATCTCTGCGCTCCTGCTCGCTCGCTCTATCTCTGCGCTCCTGCTCGCTCGCTCTATCTCTGCGCTCCTGCTCGCTCGCTCTATCTCTGCGCTCCTGCTCGCTCGCTCTATCTCTGCGCTCCTGCTCGCTCGCTCTATCTCTGCGCTCCTGCTCGCTCGCTCTATCTCTGCGCTCCTGCTCGCTCGCTCTATCTCTGCGCTCCTGCTCGCTCGCTCTATCTCTGCGCTCCCGCTCGCTCGCTCTATCTCTGCGCTCTCGCTCGCTCGCTCTATCTCTGCGCTCTCGCTCGCTCGCTCTATCTCTGCGCTCTCGCTCGCTCGCTCTATCTCTGCGCTCTCGCTCGCTCGCTCTATCTCTGCGCTCTCGCTCGCTCGCTCTATCTCTGCGCTCTCGCTCGCTCGCTCTATCTCTGCGCTCCTCGCTCGCTCGCTCTATCTCTGCGCTCCCGCTCGCTCGCTCTATCTCTGCGCTCCTCGCTCGCTCGCTCTATCTCTGCGCTCCTCGCTCGCTCGCTCTATCTCTGCGCTCCTGCTCGCTCGCTCTATCTCTGCGCTCCTGCTCGCTCGCTCTATCTCTGCGCTCCTGCTCGCTCGCTCTATCTCTGCGCTCCTGCTCGCTCGCTCTATCTCTGCGCTCCTGCTCGCTCGCTCTATCTCTGCGCTCCTGCTCGCTCGCTCTATCTCTGCGCTCCTGCTCGCTCGCTCTATCTCTGCGCTCCTGCTCGCTCGCTCTATCTCTGCGCTCCTGCTCGCTCGCTCTATCTCTGCGCTCCTGCTCGCTCGCTCTATCTCTGCGCTCCTGCTCGCTCGCTCTATCTCTGCGCTCCTGCTCGCTCGCTCTATCTCTGCGCTCCTGCTCGCTCGCTCTATCTCTGCGCTCCTGCTCGCTCGCTCTATCTCTGCGCTCCTGCTCGCTCTCTATCTCGCTCTCTATCTCGCTCTCTATCTCGCTCTCTATCTCGCTCTATCTCTCTATCTCTCTATCTCTCTATCTCTCTATCTCTCTATCTCTCTATCTCTCTATCTCTCTATCTCTCTATCTCTCTATCTCTCTATCTCGCTCTCTGCCTCGCTCTCTGCACGTGCCGGTCTGCACTACCCTTGTGACAAAGCATTTGTAGATGAGGTGGATGTGTAATTAAGCCTCAATAGGAAGTAATTGAACTTTTTGAAACGGCCTGCGTTTTAATGACTTGCAGGAAGCCTCACCGTGAGTGGTAATGTCAGGTCTCCTTTCCTGATTGCCTTTGTGTCCCTTTCCCAGAAGTCCTCTTACTTCGTTGTCAGTCACACGTGACGTAGTGAGCTGTTGACGGACGTGGTTACGGCTGACGGCTTGGCTGCAGGTGGCAACTCGGGAATTAAAACTCTCCGCTACGTACGGATGAAATGTTAAATCGGGGGAACTCTGCCAACCTTCTGGTTGTCATGTTGCTGCCCATGGGATCTTGCTGTGCGCGTGTAGGTTGCTGTGTTTTCCCCGAGGTGGCAGGGTTCAGAGAGTCTGTAACCCCATCTGCCGCAGTTGCGGACCATATACGATGCTTATTATTATTTAATTATTATTTAATTAGTTATTATTTAAATGATAAAATATTAAAACATGCTGCTGTGCAGAGAGACCTGGGTGTGCTAGTGCATAAGTCGCAAAAAGTTGGTTTACAAGTGCAACAGGTGATTAAGAAGGCGAATGGAATTTTGTCCTTCATTGCTAGAGGGATGGAGTTTAAGACTAGGGAGGTTATGCTGCAATTGTATAAGGTTTTAGTGAGGCCACACCTGGAGTATCGTGTTCAGTTTTGGTCTCCTTACTTGAGAAAGGACGTACTGGTGCTGGAGGGTGTGCAGAGGAGATTCACTAGGTTAATCCCAGAGCTGAAGGGGTTGGATTATGAGGAGAGGTTGAGTAGACTGGGACTGTCCTTGTTGGAATTTAGAAGGATATGGGGGGATCTTATAGAAATATATAAAATTATGAAGGAAATAGGTAGGATAGATGCGGGCAGGTTGTTTCCTCTGGTGGGTGAAAGCAGAACTAGGGGGCATAGCCTCAAAATAAGGGGAAGTAGATTTAGGACTGAGTTTAGGAGGAACTTCTTCACCCAAAGGGTTGTGAATCTAGGGAATTCCTTGCCCAGTGAGGCTCCTTCATTAAATGTTTTTAAGATAAAGATCGATTGTTTTTTGAAGAATAAAGGGATTAAGGGTTATGGTGTTCGGGCCGGAAAGTGAAGCTGAGTCCGCAAAAGATCAGCCATGATCTCATTGAATGGCAGAGCAGGCTCGAGGGGCCAGATGGCCATAGAACTTGTGTTCTTATTAATCCTCAGTGGTACCTTCCCCCATTCCCATTACACAAGAAATAGATGCAGGAATAAATCATTCCGCCCCTCGAGCTTGCTTCAAGCTTACTGGCAGGTTTTGGCTATGAGGAGAGAGTGGATAAGACTGGGTTTGCTTTGTCTGGAGCACAGGAGGCTTAGTGGGGACGTGATAGAGGTTCACAATGAGAGGCATAGATAGGATAGACCATGCGGATCTTCTGCCGATGGCAGAGGTGTCCAAGACCAGCGGGCATGAGTTTAAGGTGAGGGGTAGGTAGTTTAGAGGGGAACTTGAGAACAACTTCTACATCCACAGGGTGGTGGAAATGGGGAGTGCGCTGCCCGAGAGGGTGGTGGAGGCAGCAGATAACACTGGCAACATTTAACAAGCATCTGGATGAACACTTAAATTGCCAATGCATATGAGGCTGTGGACCAAGTGCTGATAAAATGGGATTGGTATAGATTGATGGTCGGCATACACATGGTGGGCCGAAGGGCCTGTTTCTGTGCTGTATGACTCTATGGCCCCTAATGTTTAAACTCTGCCTCCGGTTCCAGATGCCCCCAAAAGGGGAAAACACGCTCCCAGCATTCACCTGGTCAAGTCCCCACCAGACACTTTGTGTTTCATCCTCATTAGTCTATATTCCAACAACGTGAAATGAAAAGGCGCCATAGTCCCAGATGACCATGGGCTGCTTTCTCCTTTTTGAGGGGGAGAGCTGACTGGTGGTAGTTTAACCTGAGGATCACCACAGTGAAGTGTAGGCTTGAGAGATGAACAGACACTTCCAACACGGATGAAGGTTCAGCTCAATTTTATTAACTACTTTCTAACTAACTAACACACGGTGACTGTGGGTCTAAGTGATGCTAACTTAAACTAGAGACCTAAGCCTTGTCCGAACCAGTTGATTCTCTCAGCACGTGGTGTGAGTCCGTGCTGGGCTGGATGAGTTCTTGTTACACTGAGAGGCAGCACCCAGAATGAGCGGGAACCGTGGTGCCCTCTGCCTTTTTATAGTGTGTGTATTCTAACTGGTGATTGGCTGCGGTATTTGTACATGTTGATTGGTCCCTGTGTATGTCTGCACCCTGTGTATGTCTGCACCATGATATGTTGGTATATATTATGTCGCACACCTCGGGTGAGGGGGCGAGCTAGAGAAGGCCGGGCCTTCATCAATAACTTCAGCCACCTCGGGCAATATAAACCTGTACCCCACTGTTTGACGTTCCAATCGGTCCGGTTTGTGCGTTTGAAATTTAATAATTCCTACTAATTAATCAAATCTGCAGCCTGGTGATTACAGGCGGCTTCATAAAATGAAACTGCCTTGACACCAATATGGCGCAGAATACGGCCAACAGGGAGAACTGTGCATGGCCCAAAACGCCTTTGCATCGATCGGGAGGTACAGCCTTTCCACATTGATGCTCCGTGGGGGCGTGTAATAGCGAATTGAGGTCCGGATGCTGCTGAGTAGCTTGGACCTTCAAATTAGGAAAATTAATTAGCAGTGGCAGGGAGATTATTCAACTAGATCACGCTATTGAGCGATGTGGAGCACATTAGACAAAGCTATTAAACCAGCAAAAGCTTCATTAGAGAACACATTTTATAAATCTTCAGTGGGGCAATTAAATAACTCTGAAGGATCTTTTCCGTTTTCCCCTCCTGTCACGTGTTTTTTTTTCTCTCGCTACTTTTTCACATTTCTTGTCCACTGGGTGTGAGAGTCGAGTGCTCATTGATGCCAACAGTGTGTAAACTCCTGACTGACTCGATGATAGCAGTTGTTAAGTTAATGATGGGCCGCGTGCTGTGATATTTTGTATATTACTATTTGAAGATTTATTTTTTCTCTGTTGAAGCTCTCGCAGCAGAGGAGAATGTTCTTGGTGTGATGTGATAACTTTCTCCGCGGTTCCTTTATGCAACTTGCACAGGACTTCCACAGATCTGTTCAGCAACATGGGACAGCCTGAAGTGTTTCCAGGCCACTTATTTACTTTATTTAACATCCAAATTGAGCACAGCAAGCTCCCATAGACGGTGTCATTAGGTAAATGACCAAACAATCCTGTTTTTTTAAAAGCGATTTTTAAAAAAATGTTTAGAGTACACAATTCATTTTTTCCAATTAAGGGGCAATTTAGCGTGGCCAATTCACCTACTCTGCACATCTTTTGAGTTGTGGGGGCGAAACCCACGCAAACACTGGGAGAATGTGCAAACTCCACACGGACAGTGACCCAGAGCCGGGATCGAACCTGGGACCTCAGCGCCGTGAGGCGACAGGGCTAACCCGCTGTGCCACTGTGCTGCCCTTTTAAAGCGATGTTGATCGAGAGTTAAATAATTGCCAGGGTTGAGATGCAGACCACTCAACGTCTTGTTGGATGGCAGACCATGCTCAAGGGGTTGAATGACCCTGTTTGCTGGCAAACCTTTTGTGAAGTTTATTTTTTGGGTTTGGTACCGGTTCTGTAAGGTTTGCAAGTTTTTGAGTCTCCACTCTTGACTGTCCTCTCTAAGGTTGCCAACTCCTGGTTAGATGTATTGTCACTCCACCTCGTGTCCCCCACCGCCCTGCCACTCCTCCATTAGATTGCCAACATCCCTTTATCCCTGTATCGCACTAGTGTCTTCCCACTGTGATGAGTTTAGGAAATTGTTATATATTGAATTTTGTTGATGTAATGCTATTAAGAACCCTGGGGGGTTCAAATACATACAGGCAGGTTGTCTGCTAAAGCTGTGATTAAGGGGTCATAAAGGAGAGTAAATCATTGATTTTAACTATTTACTTTTTAAAAAAAGAAACAAATGTCTAATGGAACACTGTAGACATTGGAGGATCCCTGGGGTGTAGATAGCTAAGCAGGTCATGGCTTATCTTCGTGGGAGAAGACTGGAGAATGCCGTACACTTGAGATGCATGTGATGTAATTAATGGGAGGAGCCAGGTCCGTCTGTAGTTTTGGCAGTTTTGCCATAGGATTTTTGTCTTGACAAGATGAGGATTTTCAGGTTGTTCCTGAAAGGGTCTCTCTCCAAGGGTCTGCATAGTGACGCAAGTAACCTTGGATTGTTAACTGGCATTTGAATATTGAGTTGCTTAATTGGAATATATAGTGGCAGGTGTAGATATGGAGTTAGTTTTTTTCCACTTTTTTAAAACTTAATTATAAATCTATTAATGTGATTGATTCTGTGTTTAAATACCAGTTTGGCCAGTGTGTCCCTCCTGTGGTTTAATAGTCTTCCCTCTGTCTTACAAATTGCAAATCGTTGGGATTCACGTACGGGAGTCCTAACACCCACATTCGTGAAGAACGTGCATTTATAAAGCACCTTTCTCTAAGGTGCTTCATGGGAGTGATGATCAAACAAAATTCAACACTGAGCCATGAGAGAAACATAAGAACTAGGAGCAGGAGTCGGCCATCTGGCCCCTCGAGCCTGCTCCGCCATTCAATGAGATCATGGCTGATCTTTTGTGGACTCAGCTCCACTTCCCGGCCCGAACACCATAACCCTTAATCCCTTTATTCTTCAAAAAACTATCTATCTTTACCTTAAAAACATGTAATGGAGGAGCCTCAACTGCTTCACTGGGCAAGGAATTCCATAGATTCACAACCTTTTGGGTGAAGAAGTTCCTCCTAAACTCAGTCCTAAATCTACTTTCCCTTATTTTGAGGCTGTGCCCCCTAGTTCTGCTTTCACCCGCCAGTGGAAACAACCTGCCCGCATCTATCCTATCTATTCCCTTCATAATTTTATATGTTTCTATAAGATCCCCCCCCTCATCCTTCTAAATTCCAACGAGTACAGTCCCAGTCTACTCAACCTCTCCTCGTAATCCAACCCCTTCAGCTCTAGGATTAACCTAGTGAATCTCCTCTGCACACCCTCCAGTGCCAGTATGTCCTTTCTCAAGTAAGGAGACCAAAACTGAACACAATACTCCAGGTATGGCCTCACTAACACCTTATACAATTGCAGCATAACCTCCCTAGTCTTAAACTTCATCCCTCTAGCAATGAAGGACAAAATTCAATTTGCCGCCTTAGTCATAGAAGGCTGAGGGTAGCAGGAGGTGTTTTTCTGAATGGAAGGTTGAGACTAGTGGTGTTCCACAGGGATCTGTGCTTGGGCCTCTGTTGTTTGTGGTGTACATAAACGATTTGGAGGAAAATGTAGCCAGTCTGATTAGTAAGTCCGTGGTTGACACAGAGATTGGTGGAGTGGCAGATACATCAGGACATAGGTTGGAGTGGCAGATAGTGTTGAGGATTGTCAGAAGATACAGCAGGACATAGATAGGTTGGAGACTTGGGCAGAGAAATGGCAAATGGAGTTTAATCCGGACAAATGTGAGGTAATGCATTTTGATAGGTCTAACATAGAGGGGAAATATACCGTAAATGGCAAAACTCTTAGGAATATAGAAAGTCAGAGAGATCTGGGCGTGCAGGTCCACAGATCTTTGAAGGTGGCAACACAAGTGGACAAAGTGGTCAAGAAAGGACACGGAATGCTTACCTTCATTGGACGGTGCATAGAGTGTAAAAACTAGCAAGTTATGCTACAGTTGTATAGAACTTTGGTAAGGCCGCACTTGGAATATTGTGCTCAATTCTGGTCGCCACACTACCAGAAGGAAGTGGAGGCTTTGGAGAGGGTGCAGAGGCAGTTTACCAGGGTGTTGCCTGGTCTGAAGGGTGTTAGCTATGTGGGGAGGCGCATGGAGTTGGGACTGTTTTCATTAGAAAGATGGAGGTTGAGGGGTGACCTGAGTTTTACAGATTATGAGGGGCATGGGTAGAGTGGATGGGCAGGCACTCTTTCCCAGGGTGGAGGGGTCAGTCACCAGCGGGCATAGGTTTTAAGGTCAGTGGGGCAGAGTTTAGAGGAGATGTGCGAGGCAGGTTTTTTACGCAGAGGGTGGTGAGTTTCTGGAACGTGTTGCCTGGGGAGGTGTGGCAGCAGATACATTAACGGCGTTCAAAAGGCACCCTGACAAACACATGGATCGGATGGGTATAGAGGGATATGGCATAAGGAAGTGCTGAGGGTTTTGGCAAAGGTTGATATATGACTGGTACAGGCTTGGAGGGCCAAAGGGCCTGTTCCTGTGCTGTATTGTTCTTTGTCTATATCGAGACAAGTGACCGTGTAATGTGTTACAGATCACAGTCCAAGTTGCTGTGGCAACACACACTTTTCCATACATGCCGCAGTCTGGAGCTTGTGGATAGTGATAGTCGAGGCTCCAACAATCTGTCCGTCACCAGGCTGGCCAGGAATTTCTCCTCCTCTTGCCGCCTGTCATTGCTGCGCGTTGGAAGGATTTGCAGGTTGATACGCGCCCTGTTTGGCGCAGTATGAACTTCACCATGGGAGTCCTGGGGTGGGACTTGAACCTAGAGCTTCTGGCTCAGGAGGCGGGGTCAGGTTGCACCACATCACAAGACATCCTATTCGGACAGGTGCAGGTAGGGTCTAAGGGAGAGTCTTCAAGGAGGGGAGAATGGTGCAGGTTTTGGTGGGAATTCTAGAGCTTGAGGCCCAGGCAGCCAAAGACGCGGCTGCTGATGGTGGAGTGGTTAAAATGGCAGGTGCAGAAGAGGCCAGAATTGGAGGAGTGTGAATAGGAGTGTGGGTAGGAGTGTGCTGTAGAACTGGAGGGCGATGGTGAACACTTTTCATTGGCCAATTGAAATGATTGGAGGGCGATGGTGAACACTTTTTATTGGCCAATTGAAATGATTCTCAAACAGTAAAACAGTGCTTCCCCTGTCTCCAATTGTCTTTTACACCCAACAAGTGAAATTGTTCAAAGAAAATAAAACCGCTCGGAGAATCATTTAATGTCCTGACTGGACTTTCCTCCAGCGATGGCCCTGGGGATGAGCCCATGAGGATTGTGGGAGGGGGGGTGGTGGTGATAGTGACCTTACAGAACACCCCAGTAACTCTGATAACAAAAGCAGCTTTATATTGCCTTCCACTGGTGTAGTTAAGGGGCATTGTTTGTGTGTGTGTTTTTTTTTGTCCCGGATATAACTGAAGGGCAATTCTGTGGAAGGCTGCAAGTCCAGCCGAGCCTGGATAAATCTGCTCTGTAGGTAGCCTGTCTTGTTTATTATTACCAGCGGCTAGACTAAATTGGAAATGTTCAAGTTGCTAATCGACTGTGTAAACTGGGAACATTGTGTTGAATAGGTCCATGCCCATAGCTGTGTGTGTGTGTGTGTGTATCTATATACAATGGGTGTCCATCTATATATAATTTTATATGTACCACATGAAGTTTCTGCGTGTACACATCATGCATACACGCATACATACACTCACACGTACACTCATACATGCACAGACACACAGACACGCACAGACAGACACATGCGCACGCACGCACTCACGGTAGCACAAGTGGCTAGCACTGTGGCTTCACAGCGCCAGGGTCCCAGGTTCGATTCCCCACTGGGTCACTGTTTGTGCGGAGTCTGTGTGGGTTTCCTCCCACAGTCCAAAGACTTGCACGTTAGGTGGATTGGCCATTCTAAATTGCCCTTAGTAACCAAAAAGGTTAGGAGGGGTTATTGGGTTATGGGGATAGGGTGGAAGTGAGGGCTTAAGTGGGTTGGTGCAGACTCGGGCACTTGTTAAATAAGTTAAAAGCCCATGGTGTTAAGGGTAAGATCCTGGCATGGATAGAGGATTGGCTGACTGGCAGAAGGCAGAGAGTGGGGATAAAGGGGTCTTTTTCATGATGGCAGTCAGTGACTAGTGGTGTGCCTCAGGGGTCTGTGCTGGGACCACAACTTTTTACAATATACATTAATGATCTGGAAGTAGGTACTGAAGGCACTGTTGCTAAGTTTGCAGCTGATGCAAAGATCTGTAGAGGGACAGTATTGAGGAAGCAAGGGGGCTACAGAAGGACTTGGACAGGCTTGGAGAGTGGGCAATGACGTGGCAAATGAAATACAATGTGGAAAAGTGTGAGGTGATGCACTTTGGAAGGAGGAATTTAGGGATAGACTATTTTCTAAATGCGGAATTGCTTTGGAAAGCCAAAGCACAGAGGTATTTGGGAGTCCTTGTTCACGATTCTCTTAAGGTTAACGTGCAGGTTCAGTCAGCAGCTAGGAAGGCAAATGCAATGTTAGCATTCATGTCAAGAGGACTAGAATACAAGACCAGGGATGTACTTCCGAGGCTGTATCAGGCTCTGGTCAGACCCCATTTGGAGTATTGTGAGCAGTTTTGGGGCCCCATATCTAAGGAAGGATGTGCTGGCCTTGGAAAGGGTCCAGAGGAGGTTCACAAGAATGATCCCTGGAATGAAGAACATGCTGTATGAGGAACGGTTGAGGACTCTGGGTCTGTACTCATTGGAGTTTAGAAGGATGAGAGGGGATCTTATTGAAACGTACAAGATACTGCGAGGCCTGGATCGAGTGGATGTGGAGAGGATGTTTCCACTTGTAGGAAAAACTAGAACCAGAGGACACCATCTCAGATTAAAACGACGATCCCTTAAAACAGCTATGAGGAGGATTTTTTCAGCCAGAGGGTGATGAATCTGTGGAACCCCTTGCCGCAGAAGGCTGTGGAGGCCAATTCGCCAAGTGTCTTTAAGACAAAGATAAATAGGTTCTTGATTAATAAGGGGATCAGGGGTTATGGGAGAAGGCAGGAGAATGGGGATGAGAAAATATGATTGAATGGCGGAGCAGACTCGATGGGCCGAGTGGCCTAATTCTGCTCCTGTGTCTTGTGGGCTGACTGGCCTCCTTCTGCACTGTGTTCTATACACACAAACATACGTATGTACGTGTGTGTATATATGTATATGCTGTCTGAGACGGATACTCCACATCAGCCGGGAGGACAGTCCGTAAAGGAGCCAAGAGCATCGAGGACCTAATTGAAGGGACATCATTCTTCAAGGACCCGCCAACGACAAGAGTAGGCCTGGAAAAGGAGCACCAATAACCTCGAGTCCAAGGATCGATCCCACCTCCCGAAAACACTTGCCAAAGTGTGCGGTCGGAGTTCTGGCTCTCTGAGCGGGCTCATCAGCCACATAAGAACTCCTAACCAGTAACGCAGAGTTGCTTAGGTGGACAATGAAATGCATTAGTGAGTGATCGCCGTAGAAGATATATAGGTGCACGCGCACACACTATATCTATCTGTCCCACTTCAAACACTGCGGTGCCATGTGTGCAAGTGGGACTTTCTGATCCAATCCATTGTCTTGTATAAAAGGTTTTATAGTTGCCGTCTTTCCTGAAGTATTTTCCTTCCTTCGTTTAGTTGGGCTTTTGTGGGCAAATGGGCGAGGAGTAAGAATTCACTTGTGTTTCTCATGTAGTGATCCTTTTTCATCTGGGAGCCTCTTTAGTGGCACATGTTTTCTCTTTCATGGTAGCGATGTAATTCTTAACAGATTAAGTGGGAAAATGTGTCTCTATGGGAGTCATTGCAGATTGATTTTCTACCATTCGGCTGAGACTGGTAATAGGATTGCAGTGAAGAGGGTGGGGAAGAGCAGTTCTAAGGCTGTGCTTTAAAGAGTCGATCTCCGATTTAGTGTGTGTCGCTCGCACAGGAAACCACTCTGAATGTAAAGGTTCTGAAAGTGTTGTTTGTATGAGATTTATCTCCGTTTCGTTCTGCCGTGCTTTCGCACATGATTAACATGTCCCCTGTTTGAAATAGGTGCCGACAGAGCTGGATGTGGCAACTATGACCCCTGATTCGAGGTGTTAATGTGCGAGATTGTAAAAGTGCTTTGTTTTGTCCTGATTTTCAAGATTTGGTCTCCTTGCATAGGGTGGGGATATACTTGCTGTAATAGGAAGTGGAACAAAGAACAAAGAAAAGTACAGCACAGGAACAGGCCGTTCGGCCCTCCAAGCCTGCGCCGACCATGCTGCCCGTCCAAACTAAAATCTTCTACACTTCCGGGGTCCGTATCCCTCTATTCCCATCCTATTTATGTCTTTGTCAAGATGCCCCTTAAATGTCACTATCGTCCCTGCTTCCACCACCTCCTCCGGCAGCGAGTTCCAGGCACCCACTACCCTCTGTGTTTTAAAAAAAAACTTGCCTCGTAAATCTCCTCTAAACCTTGCCCCTCGCACCTTAAACCTGTGCCCCCGAGTAATTGACCCCTCTACCCTGGGGAAAAGCCTCTGACTATCCACTCTGTTTAGGCCCCTCATAATTTTGTAGACCTCTATCAGGTCGCCCCTCAACCTCCGTCGTTCCAGTGAGAACAAACCGAGTTTATTCAACGGCTCCTCACAGCTAATGCCCTCCATACCAGGCAACATCCTGGTAAATCTCTTCTGCACCCTCTCTAAAGCCTCCACATCCTTCTGGTAGTGTGGTGACTAGAATTGGACACTATACTCCAAGTGTGGCCTAACTAAGGTTCTATGCAGCTGCAACATGACTTGCCAATTCTTATACTCAATGCCCCGGCCAATGAAGGCAAGCATGCCATATGCCTTCTTGACTACCTTCTCCACCTGTGTTGCCCCTTTCAGTGACCTGTGGACCTGCACACCAAGATCTCTCTGACTGTCATACTCTTGAGGGTTCTACCATTCACTGTATATTCCCTACCTGCATTAGACCTTCCAAAATGCATTACCTCACATTGGTCTGGATTAAATTCCATCTACCAATTCTCTGCCCAAGTCTCCAAACGATCTAAATCCTGCTGTGTCCTCTGACAGTCCTCATCGCTATCCGCAATTCCACCAACCTTTTGTGTCATCTGCAAACTTACTAATCAGACCAGTTACGTTTTCCTCCAAATCATTTATATATACTACGAACAGCAAAGGTCCCAGCACTGATCCCTGCGGAACACCACTAGTCACAGCCCTCCAATCAGAAAAGCACCCTTCCATTGCTACTCTCTGTCTTCTATGACCTAGCCAGTTTTGTATCCATCTTGCCAGCTCATCTCTGATCCTGTGTGACTTCACCTTTTGTACCAGTCTGCCATCCTTCACAAAACCATCCTGCCTCTCGCTAATACGTCCACTTGCTTCTAAATGGGAGTAGATCCTGTCTCGAGGAATTCTCTCCAGTAATTTCCCTACCACTGATGTAAGGCTCACTGGCCTGTAGTTGCCAGGATTATCCGTGCTACACTTCTTAAACAATGGAACAACATTGGCTATTCTCCAGTTCTCCGGGACATCACCTGAAGACAGTGAGGATCCGAAGATGTCTGTCATGGCCTCAGCAATTTCCTCTCGGGCCTCCTTCAGTATTCTGGGGTAGATCCCATCAGGCCCTGGGGACTTATCCACCGTAATATTTTTCAAGACGGCCAACACCTTGGGTGCGATTCTCAGCTCCCCACGCCGGGTGGGAGAATCGCGGGAGGGCCGGGCGACTCGCGTGGCGCCCCCCGCGATTCTCCCACCCCCTTCTCGGAAGAATCACCGCTCGCCGGTTTTCCCGGCGACCGGCGATTCTTCGGCCCGGATGGGCCTAGCGGCCTGCCGTTCCCGACCGGTTCACGACGGCGGCAACCACACCTGGTCGCTGCCGTCATGAACATGGGCGCCAAAAGCTGGTTTGAAGCTTGTGGGGGGCGGAGAGGGGAGTGAGCATTACGGCCATGCTCGGGAGGGGACTGGCCCACGATCGGTGCCCACCGATTGTCGGGCCGGCATCTCAAAGCGACGCACTCTTTCCCCTCCGCCGCCCCGCAAGATCAAGCCGCCGCGTCTTGCGGGGCAGCGGAGGGAAAGATGGCAACCGCGCATGCGCGGGTTCGAGCCGTCGTGACGTCAGCCGCGCATGCGCGGGTTGGAGCCGGCCTAACTGTGCATGTGTGGCTGACGTCACATAGGCGCCGCCGTCGCGTCATTCTCGGAGCGCCGCCTTGACGCAATCGTCAAGGCCCGGCGGCCGAGATTTACGGAGCACCGCTCCTAGCCCCCCGGGTGGGGGTGAATTGGGTGCGAGGAGCGGCCTCCGAGAAACTCAGCCAAGTTCACGACGGCCTTCCCGATTTATCGCGGGAGCGGAGAATTTTGCCCCTTGTCTTTTTGGATCTCAATGTGACCCAGGCTATCTACAAACCCTTATCCAGACCAATTCCTTCTCTTTGGTGAATACTGGAACAAAGACAAACCCCTGGGATTCCAGGATTCTCTTATGGGGAAACTGGGCCTATATCTCCAGAGAGTCAAGAATGAGAGGTGGTCTCTGAAACATTTTTACAGAGCTTGACAGGGTAGTTGTGGGATAAAGTTTTGTTCCTGGCTGGTGTCTCGAGCCAGGGGACGCAGTCTCAAGACTATGGGCAGCTGAGTGAAGAAATAATTCCCCTTTTTAAAAAAAAAAAAATTTTTTTTTTTTTTTTTTTAAGAGTACCCAATTATTTTTTTCCAATTAAGGGCAATTTAGCGTGGCCAATCCACCTACTCTGCACATAGAACATACAGTGCAGAAGGAGGTCATTTGGCCCATTGAGTCTGCACCGACCCACTTAAGCCCTCACTTCCCCCCTATCCCCGTTACCCAATAACTCCATCTAACCTTTTTGGTCACTAAGGGCAATTTATCATGACCAATCCACCTAACCTGCACGTCATTGGACAGTGGGAGGAAACCGGAGCACCCGGAGGAAACCCACGCAGACACTGGGAGAACGTGCAGACTTCGCACAGACAGTGACCCAAGCCGGGAATCGAACCTGGGACCCTAGCGCTGTGAAGCAACAGTGCTAGCCACTTGTGCTACCGTGCTTGATGGCCCAAATGGCCTACTCCTGCTCCTATGTTCTTGGAGTACCCAATTCTGTTTTTAAATCCAATTAAGGGGCTATTTAACGTGGCCAAGTCACCTATCTTGCACAGATTTATGGGTTGTGGGGGGCGTGACCCACGCAGACACTGGGAGAATGTGCAAACTCTCACACGGACAGTGTCCCAGGGCCGGGATCGGACTGGGGTCCTCGGCGCGTGAGGCAGCAGTGCTAACCACTGCGCTGCCGTGCTGCCCTATGTTCTTCAAAGCTAGCTGTGCCCCCCCCCCCCCCCCCCCGATGCGCTAACAATTGCACACAAACACAAAACGGTACAAAAGGGGCTTTATTACCGTGAGATGTTATTCCCTCAACTGCAGCTGTAAAATGGCAGCTCATGGATATTTATACTGCTCCCTCTGGGCGGAGCTAGCCGGCAGGGGCTTACACTCCTCGTCTGGTGCACCAAATCCCTTTTTGTAGGGATGGAAATCTGCTATCCGTGCCTGGCCTGGCTTGCATGTGACTCCCAGACCCACAATAACGTGAGTTTGACTCTTATATACTGCTCTCTGCATTGACCTAACCACAAATCGCTCCAAAATGGCTACCAAATGTTATTGTTAGGGGCGGGTGATGAGTGCTGGCCTTCTCTTTTGAATAGTTAACAAAACTGCTCTCTCTCTTTTTGCAGCTTTCTCAAAAGTTATTTGGCTATCGGCACGGGCTGTGAAGAGAGTGGAGTGTTGTCCAGACATTGTACCGTCTTGTGTAGCTCTTTGTTAATACGATGTTGAGTTTTGACCTGGGTAGATGGACGACAGTGCGTACACATTTTATTTGCAGAGGAATATTGCAATTGTTCTGCTTGCTTGTGACCCGGTTGAGTGTCCAATATCGTGGTTAAACATTCAATCTTCCTGACGAGGAGTTTTTGGAGGGGTGGGGGGTGGTGGTGGGGGGAGGGGGAGGAGAGAGAGGGGGTTGGGAGGGAGGTGAAGGAGAGGGAGGGAGAAGATATTTGGTGGCAGCGAGCTCACTGAGGTGAAAGGGTAAAGCAAGCCAACGATGGTGGAATGATTTTGGTTGCTGTGGCAACGTGGCCTACTTGTGCTCTAAGCCATGCAATGGCTGCAGTTAATCAGTTGTGGAACTTCTGTTTTTTCTGTGGCCTTGATTGCCAGCAATTGTCGCTAGCCCATCATCGAACAGTGGGCTCCATGAGCACAGCACTAAATCTTTTTTTTCCAGAGGAGATTGCTTCCTCCAGAGGTGGGTTTGGTTAGGACTACACTCAGTAACATTCTGGATTAAAAAATTTTTTTTTTAAGAGTACCCAATGATTGTTTTTTCCAGTTAAGGGGCTATTTAGTGCGGCCAATGCACCTACCCTGCAAACTTCCCACGGACAGTGACCCAGAGCTGGGATCCAACACGGGTCTTCAGCGCTGTAGGCAACAGTGCCACCCATTTAAAAAAAAATAATCTTTATTATTTTCACAAGTAGGCTTACATTAACTTGCATGCAGTTACTGTGAAAATCCCCTAGTCGCCACACTCCGGCGCCTGTTGGGGTGCACAGAGGGAGAATTCAGGCTGCCCAATTCGCTTAAAAAGCTCGTCTTTTGGAACTTGTGGGAGGAAACTGGAGCTCCCGCAGGAAACACACGCAGACACAGGGAGAACATGGGGCAGCATGGTAGCATGGTGGTTAGCATCAATGCTTCACCGCTCCAGGGTCCCAGGTTCGGTTCCTGGCTGGGTCACTGTCTGTGCGGAGTCTGCACGTCCTCCCCGTGTGTGCGTGGGTTTCCTCCGGGTGCTCCGGTTTCCTCCCACAGTCCAAAGATGTGCGGGTTAGGTGGATTGGCCATGCTAAATTGCCCGTAGTGTAAGGTTAATGGGGGATTGTTGGGTTACGGGTATACAGGTTATGTGGGTTTAAGTAGGGTGATCATTGCTCGGCACAACATCGAGGGCCGAAGGGCCTGTTCTGTGCTGTACTGTTCTATGTTCTAACGTGCAGATTCCGCACAACTGTGACCTAAGCAGGGAATTGAACCTGGGATCCTGGAGCTCTGGAGCAACAGTACTAACCTCCGTGCCAGACCCAAGAATTCTGGTTTTAATTGCACTGATGGTAGCACAGTGGTTAGCACAGTTGCTTCATAGCTTCAGGGTCCTGGGTTCGTTTCCCGGGTCACTGCCTGTGCGGAGTCTGCACGTTCGCCCCGTGTCTGCATGGGTTTCCTCCGGGTGCTCCGGTTTCCTCCCACAGCGCAAAGACGTGCAGGTTAGGTGGATTGGCCATGCTAAATTGCCCCTTTCTGTCCAAAAAGGTGGGGTGGGGTTGTTGGGTTACGGGGATAGGGTGTAGGTGTGGGCTGGGTAGGGTTCTCTTTCCTAGAGCCGGTGCAGACTTGATGGGCCGAATAGCCTCCTTCTGCACTGTAGGTTCTATAACTTGCATAGAATATACAGTTTTGAATCAGGCCATTTGACACAACTTGTTTACACTGGTGTTTATGCTCAACGCGAGCCGCCGTCTCTCACCTCTTGTCTTGCTCCATCTACTTCTATTCCTTTTGCCAAGTTTATTCAATTCTCCCAATTCTCCCTACACTTATCTAATCGTCTGCCTCCCCTGCACCCAGTGAGGGTGAGTTCCGCATTCTAATGTGGAAACACAAAAGGCTAGATTGTTTAATGGGCAGGTACAGTTTGAACTGAAGGGAAGCCAGGCGTTCTGTTAAGCATGCGTTTTGTGTAAAATGTGGGGGGAGGAATTCCAGTCATTGTTTACCATGTAGCTGAGTCTTGGGCTAATACAGCTGCCACTTTGCACCTCCTGCACCCCCCCACCCCCCCACCGTCTCCTCAGTGCTGCTACCCCAGTGTGCTTTTGAAGTGGTGTTTGGTGTCAGTGGTTTAATGAGGTTACCTAAAGCCTGGATTGTGGAAATGCCACCCCATTGTTAGTGGACATTTCCAAACAATTGTCTGTGCATAACAACCCGTATCAGTTTCAACACCGTAATTACACTGTGGCCATTTAAATTTTTCGCCCAAGTATGTTGTTATTGTGGCAGCTTGTTATATAGTGATCCGTGCGATGCCGTTGGCTGGGTCGCCAACGACGTTGCAGAAACGCCATCGGACAGCACTCCACATCGGAAATGCAGGCAAAGGCTTGGTGAAGGAGGTAGGATTTAAGAGTGTTATGGAGGAGGAGGGCGAGAGGGAGAGTGACGGGGAAGATTGGGGAATGAGTCCAGAACTTCAGGTAGCTGAAGGCACGGATGCCAATGGTGAGGTGGTTAAAATAGGGGAGCGAGCGATGGGTCAGAACTGGAGGAATGCAGAGATCTCGTAAAGGTGGTAGGGCTGGAGGAACTTGGAGCGCGCCGGGTCGCGTGTGAAGCAGTTTCTTCGGGTGTTAATGCGGAATGATGGGTAGCTTTACACCAAGGCTCATGTGTTTTTTTTGCCATGATCAGTGAACGCGGTTATGGGGGATCAGGCAGGGGAGTGGGCCGAGATAGGAAGCCTCTTTGTGTGGATCGATACGAATGGCTGAATGGCCGCCTCCTGCACTGTAGGGGGGAGGGGGGGGGGAGGCCTGTTTTTAAAGAACAAGAGTACGCCATTCGGCCCCTCTGGCCTGTCCCGAATTCACGTCATCTACCTGCCTTGGATCGGAAAGCCTGTGTGGCACTGCGGGAATGCTGCACTGTCAGGTGTACCACCTTTCGGAGAGAGGTTTAAGCCCAGGCAGGCAGAAGAGGAGCAGCAGGAAACCGCAGCTCTGAGGTGAATGACTGTATAACTGTTTTGTAACGTTGATGAAGGGATAACTAACTATAGGCCGTGACAGTGGGAACCCTGCCCCAGGAGAGGGGGGGGGGGGGGGGGGGGGGGGGGGTTTGAACCCACTACCTGCTGACTCGAGGCATGAGTGAGACGCATTGTGTGACTGGAGTAGACAGATAAACGGGATGCTTTGACCCCTGGTGGGATTAGATCTCTGCTTCCCTTTGGAATATCATTTCTAAGTTGATTTAAAACAAAAATTGATTTCTGTGATGTGGCTGGGCCAGCATTTATTGCCCGTCCCTAACTACCCCTTTGGGAACCGCTACCTCGAGCCACTGCAATCCTTGTGGTGTAGGTACACCCATAGTGCTGTCAGAGTTCCAGGATTTCGACCTGGCGACAGTGAAGGAACGGCCGATATGTTTCCGAGGCAGGATCTCAGGAAGTTTTGAATTTTTCTTGCAGAGAATATTAGAAATAACGAGCAAGTATAGGAGTGATGATCAAATAGATTTGAAAGTGAATAGAGTGTAACCCCCTTCTTCCGCCTGCTGAACTCTTCAAGTGCGCTCCTACAAATGACTGTATTTATATTGGTGAATCACTCTCTCTTCTACTTGCCTCTCCCTGCTGCTGTGTAAACCGTGGCTTTGATTTATCTGGCAGAGTGGATTCATATCATCTGAAACTCCGCTGCCCCATTTCTTAATTGACAACCAAGTCCATTTAGTCATCACCCCCGTGCTCTCTGTTCCCAGGTGCTTCCTGGCCTGGAAATGTCTCAGTAACATTCGTTTTGTTGTTCCCCAGCCCCTCCATGACGTGACTTCCCCCTATTTCTGCGATAACCCCCCCCCCACACTCACCCCTCGTCTCTGAGATCTCTGCGCTCCTTCAATTTGAACTCTTTTGAGCATCGCTGACTTCCATCACTCCCGCCATTGCCAACCAGGCCTTCAGCTGCCTGGGCCTGAAACCCTAAAATTACCACTTCACAGTGCCAGTGTCCCAGGTTCGATTCCCCGCTGGGTCACTGTCAGTGTGGAGTCTGCACGTGCTCCCCGTGTCTGCGTGGGTTTCCTCCGGGTGCTCCGGTTTCCTCCCACAGTCCACGTGCAGGTTAGGTGGATTGGCCATGCTAAATTGCCCTTGGTGTCCAAAGAAAGGTTAGGAGGGGTTATTGGGTTACGGGGATAGGGTGGGAGTGAGGGCTTAAGTGGGTCGGTGCAGACTGGATGGGCCGAATGGCCTCCTCCTGCACTGTATGTTCTATGTGCATAAGAACAGGAGGAGGCCATTACAGCCTGTCATGCCTACGCCACCATTCAATATGATCGTGGCTAATTGGACGATTCAATCAATGCCTTTTTACATTCAATATCCCCGTAATCTGCAACGTCATTGTTAATCAGAAATCACAGAATGTCTACAGTGCAGAAGGAGGCCATGCAGCCCATCCAGTCTGCACCGCCCCTCTGAAAGAGCCCCCTACCTCGGCCCATACCCTCACCCTATCCCAGTGACTCCACCTAACCTTTGGACAGTGTAAAAAAAATTCTCCTCCTCTCGGTCCTCAGTGGCTTCTCTCTTATTTTGGAATTGTCCCCTGAATCTAGACTGCCCGACCATCCTGCATCTACCCTGTCTCTTCCTTTTCTGAAGTATTTAGTAGGTGAATGTTGTGCCTGTTTGTGGCTCGATGGAAAGCGGGCTTTGTTTAACTCCCATGTGACAAATTGCCACGAGTGATGACACAAGTTTGTTTTTATTTGGTGGGGTAGGAGAGGAACTTTTCGGAAGGGGCTCTCTCCCATGTGGTTTTTGTTCAGTTTTGAAACTGCCATCTCTTCTCTGAGCCTCTCCAATCTATTCCTTGGAGCTTATTGTGCAGCTGGAGGAAGTATTTCAAACTCCAATGGAATGTTCGACAGCGAACAAATAGCCCTGATAAGAAAATGACTGAGCGTTTCTATCTGTCTTCAATGCCATTTAACAGGAGGAGAAATAAGTACCGCTGGGGATGTGTTCACCATATCCTACTGGCTGCGCTGTCCTTCTTGGAATTTAGTATTCAATATGATTTAAATGTCTGCATTTTTGGGGGGGGGGGGGAAATCCACTAGCAGTTTCAAGTGTAAGGTTTAATTTTGACATCTTGCGCCACACCAGTGCCAGGCAATGACCATCGCCGACAAGAGGGAATCTAATCAATGCCCCTTGACATTTAGTGGCATTACCATCGCTGCCTCCCCCACTTATCAGCATCCTGAGGCGCTACCTTTGACCAGAAACTGAACCTGAAAGGCTGTGAATTCTCTGGTGAGTAACTCTCCTCCTGACCCCCCAAATCCTGTCCCACCATCTGCAAGGCACAAGTCAGGAGTGCGATGGAATATTCTCCACTTGCCTGGATGAGTGCAGCTCCAACAACACTCGAGAAGCTCGACACCATCCAGGACAAAGCAGCCCCGCTTGATTGCTCCCCATTCCACAAACATTCAAATCCTTCACCACCCACGAACAGTGGCAGCCGCGTGTACCATCTACAAGATGCATTTCAGCAACTCCCCAAGGCTCCTTAATCAGCACGTTCCAAACCCAAGTTCGCCACCATCTAGAAGGACAAGAAGCAGATACCTGGGAACCCCACCACCTGGAGGTTCCCCTCTAAGTCACTCACTATCCTGATTTGGAAATATGTCGGCAGTTCCTTCACTGCGGCTGGGTCAAAATCCAGGAACTCCCTCTCTAACAGCACTGTGGGTGCACCTGGACTACACCAGTTTCAAGAAGGTAGCTCACCCCCACCTGAAAATCTCCACATCTCTCTCTCTCTCTCGTCCTTTTAAGATGCTCCTTTTAAACCCTGCTACCTTTTTTTTTAATAAACAATTTTATTGAGGTAGTTTTTGGCTTTGTAAACAGTTACAGGACATCAACAGAAAGAAAGCAAAAAAGGCAAAAATGTGCTAACATCCATGTACTTTCAATACTTCAATTGTACCATACTGCACAAGCCCGCTCCTCTCCCACCGGTACTACCCGCTATTTTTTCCCTCCTACTCTACTAAAACCTGCTACCTTGACCAAGCTTTATCCCCCCCTGCCTGCCTTTGTATCTCCTGAGCTGGCTGTGTTGAAAATTGTTTGAGAATACACCTGCAGTAGCTCACTGGAAAGTAAGTATAGGAGTGACAGTGTTTAGGAGACGTGGTCTCCAGGAAGATGTCCACAATCAAAGTTGATGAGGATATATCAGTGATTGTTGGACACGTCGGGTTAAAATTGGGTGGAAGTGGCTGTTTTTTTTTTAAAAAAGACAAAAGCTCGGTGATTCTTTCAGTAACGCCAAGTTTGCTCGGCGTGGACGTCTCTCTGTGGGGCATTTTGCTTTGTTTCGCTTGCAGCTCGATTTGACGATTGATTTGCCGCTCACGTGGTGTGGGATTAGACTGCCTTTTATATCATGTGTCCTGGTTTACACGCGGGCAGCTGTCTTTGTTTGCTCTTGCCTCCCCCCACCCCAGTTTGGAGTTTGGTCGACCACTCGAATGGGGGCGGGGTGGGGGTGGACGTCAGCAGGAGAAGGGGAGGGATGGGGTGGGGGGGGTGGTGGAGAAAGAGAGAGCTAGAATCTGGCTGCCACCACTTGGTATGAATGGGGTTGGAAT
This sequence comes from Scyliorhinus canicula, assembly GCF_902713615.1. Lineage (NCBI taxonomy): Eukaryota > Metazoa > Chordata > Chondrichthyes > Carcharhiniformes > Scyliorhinidae > Scyliorhinus > Scyliorhinus canicula. The sequence goes on along the minus strand of NC_052155.1, from coordinate 7,928,539 downwards.
GCTAACAAAGGGGGCCGCATACTGTGCAGCCTCTTTGTGAAGATCCAGTGAAGGATTTCGCGATGTGAATAACCTTCGACCCCACCCCCCACCCCCACATCACTGTATGCAAAGTGGCAGACTGAAAGCGACATTGTTTTTCAACCCACCGACCCACTCAAGCCCAGCATTGAGGGATTCCTATTTTTAAAAGGAAAGCGTGCAAGATTCCGACTGTTCCGTCCGAGCGCGCTTCTTTCCATGTGATCTTAACGCCGTGGTGGTGTTACTATGCCGGGGGGGGGGGGGGGTGGGGGGGGTGGGGGGGGTGATGACCGGCGTAGCAAAAGCGTCCCAGACCCCAGAAAAAAAAACCCCGCTTCTGGATTAAGGGTTTCTGTTTGTGCGTTCGGATTCCTCCCTTCCTCAGTGACGCTTGTGCAGAACAAAGCCGGCAATAGGAATGGAACATGCCGGAACCACGCAGCAGATTTGGGTCCAATCCCCTTGCCAACAGCACTGGGGCAGCACAGAACCATGCGGGCTGCAGCCATTTAGAAGAAGAAGAAGAAAAAATACAGCTCGCCATCACCTTCTTGGGGGGGGGGGGGGATGGGCAATAGAAAGGTGCCGGCCTAGCCAGAGAGGCCCATGAATGAATTCAGGAAAAATCCATGAACAGAAGTTTTGGGTGCAATGTCTTCAATAATGTCTTGAATTAAATTCATTTAAAAAAAAAAAAAATTGTCCCAGGGTATGGCCCAAGAGTGACGTCGGACTAAATCTGACCCACGAGAGACTGGGACATTAATCTTGTGGGTTTTAAGGAACGTAGTAAAGGTGTGGGAGGTTGAGGGAGTGAATTCTGGAGGCGAGGGCCCAGGTAGCTGAAGGCTAACAATAGGGCGATAGGAATTGGAGGGGTGGTCAGGGACACAATTGGAAGGTTGTGGGAATGGAAGTGTTTGCAGAAACAGGGAGGACTGAGGCACCGGAATGGGAGCAGGCCATTCCCTGCCCTGGCTCTCCGCAGCGTGGGGAAAATATGGATTGTCTCCAGTAGTTCGCCATTTTGATAGAATCACTCTGAGAGAAGGAGGCCATTCAGCACATTGTGCCTCTGCTGGCTCTTGGGTAGAACATCCAAATTAGTCGGTCTGCTCGGAGACCCGGCAAGACGGAACAAGGGGCCTCACGGTAGCATGGTGGTTAGCATCAATGCTTCACAGCTCCAGTGGTCCCAGGTTCGATTCCCGGCTGGGTCACTGTCTGTGCGGAGTCTGCATGTCCTCCCCGTGTGTGCGTGGGTTTCCTCCGGGTGCTCCGGTTTCCTCCCACAGTCCAAAGATGTGCAGGTTAGGTGGATTGGCCATGATAAATTGCCCGTAGTATAAGGTTAATGGGGGGATTGTTGGGTTACGGGTATACGGGTTACGTGGGTTTAAGTAGGGTGATCATTGCTCGGCACAACATCGAGGGCCGAAGGGCCTGTTCTGTGCTGTACTGTTCTATGTTCTATGTTCTAATTTCCTCCCTCCTTGTATTTATCCAGTTCCCCGTTGAAAGTTCCTGTTGAATCTGCTTCCACCGCCCTTTCAGGCAGTGCCTTCCAGATCACAACAACTCCTCACTGTGCTCGGATTATGGGAATGTTGTCCCATCTTCCCCCTTGAGAGGGGCCCAGTGCAAAATTAAATCAAATGACCTGTCATTCCTATTGGTGATTTGGCATTAACTGCCACAACCTTATTTAACAACGGGTTACCTTTGACAAAGGGTCACCTGGACTCGAAACGTTGGCTCTTTTCTCTCCCTACAGATGCTGCCAGACCTGCTGAGATTTTCCAGCATCCGCAGTAATTTGCTTTCATAGAACCTTATTTAACTTGTCTCTTTACGTTTGACCTGTATCTTGTACTTTTTCAGGTAAAAGATCTGAAGTCCCATTTTCAAAAGTGTCCTTATTCTCTTCTCTGGTTTATAGCTTCGCTCAAGTGTCATTAATATCTGCCTCATAAGAGCGCTGGGCGCTCACCTGTCAAGTATGCATTGAGGGACATGGGGATAGTGTAGGAAGGTGGGCCTTAATTGGGTGATCAGTCAGATCCTATTGAATGGCGGGATTGTGGGGGGGGGGAAAGCTGATCCGTTCGCCAAACCTTGACAGGAGGGCAGAGGAATCTCAGGTCAGCAGGGTTTGTTTTTGAAAGTCTGACCTTTGCCCCCGCTGTGTCGATGTGGTATTGCTGTTGGGAGACAGCTGTTACAAGGCTGCCGCAAAGAAAATGTTTTTTGTTGCAAAGTGGCTGGACGCTTCTGTATCATAGCTCGTGATAGCACTCAGTTGGGTGCTTGTGCTGTCGCTGGAGGGGGAAGGGGAGGGAGGGAGGAGGAAGGGGAGGGAGGGAGGAGGAAGGGGAGGGAGGAGGAAGGGGAGGGAGGGAGGGAGGAGGAAGGGGGGGGGAGGGGGGGAGGGAGGGAGGAGGAAGGGGAGGGAGGGAGGAGGAAGGGGAGGGAGGGGGGGAGGGAGGGGAGGAAGGGGAGGGCGGAGGGAGGGAGGAGGAAGGGGAGAGAGGGAGGGAGGAGGGAGGGAGGAGGATGTTCTGGAGATTTGCCTGACTATCGGCGACGAATTTCTCCATGCCCTCAAAACAAATACAGATTTGGCAGAGAAAGAGGCCATGAAATCTATTGTGTCTCTTGGACAGTCTATCCAGTTAGGTCCCCACCCTTGCATATTCATTTCCTTATCAATTTGGTTAAATTCCTTTCTCAGAAGTCATTTCCAGTACCGTTTCTCAAAACCAGACACGTGAAAACTGGACATAGCCTTGCTTCAATTTTAATTATTTGCAAATGACTAATATAACTAGGACAACACGGCTAGGTGATGCGGTGGGCTAATTATTGGCTTTGCGCATTGGTTCTTTCCTATATTCCAAGTGGTCGGACAAGACACTGGACCCAACCCAGCTTGGCCAGATCCAAGCGGACGGCATATTTTCAAATATAGATATTATCTTCACTATTATGTTTTTTTTCTCTCTCAAAGTTGAAATTTTTTTCATTTGATTTTGTGTTGTCTCCCGTTAATGGAAATTGAGGATCCGGTTTTCTGTCTTGGTAAATCCGGTGTTGATACTGTCCCAAGGCTGCCTATTTTGAGATGCTGTGCTTGTGTCAAATAGTCTTACAGGAAACATTGGGCGGGATTCTGTGATCCTGTCGCTAAGTGTTGACGTATTCGGAAACGCCGTTGCGTTTCTCAACAGCGTCAACACGGCCTCAGGATCAGCAATTCTGGCCTCTGCAGGGGGCTAGCACGGCACTGGGGCGGATCACGCCCCCACACCCACCCACACACACACACACACACACACACACACACACACACACACACAACCCTTCCACGCCGAGTTCCTGCCGGCTGAGAGCAGGTGTGGACGGCGCCGGCGGGACTCGCCGTTTTTACTGCGGCCGCTCAGCCCGACCCGGTCTGAGAATTGGCGGGCCGGCCACGTAGAGCGGCCCTCGCCTGGCGCCGTGCCGCCGATGCCAATGCTGCCGGTTCTCTTATCGGAGACTCGCATGCCGGCGGCGTGGCATGATTTGCACTGGCCGCGGGGAATCTCTGGCCCGACCCCGGGCTGAGAGAATCCCGCCCCATGTTCGCGATTGTCAAATCTCACTACATTTGATGAAAATTCTCCTCGTCTCTCACCGATTTTTGTTTTTTTTTAAAAAATGTGGATAATTTCCCCTCTGACTGAAATGTGAGCTTCGCCTCCCCCAGGAAGGCTATTCACACAGGAGGAAACTTGGGTTTATATAAGCTGAAAGAATAACACAAAAAATGTCATGTTTTAAGACTTTACTGTAACACCAGATTAAAAGCACTCTTGACTAAACACTGCTTTTGCATGTAGGTATACTTTACAGCACAGAACACGAGGTTTCCCTTTATTTGCTATTTTCACAACAGAGAAAACACTTTTAAAATATATACTTTATCAACACTGGCCTTTGAAGATTCAATTCTCCTGGAATTTACTGATTCCTAGTCCGGAATGTGAATTGTCCCTTCAGTGTCCAGTCGGATGATTCTTGTTCACCAGTCAAGTAGCCGTCTCTTTCTCATGTCCAATATTTTAAAAATATACCTTTTATATTGCCTTCCTCGCTGGTGTTGCTTGGTGACTCTGAGCTACTGTAGGAGAGGTGGCAACCCATCCGAATTGACATCTTTTTCTAAAATTTAAAACCCACGCAGCCATGGGGAGAATGTGCAATCTCCACACAGACAGTGACCCAGGACCAGGATTGAACCCGGGACCTCAGTGCCGTAGTCGCAGTGCTAACCACTGCACCACATGCCACCCTCGAATTGACATCCTAAGCTGCATTGACCATTACAAATGGAGCTTCCTCTGGGGAGCTCTACCCTTTCGTGCTGGAGGACCTGGATTCCTTGTCTCATCATTTTGATAACCTTCATGAGGCACCCTCAATTACGACGCGAGAGCGAGGTCGGTAATCAAAAGGCTTTAATCTACAGAGAACTGAACAGCATCCGAGAGAAGTGTGCTCACCACATGGAGCCTTATCCTATATACCGTTTCCTGGGGGTGTAGCCAGAGGCGGAATCCCCCAGGGTTCCAAGCATCTTAAAGGGGCAAGGTGTTAAAGGTCAGGTACCATTTACAGCAGTTATTAATACCGTTCTTCACACTTCAGGATCATTTTGGATCTTTACTGCACCACTTCCAACACTGATATTGAATGGGCGTCAAGGAACGCAAGTTTGGAAAAGGCCAGCTGTTTAATGGCGAGGAAAATACCGCAGGTGCTGGAGATCTGAAATTAGCAACGGAAATGCTGCCAGACCTGCTGGGTTTTCCCAGCATTTTCTGTTTTATTCCATGTGTAAGCCGTGATTTTAGTTATTGACTCTAGACTTGCCTGTTACCTGCTGCCTCCCTCCGCCCCTACCTCCTGTAGGAATATTTCTACCGTTCAGCTCGAGTAATGTGAGTCTTGTAAAACCCCCAATCGAGCCGATTCAGCTGTTGTGCACCCTCCCTGCACACTTGGGTTTGTTTACTTGGGGAGTTAACAATAGGTTGTTTACCCACAGTGCAAACTGGAGAGCATTGAAGGCAAAAGCTATTGTTTGGCAAGCCTGTTTTGTTGCATTTATAATAATAATAATCTCTATTATTGTCACAAGGCAGCTTACATTAACACGGCAATGTAGTTACTGCGAAAAGCCCCTAGTCACCACATTCCGGTGTCTGTTCGGGTACACAGGGAGAATTCAGAATGTCCAATTCACCTAACCAGCACGTCTTTCGGGACTTGTGGGAAGAAATCGGAGCACCCGGAGGAAACCCACGCAGACACGGGGAGAACGTGCAGACTCCGCACCGACAGTGACCCAAGCCGGGAATTGAACCCGTGACCCTGGCGCTGTGAAGCAACAGTGCTACCGTGCCGCCCATTTAAGCCTTACGAATGCGGTGGAAAAGCAGACATTGAAAATTGAGGTTTAAAAAAAGACAAAGCATGGGCTTCTGCAGCACCGTTGTGAAGTCAGGACATCCCAAAGTGCTATTGAAGTGAAGTCACATATAAGTACCACGCGCTAACCGATTGTGCCACTGGAACACGTGGAGTCACTGTTCTACTAATAATAATAATAATCGCTTATTGTCACAAGTAGGCTTCAATGTGGCAGGCATTTTGCTAACAACAAACTCCCCTAAACACCAATGTGATATTGTTGAAAAGAAACATTTCGCCAAAGTTTTTCATCCTGCATGCATCAGGACAAATGCAAGAATACCAAATTTTAAATGACCTACTGATCTGCCAATGTTTGTTCAGCGATAAATATTGGCTCAGTACACTGGGGAGGACACCCAGGGGCTTCAGAATAGTGACTGTGGGGATCTTTGCATCCGCCCAAGCTGGCGGACAACCTTGTTTAATGTCCCATCCAAAAGACAGCATATCTGACCGTGTAGCGCTTCCTCAGGAATGCACCGGTGTCAGAAAAGTACACTGCTTTTTGCACTTTCTGGATTTGTATTATCCAAAAATTGTGTGGTGCGCTAAATGGTCAGGAGGAAAGCCTTCGATTACGGATGATATAGACGGGCTGGTCAGATGGGCAGAACAGTGGCAAATGGTTTTTATTTGTGAGAAGTGTGAGGTGATGCATTTTGGTTGGATTAACAAGGCAAGGGAATTGGCAATGGATGGTTGGACCCAAGGACGTACAGAGGATCAGAGGGAAATTGGGGTGCATGTCCATAGATTCCTGAAGACAGCAGGGCAGGGAGATTAGGTGGTGAAGAATGAATATGGGATACTTGCCTTTAATAGTTGAGGCATAGAATATGAGAGTAGGAAGGTTATGATGGAGCTGTACAAAACGCTGGTTAGGCCACCGCTTGAGTAACGTGTGCAGTTCTGGTCACCACACTATAAAGAATAAAGAAAAGTACAGCAAGGGAACGGGCCCTTCGGCCCTCCAAGCCCGCGCTGACCATGCTGCCCGTCTAAAGTAAAATCTTCTACACTTCCAGGGTCCGTATCCCTCTATTCCCATCCTATTCATGCATTTGTCAAGATTCCCCTTAAACGTCACTATCGTCCCTGCTTCCACCACCTCCTCAGTCAGCGAGTTCCAGGCACCCACTACTCTGTGTATTAAAAAAAAAACCTGCCTCGTACATCTCCTCTAAACCTTGCCCCTCGCCCCTCTGAACCTTGCCCTTCGCCCCTCTGAACCTTGCCCCTCGCCCCTCTGAACCTTGCCCCTCGCCCCTCTGAACCTTGCCCCTCGCCCCTCTGAACCTTGCCCCTCGCCCCTCTGAACCTTGCCCTCGCCCCTCTGAACCTTGCCCCTCGCCCCTCTGAACCTTGCCCCTCGCCCCTCTGAACCTTGCCCCTCGCCCCTCTGAACCTTGCCCCTCGCCCCTCTGAACCTTGCCCCTCGCCCCTCTGAACCTTGCCCCTCGCCCCTCTGAACCTTGCCCCTCGCCCCTCTGAACCTTGCCCCTCGTCCCTCTGAACCTTGCCCCTCGCCCCTCTGAACCTTGCCCCTCGCCCCTCTGAACCTTGCCCCTCGCCCCTCAGAACCTTGCCCTTCGCCCCTCAGAACCTTGCCTCTCGCCCCTCTGACCCTTGCCCCTCGCCCCTCTGACCCTTGCCCCTCGCCCCTCTGACCCTTGCCCCTCGCCCCTCTGACCCTTGCCCCTCGCCCCTCTGACCCTTGCCCCTCGCCCCTCTGAACCTTGCCCCTCGCCCCTCTGAACCTTGCCCCTCGCCCCTCTGAACCTTGCCCCTCGCCCCTCTGAACCTTGCCCCTCGCCCCTCTGAACCTTGCCCCTCGCCCCTCTGAACCTTGCCCCTCGCCCCTCTGAACCTAACACCTATGTCCCCTGGTAATTGACCCCTCTACCCTGGGAAAAAGTCTCTGACTATCCAGTTTGTCTGTGCCCCTCATAATCTTGTAGACCTGGAAGGACGTGATTGTTCTGGAGGGTGCAGAGGAGATTCACCAGGATGTTGCCTGGGCTGGAGAGTTTCGGCTATGAAGAGAGGCTGGTCAGGTGGGGGCTGTTTTCCTCGGAGCAGAGAAGACTTAGAACATAGAACATAGAACGATACAGCGTAGTACAGGCCCTTCGGCCCTCGATGTTGCACCGACATGGAAAAAATCTAAAGGCCATCTAACCTACACTATGCCCTTATCATCCATATGCTTATCCAATAAATTTTTAAATACCCTCAATGTTGGCGAGTTCACTACTGCTGCAGGTAGGGCATTCCACGGCCTCACCACTCTTTGCGTAAAAAACCCACCTCTGACCTCTGTCCTATATCTATTACCCCTCAATTTAAGGCTATGTCCCCTCGTGCTAGCCACCTCCCTCCGCGGGAGAAGGCTCTCGCTGTCCACCCTATCTAACCCTCTGATCATTTTGTATGCCTCTATTAAGTCACCTCTTAACCTTCTTCTCTCTAACGAAAACAACCTCAAGTCCATCAGCCTTTCCTCATAAGATTTTCCCTCCATACCAGGCAACATCCTGGTAAATCTCCTCTGCACCCGTTCCAAAGCTTCCACGTCCTTCCTATAATGAGGCGACCAGAACTGTACGCAATACTCCAAATGCGGCCGTACTAGAGTTTTGTACAACTGCAACATGACCTCATGGCTCCGGAACTCTACCAATAAAGGCCAACACACCATAGGCCTTCTTCACAACCCTATCAACCTGGGTGGCAACTTTCAGGGATCTATGTACATGGACACCGAGATCCCTCTGCTCATCCACACTACCAAGAATTTTACCATTAGCCAAATATTCCGCATTCCTGTTATTCTTTCCAAAGTGAATCACCTCACACTTCTCCACATTAAACTCCATTTGCCACCTCTCAGCCCAGCTCTGCAGCTTATCTATGTCCCTCTGTAACCTGCAACATCCTTCCGCACTGTCTACAACTCCACCGACTTTAGTGTCGTCTGCAAATTTACTCACCCATCCTTCTGCGCCCTCCTCTAGGTCATTTATAAAAATGACAAACAGCAACGGCCCCAGAACAGATCCTTGTGGTACGCCACTCGTAACTGAACTCCATTCTGAACATTTCCCATCAACCACCACTCTCTGTCTTCTTTCAACTAGCCAATTTCTGATCCACATCTCTAAATCACCCTCAATCCCCAGCCTCCGTATTTTCTGCAATAGCCGACCATGGGGAACCTTATCAAACGCTTTACTGAAATCCATATACACCACATCAACTGCTCTACCCTCATCTACCTGTTCAGTCACCTTCTCAAAGAAAAGGGGGGGGGGGCCTGATCGAGGTGCACAAAATTATGAGGGACATGGGGTGGATAAGAAGGAACTTTCCCCCTTTTTAGAGGAGGGGGTCAATAACCAGGGAGCATAGATTTAAGGTAAGGGGTAGGAGATTTGAGGAAAAACCTTTTCACCCGGAGGGTGGTGGGAATCTGGAAGTCCCTGTCTCAAAGTGGGTGTGGTGGAGACGGAAACCTTCAGATGAAAAGGCGTAGCATACAAGACCTGCGGAACAAGTGCTGGAAAATGGGATTAGAGTAAAAGGTAAAGTTGCCACAGTCCCAGATGATTACAGGCTGCTGTCCCTGTTGAGGTGGAGAGCTGACTGGTGATTTAACCTGAGGGACACCATACCTCGGGCGAGGGGCAAGGTTGAGGAAGCAGGGCATTGAGGAATTTGAGTTGATGGGTATCAGAGGGCTCAATCTCAGACTAAAGGGATGATCCTTTAAAACAGATGAGGAGGAATTTCTTCAGTCGGAGGGTGGCAAATCTGTGGAACTCTTTGCCATAGAAGGCTATGGAGGCCAAATCACGGAGTGTCTTTAAGGCACAGATAGATAGGTTCTTGATTAATAAGGGATCAGGGGTTATGGGGAGAAGGCAGGAGAATGGGGATGAGAAAAATATCAGCCATGATTGAATGGCGGAGCAGACTCGATGGACCGAGTGGCCTAATTCAGCTCCTATATCTAAGGAAAAATGAAATGAAAATCGCTTATTGTCACAAGTAGGCTTCAAATGAAGTTACTGTGAAAAGCCCCTAGTCGCCACATTCCGGCGCCTGTTCGGGGAGGCTGTTACGTCTTGTGGCTGGCAGAGGCACGATGGGGGAGAAAGGGGAAAAGAGGAAGAGGACTGATGGGGGGAGTGAGGGATACTTCCTCCTGAAGACTGAGGGTGACCTGTTGAGAGTTCTTCTTTGAAATTCTGACAGAATTTGATGGGGTGGATGTGGAGAAGATGCTTCTACTTGTGGAGATTAAAGTGAAAGCCATAAATAAGAGGGTGGCACAGGGACCTGGGTTCCATTCTGGCCCTGGTCTGAGGAGTTTGCCATCGGCAGGAATGTGGGGTTGTGGTTCCAGTCAGATCGGCCATGATCGTATCGAATGGCAGAGCAGGCTCCAGGTGCCGAGTGGCCGACTCCTCTTCCTAATTCACATGTACAGATCGACCATGTTATTGAATGGCGGAGCGAGTTGGAGGGGCACCTGCTCCTAATTCGTACGTTGGTAAGAAACTAAGAATTGTTGTGGGTCCAGCGGATGTGTAATTAACTATAGCAGAAGCCGTTCAAGCACTTGCCATCTGGAGAAAGTAATTACAGAGAGAGCGAGATTCATCGACTGTTTGCACTGGATTTTGTTTATTGTCATGTGTGGTTTTGAGCCAGAGTCAGCGTTTTGGAGGGCACAAAGAGGCCCTGCGACCCATCGTGTATGTACCAGCCATCACCAGCTGGGGCAGCACGGTAGCATAGTGGTTAGCACAATTGCTTCACAGCTCCAGGGTCCCAGTTCGATTCCCGGCTTGGGTCACTGTCTGTGCGGAGTCTGCACGTCCTCCCTGTGTCTGCGTGGGTTTCCCCCGGGTGCTCCGGTTTCCTCCCACAGTCCAAAGATGTGCAGGTTAGATGGATTGACCGTGATAAATTGCCCTTAGTGTCCAAAATTGCCCTTAGTATTGGGTGGGGTTACTAGGTTATGGGAATAGGGCGGGGGTGTGGGCTTGGGTAGGATGCTCTTTCCAAGAGCCGGTGCAGACTCGATGGGCCGAATGGCCGCCTTCTCTGTAAGTTTTATGATTCTACGAAACACCGAGCCCACTTTCCAGCCCTTTCAGATGACGAATCTCCATCTGCACCTTGATGGCGAGGTTCCTGCGATTGCGTTTGAAGCAGTGCAGGAGTTCCATCGCTGGTGCCATGGCCAAAATTGTTCCCTCAGCCAGTATGGTTATTGTCTCTCTCTTTTGCTGTGGGATCTTTCTGTGCACAAATCAGCTGCTGTGTTTCCTACATTTACAGCAGCGACTATATTTAAAAGGGAACTTTTGTTGGCAGCTACCCACTGTGATGTCGTGAGGTTGTGACAGGGTGCTATAGTGCAATGTGTCTGGATCTGAGCAGCACCCCCCCCCCCCCCCCCCCCCCCCCCCCCTCCACTCTCCCAAGGTTAAGGTGCCTGAATTCAAAAGCGTTTCCTCTATTTTGTATTACATCCCCCTTGAGATAAAGCCTCTCATTCCATTCTCCTCTGTTGCTCACATCTTTGTGCCCGAACACTAGCCTGTAGTGTCCAAGGACACCTAGCACCTTGACTCCTCCGTTAAGTCTGTCTCGCTCTCTCTCTCTCTCTCCCTCCCTCCCCATTCGGAAAGCATTCCTGTTTGTCTGTCTTTTATCCGAGACGATGACCTCGTCCTAGCCCAGGCTGAACTCCATCAGCCGTAGTTTTGCGCGCTCGCTCTGTCGCACTCGCTCTGTCCGTCGCTTTTGCAGCCTCTTTCTCCCAGCCACAAACCGTACTATTCCTCCTAACACGCTGTCCTCTGAAAGTACTTTTGTTCCAGACATCCGAGTCATAAATGTGAGGAAAAACCTCTTTTAACAAAGGCTTGCGAAGCAATTTGATGCAGTGCGGCGGTGAGTGATTTAAGATGAGGGCCATGTCCACATTAAGAGTGTGTCAGGTAAGTGGTTGATGGAAAAGAGAAATGGGGGCCAGAGCATGTAATGGAATAGGATTACTGCTCCCACGGAAGGCAAACAGGTTTTCATGGTATAACCTCTCCACAAAGCATTTGGAACCTTCGCTAGCATTAGAAACATCACCCACCTGCAAGCCTATTTATAAGACCATTCGGCCCAACAGGTCCATGTTGGAATGTAAATGCTGGGTAAACTCGGCACGTCTGGCAGAATCTGTGGAGAGCGAAACACCGTTAACATTAACGTGTCAAGTACATGTGATCCTTCCACGGAACATGTTGGTCCCTGTTAGCACTCCCTCCTCCCAGCACCACTGCTTCACACACTAACGTACCCGTCCATATCGGCAGTGTGCAATCTGCGGCCAGGGGCCACGTGGACCCATCTGGGTTCTGAGGGAGGCCCACCAGACATTTTGTTGCCTGTTGCCCACGTGCAGTGTTGCCACATTCCACTGATTTCCACCTGTGTAGTTTTTTCCCCCCTTCCGGTCTGGCTGAAATTAAACATTGTAAAGAGAGGGCGCTTTCCCCAGGCAGTGGGAGGTGTAGACAGTCAGTGGATGGAAGGCAGGTTCGCGTGGACTGGGCTGTGTTCACGACTCTCTGAAACAGTCTTGAGCCGAGTAGTTGCCATACCAGGCTGTGATGCAGCCGGATAGGATGCTTTCTATGCTGCATCTGGAACAATTGGTAGGATTCAATGTGGGCATGCCGAATTTCCTTAGTTTCTTGGGGAAGTATAGGCGCTGTTGTGCTTTCTTGGTCATAGCGTCGACGAGGGTGGACCAGGACAGATTGTTGGTGATGTGCACACCTAGGAGTTTGAAGCTGTCAAACATCTCCACCATGGCCCCGTTAATGCAGGCGGGTGTGTTCGATACTTTGCTTCCTAAGGTTAATGACCAGGTCCTTCATTTTGCTGACGTTGAGGGAGAGATTGTTGTCGTTGTACCACTCCACTAGCTTCTCTATCTCCCTCCTGTATTCTGATTCATCGTTGATCGAGATCCGACAAACTATGGTTGTGTCGTCGGCAAACTTGTAGATGGAGTTGGAGCCAAATTTTGCCACACAGTCCTGTGTGTGTGTGTCTAGGGAGTATGGTAGGGGGCTACATACGCAACCTTGCGGGACCCCGTTATTGAGGACAATTGTGGAGGTGGTGTTGTTTATTCTTACTGATTGTGGTCTGTGGGTCAAGAAGTTGAGGATCCAGTTGTGGAGTGAGGACCAAGTCCTCGGTTTTGGAGCTTTGATATGATCTTCGCTGGGATTAGGAAGGGTTAATGGGTTACGGGGATAGGGTGGAAGTGAGGGCTTAAGTGTGTCGGTGCAGACTCGATGGGCCGAAAGATCTCCTTCTGCACTGTATGTTCTGTGGTGTTGAAGGCAAAGCTGTAGTCAATGAATAGGCGTCTGGCGTAGGCGTCCTTGTTGTCGAGATGCTCCAGGGATGAGTGTAGGGCCAGGGAGATGGCGTCTGCTGTGGACCGGGGTGAGGTGGTGTGTGAATTGCAGTGGATCAAGGCATTCTGGGAGTATGGAGTTGGTGTTTCATGACCAACTTCTTGAAGCACATCACAATGATCGATGTCAAGGCCACCAGACGGTAGTCGGTGAAGCATGTTGCCTGGTTCTTTGACATCTCTTCAATCCTCTGAGATCTCTGCACTTTTCCCATTCTGCCTCTTGCACACCCCCAGCCAATCTGTTGCGTCGGATAGAAGCTCCAGAATTCTCTGTCTCTTGAATCATTTGCTGTACGTAAGTGTGCAGGTGCAGCCAGCAGTAAAGAAGGCAAATGTTGGTCTTCATAGCGAGATGATTTGAGTATAGAAATAGGGATGTTTTACAGCAATTGTATAGGGCATTGGTAAGGCCACAACTTGAGTATTGTGTGTACTTTTGATGTCCTTATCTGAGGAAGGATGTTCTTGCTAATGGAAGGAATGCAGCGAAGGTTTACCAGGCTGATTCCTGGGATGGCAGAATTATCATATAAAGAGAGACTAAATCGGTTAGGATTATATTCATTGGAGTTTAGAGGAGTGAGGGGGGATCTCATAGAAACTTATAAAATTCTAACTGGATCAGACAGGGTATATTCAGAAAGAATGTTCCTGATGGTGGGGGGAGTCCAGAACTTGGGGTCACAGTTTGAGGATAAGGGGTAAACCTTTTAGGACTGAGGTGAGGAGAAAGTTCTTCACCCAGAGAGTGGTGAATCTGTGGAATTCACTACCACAGAAAGTAGTTGAGGCCAAAACATTTAATTTCAAGAAGCAGTTAGATATAGCTCTTGGGCTAAAGGATATTGGGGGAGGAGGAGGCAGGATCAGGGTATGGAGCGTTATGATCAGCCATGATAATGAATGACTGAGCAGGCTCGAAGGGCTGAATGGCCTCCTGCTTCTATTTTCTATGTATTGCACTTTAGGAAGCACGAGTGCTGTATGTTTGATTTATATGATTCTTTAACATCTCTGCTCTTGGCCAAGTTTCTGGTCGCCTGTCTCAATCGTTCCTTGTTGGCTCTATGTCAAAACTTCAGTCATTCCTGGGAAATACTTTGGGGTGCTGTACCACTTTTTCAAGGCGCTATATGAACGCAAGTCGCCAGTCATATTTAGACTTTTCCATCCGCCTTCCTGTAATCTAGTTTTATTTTGATAAATCTGCGTTAATCTGGCACCGACCGTAATGCTTCTTCCACCCAGCTTCCCTTTATCACATTAAAGCTCTGATTTACAGGAATGCTCAGCAAAGAAATCTCTCGAGTTGCCAAGCCAACTTTTTCCATTCCTTCCGTACAGCTACTGAATGTCATTCCCTTTTCCTTTTTTAATTGGAACCTTCCCTCATGTTTGCATTACTGACAAGAGGCTAATGTATTGCTCAATTAAATACCTGAACTCTGCTGTGGGAAAGAGTTGAGGCCTGGTTCGTATTTGCTTGCACTTTTTCTTTTTTTTAAAAACGAGCTGACATCACTGAGATGGGCCAAATGGCCTCCGGTGCTCTGTGATTCTAAGCTGAATGTTTCTGAGCCTGCGATCAAGATTTGATCACATGAGGGGAGGTGTCAGAGGGTATTTTGTGCCCTGGAAGACCCCGTGGGGGACGATGGCGTATTGATAATGTCACTGGGTTAGCAATTCCCCAATATTTTGGGAACATGGGTTCAAAGCTCACCATGGTAGCTGGTGGGATTTGAATTCAATTAATAAAACCTGGACCAGAAAAAGCTGGCCTCAGTAATGGTGACCATGGGGGTCTTCATCAGTTAACATAGAACGATACAGCGCAGTACAGGCCCTTCGGCCCTCGATGTTGCACCGACATGGAAAAAAACTAAAGGCCATCTAACCTACACTATGCTCTTATCATCCATATGCTTATCCAATAAACTTTTAAATGCCCTCAATGTTGGCGAGTTCACTACTGTTGCAGGTAGGGCATTCCACGGCCTCACCACTCTTTGCGTAAAAAACCCACCTCTGACCTCTGTCCTATATCTATTACCCCTCAATTTAAGGCTATGTCCCCTCGTGCTAGCCACCTCCATCCGCGGGAGAAGGCTCTCGCTGTCCACCCTATCTAACCCTCTGATCATTTTGTATGCCTCTATTAGGTCACCTCTTAACCTTCTTCTCTCTAACGAAAACAACCTCAAGTCCATCAGCCTTTCCTCACAAGATTTTCCCTCCATACCAGGCAACATCCTGGTAAATCTCCTCTGCACCCGTTCCAAAGTTTCCAGTTGTCGCAAAAGCCCACCTGGTTCACTAATCCCCCTCTCGGAGGAAGGAAATCTGCTGGACTTACCTGGTCTGGCCTACGACACGTGACTTCAGACCCACAGCAATGCGGTTGACTCTTCTCTGCCCCTCTGAAATGGCCGAGGAAGCCTCTCCGTTCAAGTGCACCGAGGGCCCGCATCCCGTGAAATAATTTTCATATGTCACCTGCAAGCAGTCGATCCATTCAGAACGCGTGCGTTTCCTCCCACAGCCCAAAGATGTGCAGGTTAGGTGGATTGGTCATGTTAAATCGCCGTTGATGCCCATGACTGTTTGCAGGGATAGGATGGGGGAGTGACACTTGGCGGGGTGCTCATTTCAGAGGGTCGGGTACAGAATGCCGAACTCGCTACCACGGGGGTGGGGGGGGGGGGGGGGGGAGGCAGATGTATAAGTATTTTTAGGGAGAATTGAATAAATAAGAGGGAGAAAGGAATAGAAGGGTAAGGAGATGGGGCAAGACTAGAGGTGAGAGACAGTGGCTCGTGTGGAGCATAAACAGCAGTGGAAACAAGTTGAGCAAATGGGCCGCTTCAAAACTGTATATTCTATGCAGGTCAGTGCAATTAAATCCGGAATCTTGGGTTTGGCATTGGAGCACAGTGGTTAGCACAGTAGCTTCACAGCGCCTGGGTCCCAGGTTTGATTCCCGGCTTGGCTCACTATCTGTGCGGTGTGTGCACGTTCTCCCCGTGCCTGCGTGGGTTTCCTCCGGGTGCTCCGGTTTCCTCCCACAAGTCCCAAAAGACGTGCTGTTAGGTGGATTGGACATTCTGAATTCTCCCTCCGTGCACCCGGACAGGCGCCGGAGTGTGGCGATTTGGAGGTTTTCACATAACTTCATTGCACTGTTAATGTAAGCCTACTTGTGACAATAAAGATTATTATTATATCGACTCGATGGGCCAAATGGCCTCCTTCTGCATTTTAGGGATTCTATGATTCTCCACGATTGGAATTCTAAAATTTCCATGTTGTGGTCTATGTTCTAATGAAATAAAATGCAAGGAGGACTGGATGGATGCGATGTGTATGAAGTTGGCAGTACTGGGCCCAGCTTCGTCTGATTTGACAAGCAATGACTAATGTGACTGTGCAGCCTATTGATCCTTGAATAATTAGTGTTCAAAACAGAAAGATTTACTGGCACATTTTTAGCTTGCTATCTATTCGCATTCCCATGTCACCCACTCGCCGGTTTCTCCAAACAGACCCAAAGATCTCTGCTTTTCTGGGTCAGAATGTGGAAGTTGTAAATTGGGGAAATGCAACAGCGCCGTTTTCCAATTGAAAGTCTGTTTGAGTTTCCTCGATGTGCATGTCATTGTTCAGTGTACCACATGTTCACTGCATTGGAAGTGGTGCCGTGAAGCTTTGCTAAATGTGGTCCCTGGTATGCGGGGGGGGGATTGACCTATGATGAGAGGCTGAGTAAATTGGGCCTATGTTCTCTGGAACTTAGAGGAGTGAGAGGCCATCTTATTGAAACCTACAAGATTTTGAAGATTTTTAAGATTGTCGGCACAGTTTATTTCCACTGGTCGGAGAATTTGGAACATGGACGCACATTTCTCCGGATAAGCGGCATTTAGGACTGAGATGAGGAGAAATTTTGTTCACTAAAATGGTTGTGAATCTTTGGAATTTTCTATCCCAGACGATCATGGATGCTCCATCGTTGATGATTTTTATGGTTGGGACAGATCAATTTTTGTTGTCTCAGGATTGTGGGTGTTTTCCTTGCTGTTTCCAGGTCAGCTGTGTTCTCCCATCCTTGTGCACACTTTTTTCCTCGGAGTCTGACTCCAATTTCAGGGTGCGTGATAGATCTCCCAGAGCTAACAATCATTGGAATCCATTGATGGGCAAGATCGTCCACCAGAGGCTGGGAATTCTGTGACGAGTAACTCACCTCCTGGCTGCCCTCAAAACCTACCCACCATCTACAAGGCACATATCAGCGGTGTGATGGAACACACCCCGCTTGCCTGGATGACTGCGGCTCCAATGACACTCCAAGCTCGACACCATCCAGGACAAAGCAACCCCTGCTCGGGGAACTCCACCGTCTGCATGTTCCTCTCCCAAGTCACTCACCATCCTGACTTGGAAATATATCGGCCGTTCCTTCGCTGTCGCCGGGTGAAAATCCTGGAACTCCCTCCCTAACAGCACTGTGGGTGTACCTACACCACGTGGACTGAAGCCGCTCAGGAAGGCAGCCCACCACCTCCACCTCGAGGGCGATTTAGGGATGGGCAATAAATGCTGGCTCAGGCAGCAGTCCTCGCATCCCATCGATGAATTATAGCCAGGGTGTCGTTGGCTAGGCCAGCATTTGTTGCCCATTCCTAATTGTCCTTGGAGAAGTTGGTGGTGAGCTGCCGTCTTGAGCCGCTGCAGTCCCTGAGGTGTAGGTACACCCACAGTGCTGTTAGGAAGTTGTGTGGTGTGGGGGGGGGGGGGGGGTTGGTATAGAACTGTAAATTGTTGGTGAGCTGAATACTGACTGTCAATTGAATTAGTTAAGTTATAAAGCGGTTAATTGATCTTGGTTGAGAACCGCTAACCTTGTGCATGCACTAATTGGGTACCTGACCTGGCCAGTGTTTCCAGCATTTTCCATTCCTGTGGGTTCACAGCAATGTTGATCTGTCCCGCCAATCGATGTTGTAGATTGTTTGCAGGTTGCTCATTAGAGAGTCCTTTATTGTATCATACAGGCCAGTCATAGATTGAAGTGCTGGTTGAATAGGAGCAGGTCAAAGGCATTCAATCCTTTTTTGAGGCTGCTTCATTGTTCAGTAAGATGGCGGCTGAACTGAATCCCCCACCCCCCCCGCCCCCAATAACCCTCAACTCCCCATATAACTCAATCTTGGCCTTGAATATATTCGATAATCCAGCCTTCACTACTTCACAGAAGAGCATTCTAAACAATTGGCACATTGGTTAGCACTGCTGCCTCACAGCGCCAGGGATCCGGGCTCAATTCCGGCCTGGGGCGACTGTGCAGAGTCTGGACATTCTGCCCGTGTGTGCGTGGGTTTCCTCCGGCGGCTCCCGTTTCCTCCCACAGACCAAAGATGTGCAGGTTAGGTGGATTGGCCATGATCAATTTCTCCTTATTGTCCAAGAAGGTTAGGTGAGGTTACAGGGATAGGGTGGAGGTGTGGGCTTGGGTAGGGTGCTCTTTCCCAGGGCGGGGTGCCGACTCGCTGGGCCAAATGCCTCCTGCACTGTAAATTCTATGATCCCACCTCGTCTTAAAATGGGAGAGGCCCCTTTATTTTTGCACCGACCATGAGAAAGGGCACCCTACACAGGCCCCATCCCCGTAACACAGTAACCTCACCTAACCTTGGGACACTACCAGGCAATTTAGCCTGGCCAATCCACCTACCCTGCACATCTTCGGGTTATGGGGATGAGACCCATGCAGACACGGGGAGAATGTGCAAGCTCCACACGGACAGTGACCCTGGGACAGATCGAACAAGGGTCCTCGGCGCCCTGAGGTAGTAGTGCTAACCACTGCGCCGCCGTGCTGCCCTAATCTTTCCTCTTCAAACAACTCTGATTCAGAAAGCTGAACTAAAAAAAATGTCAACGCGTCAGCTCCGAGCTGCAAAGCTGATCTAATCGGGGAAAATATCCAGTTGGAGTGTGTTTATTAGTCTATTTATCCTGATCTTTAAGAAGTGAGAAGGGTTAAGCCATTTGACCCCGTCGAGTCTGCCCCTCCGTTCATTGAAATCATTCCATAAGATTAAATGATCGGTCGTGTTTTTTGTATTCTGCCAGAATAAGAATGAAGAACAGTACAGCACAGGAACAGGCCCTTCGGCCCTCCAATCCTGTGCCGATCATGATGCCCTTGCTGTTATTCGGTCCGTGTCCCTCTCTTTCCTCTATATTCATGTACCGTCCAGATGCCTCTGAAATGTTGCTAATGTGCCTGCATCCACCACATCCTCTGGCAGCGCGTTCTAGGCACCCACCACTCTGCGTGAAAAACTTACCCCGCACATCTCCCTTAAATTTTCCCCCTCTAAGTGCGGCCTAACCAAGGATTTATGTAGCTGCTACATGATTTCCCAACTCCTGTTCCCCTCAGCCCTGGCTGATGAAGGCAAACATGCCACATGCCTTCTTAATCACCCTGGGAGTTGTCAGGTTTATATTGTGAATCACTAAGCAAATGAGCTCTGTGTCTTGTACGGTACAGTTTCTGAATCAAACGGCAAAGATATTAGCTCTGGTCTTTGTAGTTCCCATGCCTCTGTCCTCAAAGTTATTGTATTCTCAGGTTTTGAGCAGAAAAAGCCACCGCTCACTCTCCATTGCAGTATTGAGGGAATGCTGCAACATCAAATACCACCTGCTCTCTCGGGTGGATGTATCTTGCGGAAGGGCAGGGGAATTCCCCCTGGTGCCCTTGTCGATATTTATTTATCCTTTAAACCAACACCCCTAAGGTCGGCCAACTCCACATACCAACCTTGACCTGCATCTTCTAAAAATCTTCAACAATCTCAGATTTTGAATATTATTTAAAATGTGAGGCATGTTGTCGAAGCTTTTTGACTTGCACTCATCAGGACACGTGCGAGAATGGTAAATTTCAAACAATGGCAAATTAATGCTGCAGGAGCACTGGTGCTGCTGATTGGTCAGTTTGCAAATTGATTCTAGCCGGGACATTGCCATGGGGGGGGGAGTAAAGGTCAACTAGAGGCTCTGCAAACTCCCGGGTAGTTCAAAAAAGACACTAGATTCGAACATATTGGGTGGGATTCTCCAAAAGGCCTCGCGAATTGTGCACCCCGCCCCGATGTCGGGATGTGATTGTCCGCAGAGCGGAGAATCGGTGCGGTCGGTGCGGCACCGGTTGGGAGCCACTCGATGCAGTCCCTCTGGGCCGAGCGGGCATTTGTTTTTTAAAAAGTCCCGCCGCCGTCATTCTAACCTTCTCTGAGCCGGCAGGACCTCTGTGTTGAAGGGTCGGGAGATGCGGGCCGGCTTCTGTCTCCCGGCCTCCTTTCTTCCACGCTGGCGCCTGTACTCCTGGTCCATGTTAGGTTGTGGCCGGCAACCCCCCGACACCCATTCCACGGCCGGATCAGCAGCTGGAGCGCCGTGAACCGCTACAGCGCTGTGCTGGCCCCCTGAAGGG
The DNA here is from genome assembly GCF_902713615.1 of Scyliorhinus canicula. Lineage (NCBI taxonomy): Eukaryota > Metazoa > Chordata > Chondrichthyes > Carcharhiniformes > Scyliorhinidae > Scyliorhinus > Scyliorhinus canicula. The sequence goes on along the minus strand of NC_052155.1, from coordinate 7,907,990 downwards.
ATCCGAATTGCTGATCCTAGAGCCGTCTTGACGTCATCGAGAAACGTGACGGCGTTTCCTACGGCGTCAACACTTAGCCTCAGGATGAGAGAATCCCGGCCATGAATTATCTTTTGTGGAGAATGGGCCCCCGTGTATATTGTGTTAAGCAAGTGCAGCCACGTTATGAGCTTGAGTGATTTTTGGTTGTTAGTGTAGCTAACACTCGGGATTGTTCACCAAGTGCTGTCCAATTGCAGAATCGCATCTAACTTTTAGGTGTTTTGTTCTGGGTTTTGCAAGCGTGGGCTGCTCAAGTATGGTTTGTGCTTCTGCCTATTACCAAAATTAAACCGAAGGATCATGCTGTTTGACTCTCTTGGCAAATCATTAGTTAAATCTCAAATTTTAAATGCAGAATTGATCGAGCATCAACTGTTTCATTTGTGGAAAGAGTTCAAAGCTTCTCCCATCCTTCGTGCATAGAAGTGGTTCCTAATCTTACTCCTGAAAGGTTGGCGTGCAATGTTTCCTCATCATTTGGGGTTAGATAACCCTTTGATGGGGTGTTGTTCAGCTGGGATGTCCTCTAGCACGGTGACACGGTTTCCATAGCCATCTGGGTGAGGTGATTATACAGAGGTTGATGTGCCCGATGTCGGACTCTCAGCGATTTGGGGATGTGAGCGGGTTTAGTGACCCTCTGTGGAGTAGGTTTGTGTGGGACAGTCTGTAATTAGGGAAGGGGGAGCCAGTGACTTGCACATCCCCGGTTTTCAAAAAAAGTACAAAACAGAATTTTAAACTGCACGATTTCTTTTAATTTCACCACCCCGTCCCAAATAAAAGTCAAAATAATGTTTTTGCGCTTGTACATTTTGCTTCTGATTGGCTAATGTAAGGCAACCCAGGCAGGGAGAGGCCTCCAGGTCGGTCAGTATGTGATGGCAACACGGTAGCACAGTGGTTAGCACTGTTGCTTTACAGCACCAGGGTCCCAGGTTCGATTCCCGGCTTGGGTCACTGTCTGTGCGGAGTCTGCATGTTCCCACATCGATGCGTGGGTTTCCTCCGGGTGCTCCGGTTTCCCCCCACAAGTCCCGAAAGACATGCTTGTTAGGTGAATTGGACATTCTGAATTCTCCCTCAGTGTACCCGAACAGGCGCCGGAATGTGGCGACTAGGGGCTTTTCACAGTAACTTCATTGCAGTGTTAATGTAAGTCTACTTGTGACAATAAAGATTATTATGGTGCGCACGATGTTAAAGGTGGTGAGTTTGCAGGAAACAATTTTATGCTTTTTAGATCGGCTGACCAAAAGACACTGGGACTGTCGGGAGCTTGTCGTGTCTGTAGCTGGGGGCGTTAACTGTTATAAAAAGGGTTAATAGCTGACAAGGAAACACTTGCAGGACTCTGTGAAAACAGTCGGACGAATTGGACAGATTTTTCAAAGAGCCAGCATGGGGGCAGTGCGTGGAATGGCCTCCCTTCTGCGCTGTATCATTGTACGATTTTTAAAATCACATTTGGGGGGGGGGGGGGGGGGGGCAAAAGTGTGGAGTTGATGCAGGTGGTGGTTGGCCTTCTATTTGAAGTGATCGCTGAAACAGACCCCTGAAATTCCTCCACTAATTCCTCCACGGGTTTATCTCCATAAACTAACGGGGGCCTCTAACAAAAGAGCCGAATAGTGCAGAGTTGAAAGGTCCAGGTTGGCTGTCGCGGTAATAAATTAGCGAGAGAGAGAGAGAACCTTCACTCACCGCGTCCAGGCCACAAATTGGCAATTAGATGTTTTAATGATTCGGCTCCCAGAAATGGGCCCAGCGTTAGGGAGGAATGTGGTGAAGATGTAACGTGGGCTCGCTCGCTAAATTAAATGATTCAAATCTTTTTTTTTAAAATGCAGGATCTTTTGAGAATTTAACGCTCTGGATGCTTGTGTGTGGGGTATTGTTGAATCTCTACAGTGCGGAAGGAAGCCATGCGGCCTGTCGAGTCTGCCTACCTAGGCCCATGCCCCCTACCCCACCCTATCCCCATAACCCCACCTAACCTTTTGGGCACTAAGGGGCACTTTACCATGGACAATACAGATAACCAGCACATTTTTTGGACTGTGGGAGGAAACCGGAGCACTCGGAGGAAACCCTTGCAGACACGGGGAGAACGTGCAGACTCCGCACAGACAGTGACCCAGCGGGGAATCGAACCTAGGTCGCTGGTGCTGTGAGGCAGCAGTGCTAACCACACTCCTTTTGGAAGGGGGGGGCGCAGTCTATAGGTTTGGATGGTCATTAAGTGACCATTAGGGCTGCACGTGATGCAGTGGTTAGCACTGCTGCCTCACGGCGTTGAGGACCCTGGGTCACTGTCCGTGTGGAGTTTGCACATTCTCCCCGTGTCTGTGTGGGTTTCGTCCCCACAACCCAAAGATGTGCAGGGTAGGTGGATTGGCCACGCTAAATTGCCCCTTCATTGGAAAAAGAACAATTGGGTGCTCTGGAGACCACCGATGAATTTGGGCCTGTTTGGGCGAGAGCCGAGGATTATTTGGGGTGACTTGGCGATGTGAGACTGGAGGATTGACTCGGTGGAACTGGACTACTGTTGTGTAAACTTGTAAAACTGCTAATATCCAGTAATGTGAACCATTGAGCACCACGGCCTCCGAATTAAGGAGTTTATCATCTGCAAATGGGCTTGTTCCGTTTGATTCAGCAGAGCAGCAGAATGTGAAAGATTTGTCCATTTCTTCCCATCAATGTACAGCTCAATTGGCCGTTCAGACAGAATGCAGGGGAAATGGAATTGTGGCTGACTAATTTGTAAACAGACCGCTCTCGCAGGAAAAGAATATGAAAGCGGTTCTTGCTGGTTGTCTAATGTGTAATCGCTCCCGAAGATTTTGAGCTCGAGTTTCTTGTGAGAAAAGGTTCAGTCAGATGGTGCAGAACCCTTTTGAGTTCAAAGTGCTTATTTAACCTGCTGTCCCTTTGCGCCGCACGTGCGTACGTTTTGTTCAATCATTCATGGGATGTGGGCGTCGCTGGCTGGACCAGCATTTATTGTCCATCCCTAATTGCTCCTCGAAGGTGGTGGGGAGCTGCCACCTTCAACCGCTGCGGTTCCTGAGGTGTAGGTACACCCACTGTGCTGTTAGGGAGGGAGTTCCAGGATTTTGACCCAGTGAATGTGAAGGAATGGCCGATATATTTCTACGTCAGGCTTGGAGGGGAACTTGCAGGTGGTGCCGTTCCAATATGTTTACTGCCTTGTCGCTCTCAGTGGTAGAGGTCAGGGGTTTGGAAGGTGCTGCCTAAGGAGCCATGGCGAGTTCCTGCAGTGCATTTTGTAGATGGTGCACACGGCTGCCACTGTTCTTTGGTGGAGGGAATGAATGTTTGTGGAAGGGGTTGACAATCCATCTGGATGGTGTTGAACTTCTTGAGTGTTATTGGAGCTGCGCTCATCCAGGCAAGTGGAGAGTATTCCATCACTCTCCTGACTTTTGTGTCTTGTAGATTGTCAAGTTATACTGCAAGAGTTTCACACACTTTTTCTCTCACCCACTACTTTGATAGCGACATGGGCAAAAGTGTGACGTCCATTTATACAGTGAGTAGGAAGGTAATGGTGTGTTTGTTGGACTTTGTTGTGACACTTGCTTCAACACTGTGGGGCTTTAGTGAGATTACACCTGGAATACAGTTTGCAGTTTTCCTCTCCATATTTGGGGATGTACCTGCCCTGGAGCCGATGCAGAGAAGATTGACAAGATTGGTTCTGATAAAGGGTCGCATGATTGGTTGAGTACATTGGGCCGATCTTTTCTGTGGTTCAGAAGAATGAGAGGTGATCCCATAGAAACATGCGGGGGGGGGGTGCGATTCTCCGGGCCACGCGCCGGGCCAGAGATTTGGCGCAACCGCGCCTCGACGCCGGTGCGCGATTTTCCGAGGTGCAGAGAATCGGTGCCATATGTGCGAGCATGTTTGGCGTGGCTGCGGGCCGCTGGAATCGGCGGGGGCGAGCGGCCACGCCGATACGAGCCCCACCAGCGTCGTTCACCCCTGGTCGCTGCCGGTGGGAACGGTGGGGGGGTGGGTGGCCTGTGAGGGGTGGACGGGGCCCCTTCACCCGGGGGGAGGCGCCTCCAATGGGGCCTGGCCTGTGATTGGGGCCCATGGGTTCTCCCCGTGTCTGCGTGGGTTTCCTCCGGGTGCTCCAGTTTCCTCCCACAGTCCACGTGCAGGTTAGGTGTCCAAAGAAAGGTTAGGAGGGGTTATTGGGTTTTGGGGATAGTGTGGAGGTGTTGACCGTGGGTCACCAAGGGCAATTTATCATGGCCAATCCACCTAACCTGCACATCTTTGGACTGTGGGAGGAAACCGGAGCACCCGGAGGAAACCCACGCAGACACGGGGAGAACGTGCAAACTCCGCACAGACAGTGACCCAAGCCGGAATTGAACCTGGGAGCCTGGAGGTGTGAAGCAATTGTGCTATCCACAATGCTACCGTGCGGCCCCACTCCACTACCCCATATCCCTCCCTTCCTCAAGCATTCAAAAATCATAAGTCTGGGTGGGGTGCTCTTTCCAGGAGCCGGTGCGGACTCAATGGGCCGAATGGCCTCCTTCTGCACTGTAAATTCTATGATAATCCGGCATGTTCTTATTGAATGGCAGAGCACACGAGGGGCTGAATGGCTGACTCCTCCTATTGTGTGTGTGGGGGAGGGTGTGGGTGTTTGTGGGGGGGGGGGGGGTGCATATTGTTACCCCCAGACTTTAAAAAAAAAGAAAAATGTAAATAATTGCTATTGAAGGCATTTTCATTCTACAAGCACACCGCTTCTCTATCTCTTTTTCTCTCTTTTTCTCTCGCTCATCCCCTCTGACGCTCCTCCCCTTTCTTTAGCCCCATTGCGCTCACAATATTCTCCGCTCTCGTGTCTGGGTGTTGCGTGTTGGACGGCAATCACGTTACGGATCGTTTTACTGGGTTAAAAGTTCTATCAGTATAAGTGGGTGACAACCCCTCCCAATGGCCTTGTACACCCACAGATGATGCAAGATGGAATGTATTAGTAAACTTGGATATAAATAGATCATATGTGTCACTGTTTTAGCGAACAATCCCCACGAGCATCAACAGCTGACTTGTACCCCCCGCTGCATCTGTCTGATTTTGTGATTTAACTGTTTAATTGTTAAATTGTCTACACCAACTTTGCATTCTTTATTAAATGAAAATCGCTTATTGTCACGAGTAGGCTTCAAATGAAGTTACTGTGAAAAGCCCCTAGTCGCCACATTCCGCCACCTGTTCGGGGAGGCTGTTACAGGAATCGAACCGTGCTGCTGGCCTGCCTTGGTCTGCTTTCAAAGCCAGCGATTTAGCCCTGTGTATGTGAGTATGGAAGATTTAGGGGGTCACCTAATTCAAGTGCTGGACATGATTGAAGGGTTTGAGGGCAGCACGGTGGCCTAGTGGTTAGCACAACCGCCTCACGGCGCTGAGGTCCCAGGTTCGATCCCAGCTCTGGGTCACTGTCCGTGTGAGTTTGCACATTCTCCCCGTGTTTGCGTGGGTTTCGCCCCCACAACCCAAAAATGTGCAGAGTAGGTGGATTGGACACGCTAAATTGCCCCTTAATTGGAAAAAATAATTGGGTACTCTAAATTTATTTTTAAAAAAATGATTGAAGGGTTTGATAGGGGAGATAGAGTGAAATTATTTCTTCTGATGTGAGGGGGTCCAAAACAAGGGGGAAGGCAGGGGGAACCCCTGAAATTGGAGCCAGGCCATTCCGGGGCAATGCCAGGAAGCAAAGGGATCATAGCATTTACAGGGCCGAAGGAGGCCATTCGGCCCATTAAGCCTGCACAGGCCCTTGGAAAGAGCACCCTACCCAAGCCCACACTTTCAATCTATCCCGTAGCCCAGTAACCACAGCCAACCTTTTTGGAAACTGAGGGCAATTTATCACGGCCAATCCACCTAACCTGCACATCTTTGGACTGTGGGAGGAAACCGGAGCAACCGGAGGAAACCCACAGGGAGAACGTGCAGACTCCACACAAACAGTGACCCAAGCCGGCAATCGAACCTGTGACCCTGGAGCTGTGAAGCAACTGTGCTAGCTACTGTGCTGTTAATATAATCCTATTTGTGGCCACAATAAAGATGGCGGAAATTCAGAACTGCCCCGCAGAATCTGTGGTGATGAGAGTTGGTTAAGGCCTGCAGAAGCAAGGTGGGTAAAGAGTTGAAATCTTGATCGCCCGTGGTCTTGGATGGTAGGAGGTGGTTCAGTGGGCTGAATGCCTCCTCCTTTTGCCCGGGTGCGGATTATTGTGCACGCTCCGAGGTGCCTGCGTTTTGATGTTGTGTTTGCAATGCTGTCGTTGCTTTACGCGGCCAGCTCGCTTAGGGAGAACAAAAGCTACTGCTGCCACTTGCGTCTCTCTCTCTCTCTCTCTCTCTCTGTGTTCCACCTCCCCTCTCCCCACCCTATGATGCAGATGTCAGCGCCGAGGGATTTCTGTGCCTCCGCTCGACAAAGGAGAGCGAATGAGTCAGCAGAGCGTAGCAAAATGCCGGCGACAGCGTTTAATCCAGAATTTACTCTGTTCGCCCTTTGTCAGCAGGTTTTCTGCCCATGGCCCAAGAGAGGCCATTCGCGGTTCTCGCGCCCAATTAACGATGGCAATTACCTTCCCTTTTGTATTAAAATCAATGTTTTAAAACACTGTTGCGAATGCCAACATTCTCTCCCCACACAGTTGCGGTTGCTGGAAAATGGTGGATATTTGGGATGTTTTTCAGGGGAGTGGGTAGCAGATATCACAAATGAATGTGGTTATTAAATGGGTGGGAATTATACAGCTCGTTCTGCTGACTGCTTTGTGTCTGTGTCGGCCCACCGTTCTGTCTCCACCCTGGCGTTATTCCTCCAAAGGCCCAATTTTTATTGCTGCCGGCACCGAGAGTTTCGCAAAAGGGGTGGCCAAAAAAAAGGCGAAGGAAAGCCAGGGTTTCCCCATTTTTTTTTCAATTGTTAATTCAATCGAATTAACAAAAGCTGAGCCGATTTGCAATTTAATTAAACCCCCGCATCTACAGGAACCACAGGCTGGAGAGCTCGATTGCCAGACCAACCTGTACTTTGTCGGATGGTGCAAATGGGTATTTGTTCACATGATACGCTGTGCAACTTCAAACTTTAAACCCCTTTTTTATTAAGATCGGCCGACATCAGAAACCAGCATACATATTGTCTGCAGTCCAAAGTTGTCATATCAAGTTATACATGAGATTGCTCCAGCCACTGTCATAGACATGAAGTAATTGTGATGTACAACCTGAACATCTTAAGAATGCTTTGAAGTGGGACATTCATGCAGATTTAATGTGTTAGACTTAGCCGGACGGTATATACTCCACGTTACTGTCTCAGAGGACCATAGGCTGCTCTCTCCCCTTAAGAGGGCTGATTGGTGGTGGCTACATATAATATATATACTTACACACACACACACACACACACACACACACACACACACACACACTCTCTCTCTCTCTCTCTCTCTCTCTCTCTCTCTCTCTCTCTCTCTCCATCTCTTTTTTTCTCTTTCAACTTATTCTCTCTCGTCTGTCTCCTCCCCCCCCCTCTCTCTGTCGCCTCTCTCTCTCTCTCTCTCTCTTGTCCCCTCTCTCTCTCTCTCTCTCTTGTCCCTCTCTCTCTCTCTCTTGCCTCCTCTCTCTCTCTCTCTCTCTCTTGTCCCTCTCTCTCTCTCTCTCTCTTGTCCCTCTCTCTCTCTCTCTTTGCCTCTCTCTCTCTCTTGCCTCTCTCCTCTCTCTTGCCTCTCTCTCTCTCTCTCGCCCCCTCTCTCTCTCTCTCTCTCTCTCTCTCTCTCTCTCTCGCCCCCTCTCTCTCTCTCTCTCTCTCTCTCTCTCTCTCTCTCGCCCCTCCTCTCTCTCGCCCCCTCTCTCTCTCTCTCTCTCTCTCTCTCGCCCCCTCTCTCTCTCTCCCCTCTCTCTCTCGCCTCTCTCTCTCGCCTCTCTCTCTCTGTCGCCTCTGTTTCTCTCTCTCTCAACCTATGCTCTTTGGGGCCTATGGCGACTTTCCTTTTCAAAGCACGCCTCCGCCTGTTGCTTTGTGGCTTTGCTGTCTTTAGTTTATTGTCTCGACTGTGGTCGACCTGCAAGTAGTTTGCTGCTGCCTGTTATTCAGTGCCTCTTGCACATCTCCCCGCTTGTCCAACCATGCACCATCCGCAGATATTCCGAGCAGACCGTTTAGCGCCTCTGTAGATTTTCTCCGGGAAACGGGCAGGAGTGTGGAGCCCGTTGTCACCAGGCTAGCAATCCAGAGGCCCAGGCTGATGTTCCGGGGACATCCCACCACAGCAGCTACTGGGAGTTCTAAATTTGATTCCCAAACCTGGAGTCAGTCTGAGTAGTTGTTGTAAAATCCCATCTGACTCACTAACAGGAAATCTGCCGTCCTTACCTGGTCTGGCTTGTATCTGACTCAGCTACGTAGTCAACTTCAGTAAAGCCTTTGACAAGGTGCCTCATGGCAGACTGGCACAAGAGATGAAGCCACACTGGATCAGAGATGAGGTGGCAAGATGGATACTGTTATGGGTCAGGGTTTAGAAAACTCCAAAGTATATTATGGAGTTCACCTGACCTATAACTGTTTGTTTATTAAATTTGGCTAAGGTGAGCACAAGAGCCTGTCTTTAGGTGTTATTCTACCGAGATCATAGGCGCTTTAAATCAAAAAACAAGCTTTATTCTACCAATTTAGATAACATTTGTATAAACACACCGTCGGAATTTTTATCAACGACAAACATAGATCATGTATAACCCTTAATGAATTCCCCCTTAACTGTTCCAATTCAATAAGAAAATCCAAATGAAACCAGAAACCACTTTTCAAAGGTGTGGCCCAGCACACGGCACTCTTACTGGTAAAAGACTTGTTATTGATACGTTGGCCGGGGCATTGAGTATAAGAATTGGCAAGTCATGTTGCAGCTGCATAGAACCTTAGTTAGGCCACACTTGGAGTATAGTGTCCAATTCTAGTCACCACACTACCAGAAGGATGTGGAGGCTTTAGAGAGGGTGCAGAAGAGATTTACCAGGATGTTGCCTGGCATGGAGGTCATTAGCTACGAGGAGAGGTTGAATAAACTCGGTTTGTTCTCACTGGAACGACGGAGGTTGAGGGGCGACCTGATAGAGGTCTACAAAATTATGATGGGCACAGACAGAGTGGATCATCAGAGGCTTTTCCCCAGGGTAAAGGGGTCAATTACTACGGGGTATAGGTTTAAGGTGCGAGGGGCAAGGTTTAGAGGAGATGTATGAGGCAAGTTGTTTTTTACACAGAGGGTAGTGGGTGCCTGGAACTCGCTGCCGGAGGAGGTGGTGGAAGCAGGGACGATAGTGACATTTAAGGAGCATCTTGCCACATACATGAATAGGATGGGAATAGAGGGATACAGACCCTGGAAGAGTAGAAGAATTTAGTTTAGATGGGCAGCATGGACGGCGCAGGCTTGAAGGGCCGAGGGGCCTGTTCCTGTGCTGTACTTTTCTTTGTTCTGTTCCCCTTTTCAAACAGCAGATTTGAATTCCTTCCAGAAAGCAATTATCTCTTTTAAGTTACCAAGCAGTCTGGACACAGCTTTTAAAATGAAGATAGAGAGACACTTATTTCAACCTGTGCAGTTCAAACCAGTCCAAACACAAAGCAAAGGTAAAATCTCAGAGCCACAGCCCAACTCCACCCACACAATGACATCACTGAAGCCATGTGATAAGTCAAAAAACATTTCTTAAAATGACCCTCCCATGATACAGAACTGGCTCGAGAGGAGCAGTAGAGGGGTGTTTTTGTGAATAGAAGGTTGTGACTAGTAGTGATCTACAGGGCTGTGTGCTGCGGCCCCTGTTGTTTGTAGTGTATATAAACGATTTGGAGGAAAATGCAGCTGATCTGATTAGTAAGTTCACGGATGACACCAAGATTGGTGGAGTGGCAGATAGCGTTGAGGATTGTCATAAGATTGTCTAAAGGCAGGACATAGGTTGGAGCTTTAGGCAGAGAAATGGCAAAATGGAGTTTATCCGGACAAATGTGAGGTAATGCATTTTGGTAGGTCTAACGTAAGAGGGGAAATATACCGTAAATGGCAAAACTCTGAGGGAATATAGAAAGTCTGAGATTTGGGCGTGCAGGTAATAAAAATCTCTGAAGGTGGCAACACAAGAGGACAAGGTAGTCAAGAAAGCATACGGAATTCTTGCCTTCATTGGACGGGGCATTGAGTATTAAAACTGGCAAGTTGTGCTACAGATGTATAGACCCTTGGTATGGGTGCACTTGGAATATTGCGCACAATTCTGGTCGCCGCATTACCAGAAAGACGTGGATGCTTTGGAACGTGTGCAGAGGAGGTTTGCCAGGATGTTGCCTGGTCTGGAGGGTGTTAGCCATGTGGAGAGGCTGAGTAGACTCGGACTGTTTTCATTAGAAAGGGGTATTGGAGGGAGGTCTTCAGGGTAACCACGAAGGTGGTGCATCTGAAACTCGAACCGGGTCCCCTGGAAGCCATATTCGGGGTGGCAGATTGGCCGGGGTTGGAAGCGGGTGCGGAGGCAGGTGTCTTGGCCTTTGACTCGTTGATCGCCCAAAGGTGGATCCTGCTGAGGTGGAGGTCAGTCACTCCACCCTGAGCCCTGGGCGTGGTGGGGAGACCTGCTGGAGTTCTTAACACGCGACAAAGTGAAGTTCGAGTTGAGGGAAAGATGGAAGGGTTCTACATTTCATGGGCTTTGTTTATTATGCATTTTCAAGAATTGGATGACATCTAACATTGGGGGGAGTGGGTTGGGGAGGGGACGGTTGTACTGTATATGTTTTGGTGACTATGTATGGGGTGTTGGTGGATTCCTGATTGTTTTTCTTCTTGATGTTCGTATTTAAAATGTTGAGGGTTGTTTGGGGATTGGTGGGATGAAAGGATTGTTGGCCAGGGATTGTCATTGTATTTGTTGCCGTTGATTGTTGGTGGATGTAAGTTTGGACGAAAATGTGAAAAAGGAGGAGAATGAAAATATTTTTTTTAAAAAGAAAGACTGAGATTGAGGGGTGACCTGATAGAGGTCTACAAGATTATGAGGGGCATGGATAGAGTGGATGGGCAGTCACTCTTTCCCAGGGTGGAGGGGTTAGTCACCAGGGGGCATAGGTTTAAGGTCCGTGGGGCAAAGTTTAGAGGAGATGTGCGAGTTTTTTCAGAGGGTGGTGAGTGCCTGGAACGCGCTGCCAGGGGAAGTTGTGGAAGCAGATACACAAACGGCGTTCAAAAGGCATCTTGACAAACACATGGATAGGATGGGTATGGAGGGATACGGCACAAGGAAGTGCTGAGGGTTTTGGCCAAGGTTGGTATCATGACCAGTACAGTTTTGGAGGGCCGAAGGGCCTTTTTCTGTGTTTATCGTCACGAGAAGGAGGTTAAAGATCAGATTTGGCCTAAGTAGTGAAGACAGAGTGGGAAATTGTCACTTAATAATTACAGAATCAAAGGAGACCATTCAGCCTGTTGGGTCCATGCTGGTCCTGTGGAGCAATCCGTTCCCTCATTGACTCCCTGTTGTCCTGCAGAGAGATTGCTCTCGAATGCCCTTCCATTTTCTTTTTGAAATCATTGATTGATTGATTGGCTCTGCTTCCATCGCCTTCCTAAGTTGAGAGTTCCAGGCCACAGGCAAAATGTTCTTCCGCACATTCCTCCCCTATCTCCAGCTCTTGCCCTAAACCTTAAATTGGTGGCCCCCTCTCCCTTGTACCGTCAGCTACTGGAACCCGCTGTTTCCTCGTCTAGCTTATCCAAACCGGCCATAACCGGTCCACTCTAGCTAAATCGTCCTCCCAAGAAAACAAGCCCCCTGCTTCTCCAAACTAACCTTGTAGCTAAACCCATCTTTCCGAAAGCCTGGCGACCAGGACTGGACACGATAACTTGAAATTGGGTCAAACTAGAGCTTCATAAAGGTTCCACGTGACTTCCCTGCTTTTGTACTCGATGCCTCTACTTAATAAGCCGAGAGATCTCATTAACTTTGCGAACCAGTCTCTTGGCATGTCCTGCCAACTTCCACACCATTGCACGTGAACATCCAGGCCCCCCTCTGTTCCTGAACACGAGAGCTGTGACTGAAGTTCATATTCCCTCTCTCTATTCCTCCTGCCAAAATGAATCATTCCCACTTCCTGAAAAAGATATCCAAACTAGAATTGAGTTTTCTATTTAAGTTTGATCATAGATTGATGATGCGTGGAAGATGCAGAACCCCGTGAAGCTGCACTGTCCGCCGTGAATCATTACATTTATTTTTTGATTTAAAAAAAAAAAGTCCCAAGATTAAATCTGTATTTTCTCTCAACTCCAAATCTGTTACTTTGGACTTTAATGTAATTCAGTCACTGTAAAGCCAGCGCACTTCACACAGTGCATGGGTTGCGCAAGAGCGTGTTTATTTTTCCTTCCTTCCTTGTAAATCGAGACAAATCTGTTTATCGCAAGGCTGTTGTTCAAACCTCCTGCAAAAGCAAAATTCCGCAGATGCTGGATGTCTGAAATAAAAGCAGAAAATGCTGGAAGAATGGCGGCTCGGGCAGTATCTGTGGTCTGGGGAGAGCAACAGACCTTATCGCTTCAGGTGGGCGACCTTTCATTTATAACTGGGAAACGTTGACTCTGTTTCGTTCCCCCAGATGCTGCTAGACCTGCGAATTACTTCTAGTATTTTCTGGTTTTAGCTCCAACTTCCTTTGACATTATGTTCTGTTATGGCTGTGGTAAAGATCAACACCACAGCACGGTAGCATTGTGGATAGCACAATCGCTTCACAGCTCCAGGGTCCCAGGTTCGATTCCGGCTTGGGTCACTGTCTGTGCGGAGTCTGCACATCCTCCCCGTGTGTGCGTGGGTTTCCTCCGGGTGCTCCGGTTTCCTCCCACAGTCCAAAGATGTGCGGGTTAGGTGGATTGGCCATGATAAATTGCACTTAGTGTCCAAAATCGCCCTTCGTGTTGGGTGGGGTAACTGAGTGGTGAGGATCGGGTGGAGGTGTTGACCTTGGTAGGGGTTGGGTGCTCTTTTCAAGAGCTGGTGCAGACTCGATGGGCCGAATGGCCTCCTGCACTGTAAATTCTATGTAAACACACATCTAGTTCTTTGACTAGAAAGATAATTTATTCATAAGGTGGACGCGTGGATAAATAACCACCAAACTATAATACAAACGGTAACTAATAATTGAATTCTCCTGGAGCTATTTCTAGTGCGACTGTCCTCCAGTTTGACTTACTACCAACTGCGCCGAATTGCTCGCGTCACATGGTGGATCTCTATCGCCACCTGCTGGTCGGAGGTCGTACCGATAACTCTATACATTGATAGTGCACATTCATACCACCACACACACTCCTCGCTCACCCTCGAGCACTCTAGCTCTGCGTTGAGGCAGTCTTTCTGCATAATTTACAACAACCACTCTAGGTTCAAATTCAGGCCTCTTGTGCCTCCTCCATCCCAGCCATCTGCAATTTTCATTGATCCAGCATTTGTGGCCTTCTGTTACGGTCATGGAATTCCCTCCCTAAACCTCTCTTCAATTCTGCCCCTAAACCCCCCCCACCCCCACCCCCTCTTTTAAATTGCTCCTGGAAACCCACATCTTTGGAAAAAGCTTTTGGTCAGATAACCGAGGATCCGGTGTTTTCCCTTGGTTACGTTCCTGTGAATCTCCCAGCGATGTCCCAGTCACACAAGAGGCACTATGTGAACGGCAGCTATTTCCTGCTGATGCAGCCAAGTCGCAGCTGTAGTTATAATGGAATGTTTCACGTGGTAGTTATACCAACTTAGCGCACAGAAAGTGGACCATGAACCAGAAAAGTTGTGGGTTCGATCTTCTGTGTGCTGAGGTAGAGCCAGAAATATGTTTCCTTTATATAGCACCTTTCACAACATGATGTTCATCCGGAGTGTTGGTCAAGTGCAGGGATTCCTGCACTCGCATGCAGCAAGTGACACAGGATCAGAAGTCGGCCACTCGGCCCATCGAGTCTGCTCCGCTATTTAATGAGATCCGAGCTGATCTGATATAATTCTCAACTACACTTGCCCGAGGGCGGCGCAGTGGTTAGCACTGCTGCTTATGGCGCTGAGGATCCGGGTTCGATCCCGGCCCCGGGTCACTGACCGTGTAGAGTTTCCACATTCTCCCTGTCTCTGCGTGAGTTTCACCACCTGTTAGGGGCCAGGGTTTAGAGAACCCCAAAGTGTATCATGGAGTTCACCTGACCCACAACTTTGAATAAATTGTGGTATGGGGAGCACACGGCCCACTCTACAGGTGTGGTACAGCAGAAATGGAAAAGTATTTTTTAAAGCAAAACAGTGTTTATTCTATGAACTCAAGTTTTTGAAACATACAGTGAACATCTTAGCAATCATTAATTCAAATACAACTCCCGAAGAATACAACACTAAGTAATCCTTTAAGCTTTCCTTTTAACATCAATACAACTTAGAATACCTTTTACCAGAAGCACATCAGGTCAAAGTCACTACTGTTATTAGTTTTAAATCACCAGGATTTATTTACAGTCTTTAGATTACAGAGAGAGACTCTAATACACCTTCTGGCTGTGACTGCAGCTATCCAGCTCAAAAAACGAAACTAAAACACACCCTGCAGCAACACAGCCTAAACCGAAAGTAGAAAGCTGACAGACAGCCCAGCTCCACCCACTCTCTGACATCACTGATAAACACCCATTTCTTAAAGGTACATTTCCTAAACAACAACCATTTCTTAAAGGTGCTCTCACATGACGCACCACAACCCAAAAATCTGCAGGGTAGGTGGATTGGACATGTTAAATTCAGCCTTAATTGGAAAAGAAAATAACTGGGTACGCTAAATTTTTTTAAAACTATGCTTGTCCACCGTATCCCCATAGCCCCTTGATTTCATTACAGATTAAAAGCAAGCAGTGATTTGGTATCATTTGTTTTTCGATCCATTGGGTGAGAGATCACTAACGGCCAGGATACTCCTTTTTGAAATGGTGGTGGGGGGTGGGGAAAGAGAGAGAGAGGCGCCGGGATGTGTGGGGGGGGGGAGGGAAAGAGGAAGAGAGAGGCCGGGATGTGTGTGGGGGGGTGGGGGGAAGAGAGAGAGAGAGGCCGGGATGTGGGGGGGGGGGGGGGGAAGGTGTCTCTGTTCAACTGCTTCATCAGAAAGACGGCACTGCCGACCCAGTGCAACCTCAGTTCTGCTTTGCAATGCCAGCCTAGCTCGGGCTTGGAGTGGGCCTCGAACCCACAGCCCGCTGACTCAGAAAGTGCCGCCCACTGAGCCACAATTGCATCTCAGTGGGGAAGCAGTGATCGCTTAAATTGGTCACAAATAGCCTGTCTGGGGGGGGGGGGGGGGGGGGGAGAAATAAAATCTGTCCGGGCTTCCTGCTCCTGACACTTCCTTGTGACTTCTCGATCAGAGGGGGTGTAGGTGGATGTTTGATGGCTGGTCTGCTTTCACTTTGATGTCTTCACGGTTTAACAGTTCAGAGCAGACACCAATTTAAGGTTGCGTGTTAAGGTTGACCATTTGGGCAAGCATTGTTGGGGAGGAGGGAGGAAAAAGTAGAAGCTGTCAAGTTAAATAAATAAAAATTCCCAAAGACGTTTGACAACAGACCCTAAAGTAAAATAATAGCTTGTTGACCGATTTTGCTGGAATACGCCTGATCATGTCCTTGTAATAGCTGGTATTTATACAGCATCTTTAGTTTCTTGTAACAACAGCGGCTACACTTCAAAAGTACTTGATTGGCTGTAAGTATTTGAGAAAAGTACTAAATAAATGATTTGCTTATTTTCTTCATAATGTAGTAATACGCTCCAAGGTGCTTTGTAGGGGCATTAAAACCGTAGCACCGAGCAGCGTTGAGCTATTCAAGGGTAGTCATCCTAAAGGGGCTGGTTTAGCACACTGGGCTAAATCGCTGGCTTTTAAAGCAGGCCAGCAACACGGTTCGATTCCCGTACCAGCCTCCCCGGACAGGCGCCGGAATGTGGCGATTAGGGGCTTTTCACAGTAACTTCATTGAAGCCTACTCGTGACAATAAGCGATTTTTATTTTTCATAAAGCTTGGTCTGAGGTAATTTGCAAACAACATTGTGTGTGTGGGGGGGGGGGGGGGGGGGTGTTAGTGATGGACTGTCAGGGAGAGGGAGGGGGGGGGGGGGGGAAAGAGAGGTTTAGGGCCAGTATTCCAGATAGAGAAGGAGAGATTCGGGGACTGAAAAGCCTTCGATCACGGCGGACGAAGTTGGTTTGTTTATCATAAAAGTAGCCTTTTACCACTTGACCAGCTCTCGGTGTACAGCAGCACGGGCGTCAACAGTCTGCAGTATGTGGGCGACATTGCTTTCGCTGTGTTACTCGCAACAATCTCCGGGTTCCCCTCGATCGTTTTTGATGTGGTAAAGCAAATTATGGATTAAGTTAGGAAGATGAATGTCTTCATTGTAATCGGTGCTTGGGAAGTGGAAGGGTGTTGGCCAATTGGTTAAGTTTGTATTGTTGATTTCACATCACACACAAGGCAACTTGTTGAATATACTTATCTTTAAATTCAGCATGGGTTTTGCACCAAAATCATCAGGGAGGGCCATGAATGAAGTTTGAGAATGTAACAGAAAGAGAAGCAGCGGGATTCTCCAATAATGGGGCTATGCCAGCGTGAAAACCGGCGCCAACCACTCCGACGTCAACGGGCCCCCGAAAGTGAGGAATTCGCCACTTTCTGGGGGGCTAAGTTGACGACGGAGTGGTTCCCGCAGCTCCAGCCGGCAGCAAAGGGCCAGCGCGAGTTCGCGCATTCGCAGACCGGGCGGCGCATGCGTAAATAAGGGTTCCCTTCTCCGCGCCGGCCCCCGGGCAATATAAGAACATAAGAACTAGGAGCAGGAGTCGGCCATCTGGCCCCTCGAGCCTGCTCCGCCATTCAATGAGATCATGGCTGATCTTTTGTGGACTCAGCTCCACTTTCCAGCCCGAACACCATAACCCTTAATCCCTTTATTCTTCAAAAAACTATTGATCTTTATCTTAAAAACATTTAATGAAGGAGCCTCTACTGCTTCACTGGGCAGGGAATTCCATAGATTCACAACCCTTTGGGTGAAGAAGTTCCTCCTAAACTCAGTTCTAATGGCGGAGCCCTACAGGGCCCGGCGCAGAGGAAAGAAGGCCCCCACGGAACTAGCCCGCCCACCAATCGGTAGGCCCCGATTACGGGCCAGGCCACCGTGGGAGGTCCCCCCCCTGGGGTCAAACCCCCCCACAGGACGGTGCCCGCACACTTACCTTCCAGGTCCCGCTGTGTGTGAGGTGAGTAATTCGCACCGGCGGGACTGGGTAAAACATGTCGGCCACTCGGCCCATCGGGGCCCGGAGATTCACCGGGGAGGCAGCTGTCAACGGCCCCCCCGACCGGCGTGGCAGGAATCCTGCTCCCGCCCGAAAAACGGCGGCAGAAAATAGGGAAGCCGGCGTCGGGTCGGCGACGCGGGATTCGTGGATTCGGAGAATCCTGACCAAGGGATTTATATTGCTGGATTTCTGTTTGATTTAAGTGTTACTCATCCAGAAGAGTGGGGGACAACAATCCCTCGAAGGAAATCTGCCGTCCGTATCTGGTCTGGCTTCTGGTGTGACTCCCAACCCTCAGCAACATGGTTAACTTCTTAAATTCTCTCCGAAATGCCCTCGTCGGCCACGCCTCTCAATTGTCGGCATCTCACCACCACCAGCCGCTTGAGGGCTGTTGGAGTTGGGCAACAAAGGTTGGCCATGGCAGAGATGCCCACCTCCCGAAAACTTAGTTTAGAGCCCAGACGTTGGGCATCCTTGTGGTAGCTTACCCATGAGGCCCCTTTCACAGTCATGAAATATTTTGGAATGTTCTGTTGTACTGTAGGGAAACTCAGCAGCTGATTTTTGTCCACAGCTTGATCCCGCAAAGGGCCACTTCACAACTGACGAGATCTTCTGATGCTAGTGGTTCCAGTTAGAGGGATAGATGTTGGGCACTGGGATGAACACCCCACTTGTTTGAAGATGGCGTCTGTGGGATTATTTGCATTTGAGAGGGGAGATGGGGGACCCGACACCTCCCATTCCTCCCCCTCACTGCCATTGAACCTCCCATCGTACTTACTGTCATCATGGGTTCCATTTTCTTTACTTTCTTTCATCGAACACCAACTCCCCCACCTCCTCACATTGGGGGTCCCGTGTTGTGCCTCGTAACCGCTTAAAACTGTTATCAATCCTCTCATGACCCCGTCACATAATAATCTCTGCCCCCCCCACCCAAATCTGGCAATACGGAGAAGGCACTGTCTGAAGGAACAGTGGCAGCAGATTCAGTGGTAACTTTCAACCAGGCCATTGCGAAGGAAATGTTTGCAGAGCTATGGACAAGAGAGTTTTGCCGTAGACCCGATGGGGCGAATGGCCTCCAGTGCTGTATCGTGATCCAGTAATCTTTATTAGCGTCACACGTAGACTTGCGTTAACAGTGCAATGAAGTTACTGTGAAAAGCCCCTAGTCGCCATGCTCCGGCGCCTGTTTGGGTACACGGAGGGAGAATTCAGAATGTCCAATTCACCGAACAGAACGTCTTTCGGGACTTGTGGGAGGAAACCGGAGCACCCAGAGGAAACCCACGCAGACACGGGGAGAACGTGCAGACTCCGCACAGACAGTGACCCAAACCGGGAATCGAACTCCAGTCCCTGGTGCCGTGAAGCAACAGTGCTGACCACTGGGCTACCCATAAATAATGAGGGTCATCATTTTTTTTGCCTGAAAATAACTGCTAGTGAGCACCAATGTTTCATTTTAATACCAATAAATCGTGGTTAATGGGATTTTTTTGGACCGATTTTGCAGTTGCCCAATTGAAATATTGGTGTGGTTTTGTTTAAATTGTGTGTTTCACATGTCCACCACCCTTTTGTGTGAAATGTTTCCTAACATCTGTCCTGAACGGACTGGTTCTGATTTTAATGTCCTGTTTTCTTGTTCTGTACACATACCAGTCTCTCCCCACTAATCCATTCCATTCAAAACCCTAAACTCTTCACTCAAAAGAACCACCAATACCTCGGGTTCCTCTACTTTGACGCCTTCTCTACTGGTACTGCATAAAGGAGGCCATTCAGTCCATCATGGCCTGTGCTGGCTCTCTGAATGAGCTGTCCAAAGAGTTCCACATTGCCTTTGCTCTATGCCCATCGGCCTGGTAATGTTTTGGTCCAAGTGTTTTACAAACAGCTGTGTGAATGTGTTGGGAACTAAAAACTGCTGCACTGTTTTCTCTTCCAGTGGGGTTCAACGACTGTTACAGGAGTGTGGTGGTGCAGTATGAGACGAGTAACCCGAGCTTCAGGGTTCTACGTGATGGTGTGGTGTACGCGACAGAAAACATTCGCCTCTCTGGGAAACAGTTGAAGTTTGCGATAACCGCACACGCAATGCAGACCCAGGAACGATGGCAAACAGCTGTCAAACTGACCGTGAGACCTGACAGCAGTGCCAAGCACAGCGGACAGAAGGTACCTAGTCATTCATGTATCTGTAACCAAGCCACGTTCGTGGACCATCGTTGTCTTTTTGGGTTTGGTTCCTTCTCGGGCGCTGCGTAGCACCCAAGCCATTCGGCCCCTCCCAACCTGCTTGGCGACATCCGCTCAACCTACAGCTCATTGGAACAAGAGGGAGGCCATTCAGCCCATCGAGCCTATCACACTGTTCTGCAAGGACATGCCTGATTACTCCATTCACCTGCCTTGCCTCTACATCCTTCCATAACCTTGCTGAGCAAAACTCCCTCCGTCTCTCAGCTGTGAATACCGGCCCTTTCCTGCGATGCACACATCCCCGTGAGTGAATGACAAAAATTAGTGGAGAGAGTTCCACGTGCACCGTCCTTCCTGTGAAGAAGTCATAGAATTTTAACAGCACAGAAAGAGGTCCTTCGGCACATCATGTCTGCGCCTGTCATAAGAACTAGGAGCAGGAGTAGGCCATCTGGCCCCTCGAGCCTGCTCCGCCATTCAATGAGATCATGGCTGATCTTTTGTGGACTCAGCTCCACTTTCCGGCCCGAACACCATAACCCTTAATCCCTTTATTCTTCAAAAAAAAACTATCTATCTTTACCTTAAAAACATTTAATGAAGGAGCCTCAACTGCTTCACTGGGCAAGGAATTCCATAGATTCACAACCCTTTGGGTGAAGACGTTCCTCCTAAACTCAGTCCTAAATCTACTTCCCCTTATTTTGAGGCTATGCCCCCTAGTTCTGCTTTCACCCGCCAGTGGAAACAACCAGCCCGCATCTATCCTATCTATTCCCTTCATAATTTTATATGTCTCTATAAGATCCCCCTCATCCTTCTAAATTCCAACGAGTACAGTCCCAGTCTACTCGACCTCTCCTCGTAATCCAACCCCTTCAGCTCTGGGATTAACCTAGTGAATCTCCTCTGCACACCCTCCAGTGCCAGTACGTCCTTTCTCAGGTAAGGAGACCAAAACTGAACACAACAGTCCAGGTGTGGCCTCACTAACATCTTGTACAATTGCAACATAACCTCCCTTGTCTTAAACTCCATCCCTCTAGCAATGAAGGACAAAATTCCATTTGCTTTCTTAATCACCTGTTGCACCTGTAAATCAACTTTCTGTGACTCATGCACTAGCACACCCAGGTCTCTCTGCACAGCAGCATGCTTTAATATTTTATCGTTTAAATAATAATCCCTTTTGCTGTTATTCCTCCCAAAATGGATAACCTCACATTTGTCAACATTGTATTCCATCTGCCAGACCCTAGCCCATTCACTTAACCTATCCAAATCCCTCTGCAGACTTCCAGTATCCCCTGCACTTTTCGATTTACCACTCAACTTAGTGTCATCTGCAAACTTGGACACATTGCCCTTGGTCCCCAACTCCAAATCATCTATGTAAATTGTGAACAATTGTGGGCCCAACACGGATCCCTGAGGGACACCACTAGCTACTGATTGCCAACCAGAGAAACACCCATTAATCCCAACTCTTTGCTTTCTATTAATTAACAAATCCTCTATTCATGCTACTATTTTACCCTTAATGCCATGCATCTTTATCTTATGCAGTAACCTTTTGTGTGGCACCTTGTCAAAGGCTTTCTGGAAATCCAGATATACCACATCCATTGGCTCCCCGTTATCTACTGCACTGGTAATGTCCTCAAAAAATTCCACTAAATTAGTTAGGCACGACCTGCCCTTTATGAACCCATGCTGCGTCTGCCCAATGGGACAATTTCTATCCAGATGCCTCGCTATTTCTTCCTTGATGATAGATTCCAGCATCTTCCCTACTACCGAAGTTAATCTCACTGGCCTATAATTTCCCGCTCTCTGCCTACCTCCTTTTTTTAAACAGTGGTGTCACGTTTGCTAATTTCCAATCCACTGGGGCCACCCCAGAGTCTAGTGAATTTTGGTAAATCATCACTAGTGCATCTGCAATTTCCCTAGCCATCTCTTTTAGACCTCTGGGATGCATTCCATCAGGGCCAGGAGACTTGTCTACCTTTAGCCCCATTAGCTTGCCCATCACTACCCCCTTAGTGATAACAATCATCTCAAGATCCTCACCTGTCATAGCCTTATTTCTATCAGTCACTGGCATGTTATTTGTGTCTTCCACTGTGAAGACCGACCCAAAAAACCTGTTCAGCCCCTCAGCCATTTCCTCGTCTCCCATTATTAAAACTCCCTTTTCATCCTCTAAAGGACCAATATTTCTCTTCTCCCCCCCCCCCCCCCCCCCCGCCTCTCCACCTAGACTATTCTTGCTCTAGACTATCATACCAGTAGACCATGTTTCTCTCTCTCTCTAACCAATCAATTCCTTTCAAAATCCTAAGCGCCTCCGTCAAATCACCTTGAACCACCCAAGTTCCTCTTCCTCAACACCATTTACCGGCCTTTCCTGCATAACCCTGGAGGGTGGTTAGCCTTTAGGAATTCTCTTCTGCAGGAAGCTGGGTCATTGAATATATTGAAGTTCGATAGATTCTTGATGGACGAGGGAGTCGAGGCAGGGAAAGGCGGGAAAGTGGAATTAAGACCACAATTGGATTTGTCACGATGTTATTGAATAGTGGCACAGGCTTAAAGGGGCTGAGTGGCCCCTCCTATTTCTAATGATCCTCTGATACCGTGTACACAAGAAAAAATGCGCTTCCGAGTTTTTAAAAAAGAAATTCCAATTATTAAGAGGCAATTTAGCGTGGTCAATCCACCTAACCTGCACGTCTTTTGGCTTATGGGGATGAGACCTACACAGACATGGGGAGAATGTGCAAACTCCACACAAGGCAGTGACCCGGGGCCGGGATCAAACCCGGGTCCCCGGCACCGTGAAGCGACAGTGCCAACCACTGCGCCACCGTGCCGCCTCATTCCTGAGTTTTGTAACGTACACCAGACCCACTGGGCCGGGCAGATAGGACTCCCCGCGAGGCTCGTGGAGGACGAGCTTTCTCGCTTGAGGGGTGCAGCTCCTTCCATCAGCTGGAGATCAAACCGGAATGTTAAAAACCCAGTCCCTTCTGGGACCAATATACATAAGAGTCTTCGCTTCAATGCGGGAGAACACCCAACAGATCAGACGGCACCTGGAATGTGTTAGTGTCTTCTTAGATGACCCGTCAGTGGCTTCAAGAGATTCTTTACAACAGTGATCACAGAAAAGGGTTGTATAAATAAAAGTATTTTTCTGAACACGTTCTCTCTCTCTCTCTCTCTCTCTCTCTCTCTCTCTCTCTCTCTCTCTCTCTCTCTCTCTCTCTCTCTCTCTCTCTCTCTCTCTCTCTCTCTCTTCCCCCCCGCCCCGCCCCGCCCCCAGACACGCCTCTGATTTCTTGCCCCATTAGTACCTGCTTTTGACTTTCAACATCACATGGCGAGGTTACACTAACCAAGGGCGTTTTCCGTGGGATTTCAAAGGTTAAAGGGTGATTTGATCAGCATTTTTTAAGATGTCCAGGCGGGTGGGTAGAAACTGCTTGCACTGGTTGGGGAGTCTGTACGAATAGATGGCACAGTCTGAGAAACCAGTGCCAATCTCCCCGGTGCAGCCAGACCTACTGAAGGCTTCCAGCATCTTTTATTTTCTGAGGGTATAAGCATCTGCAGCTTTTTGATCCTTATCAACTTGTTGTCATATCGTTGATTTATTGTTATGTCTGGAAACTTGTTACATCTTCTGATAATTGTGCACAGTTGTCTGGTGTGGATAGTGTTCGAGGGAGGGAGGAGGGGGGGGGGGGGGTTCAAACTGGGGCTGTAACACAAGCAAAATACTCCAGATGCTGGAAATCTGAAAATAAAATCAAGATGCTGGATAATCTCTGCTCAGCAGCTCTGGAAGTATCTGCGGAGAGAGAAACCAGAGTTGACGTTTCGAGTCCAGTGTAACTCCTCTCGGACAGAGTTTGGTCTACCCACTGTCCAGCAGCCAATACCATGACTAACCTGAAAGAAGAATGAGTCAATCTCTGGAAGCGTTGTCTGCGACAGTGCAAAGAGAGGAGACGTTGCACCTCCTGCGATTGCGTGGGCTTGTCTGGTCGGAAGGAGATGAGGTGATAGAGGAGTGGACCAGGGTGTCGTGGAGGAGATGGTCGCTGCAGGAAATGGGGGGGGGGGGGGTGGATGTGTTGGATGATGTCGCTATTATCTAGCTGATGGAAATGGTGGACGATAATCCTTTGAATGCTGGTGGGGTGGGCACTGGGTGGGAGTGGAAGATGAGGGGAGGGGTATAGGAAATGAGTCAGATGTGGATGGGGTGAGGGGAGGAGTGTAGGAAATGGGTCAGACATGAGTAAGGGGCCTTGTCAACTATGGTGTAGGGTTATCCTCGATTTGAGGAAAAAGGCAAATGCTTTGGAAGTTCTGTTATGGAAGGTGGCATCATCAGAACGATGGGTGAGACGGAGACGGAGAAACCTGGAGATTGGAATGGAGTCCAGGCTGGAAACTGGGGTGAGGCCGTGTTCTAGAGGGTGGGGGTGATTTTATTGGACAGTGAATCATCAGACATTGAGGACTGAGAGGTCGAGGAAGGGAAGTGTGAGAGATGGACATGGGAGGGAGGGAGGGGAGGGTGAGGGTGAGGAGTGTGAAAGATGGACATGAGGGAGGCGAGGGTGAGGGAGGGAGGGGAGGGTGAGGGAGGGGAGTGTCAGAGATGGACGTGTGAGGGAGGGGAGTGTGAGGGTGAGGGAGGGGAGTGTGAGAGATGGACGTGTGAGGGAGGGGAGTGTGAGAGATGGACGTGTGAGGGAGGGGAGTGTGAGAGATGGACGTGTGAGGGAGGGGAGTGTGAGAGATGGACATGTGAGGGAGGGGAGTGTGAGAGAGGGAGGAGTGTAACCTGGAAGCAAAATTGAAGCATCTTTTTATTGGTCCGGTTGAGAGCCTGAAGTGGCATCGATGCAGTCATCGATGTATCTGAAAAAGTTTGGGGATGGGGCCCAAGTAGGACTGGAACAAAGTACAAGGAGGTAGAATCGAGAGTCCGTATCGGAAGAATTAAACTCAGTGGGGCAGGAGCAGGCTGAAACAATGGGTCTTTGAGGGCAGTCCTGTTGTGGATTTTGGGAAGGGGGTGCTGTTTTAGCCGCAGATTGATGGCATCATGAGTTTAGCCAATGGCAGAACATGGTGGGGAATCTGACCAGATTAATAATCAAATGATGGGCATGACCGAAACATAATTAAGTGTAGCTTATTGGTCAGTGTTCATTCGGTGTTTGTACAGTTAAATAGCTTTAAAGTTAATAGCTGACCGTGTAGAACGGCCGGGGGCCATTGTCTTCCCAATCTGAGCGGTTTGGAAACTATAAGGCAGGGAGGGCTGCCGACTGCTGAAGCTTCCTGAGCTAGAGGGGTGGCTGGTGTCACGAGAGTGATAGACCGGACACTGGTCAGTCTGCAGACACCCGTGTTTCAGATGGTAGGCTTCAGCAGTCAGAGAGGGGATTTAACAAAATGGTAAATATGTGGATTGCTCCCTGTGGCACGCTTTAGTGAGTGACGTATGCGGGCGAATGTGTGATTGGAGGCAGGGTGCAGGAGAGAGGTTTGGGATTTTTACGGCAATAGGACCAATTCTGGGGCCTCTACAAGCCAGGTGCGTTCAACTGTACAGAGCTGGGACCAATGTCCTCGTGGGGAGGTGAGCTGGTGCTGTTGGCTTGACACCGGGGCAACGACCAGTTGTTACAGCAATGCGACAACACGTGTAGAAAATGAAGAGGGACAAGCAGCAAAGGTAGTGCGGAAAGAGCAGGAATTCTAGTCTCGACTTGAGCAGGGTGGGGAAATGGCTCCCATGTATTCGGGAGGGCTAGGGGAAGAGCAAAGGCACTGGGGACTGCAGCTGGACAGATCGAGGGTGATGCTGTTGGGCGGAGAGGGTCGATAGACTAGAGGCTTCGAGGACCGAATCTATTTGGTTAGAGCTGTAAAACAGAAAGGGGACTGTTACATTGCTCCAGGAGCTGAGGGAGGACCAAAAGACAAATTTGTAAGCAGCAGAGCAGAACTTCAGTGATCTCAATGTAGACCAGGGAATAAAGGGCAAGGAGGGGTAAGAACCCTGAAAATGTGCGGGGCAGAATCATTGTGGAGGAAGAAGTTAGCGTAGGACAATGAGATGGTGCTAAATAGATTAGTGTCACATGTGGATTCTCGGTCACTGAGGGGGGGGGGGGGGGGGGGGAGAAAGAGAGACATTAAAAGGTGAGGAAGGCCAAAGCGCTGGCCGCAATCTTTCAATGCTCCTTAGTAAGAGGGTGTTTGCTGCTGGACTGGGGCGTGTTGTACACTGCTGTTCAACAGAAAGGGAGAGTGTTAAATCTGGTATCGGTCCAACGGCCGAGATTGGAAAACTATCAGAGACTATTGTCGAGGGCATAATTCATTCCAATTTTGAGGAGCCAGCACGGATGAAATAGGTTTTCGAAATGACCAGGGATTTTGATCGAGCAATTGACAAAACTGTTTCCTTTTGACAAATGGATCGGCAGTCAAGAGGTTTCAAAGGATTGGGGGAAACCTCTTCCGATGTTAAGACCTGGATCGCAGGCGCACGTTCCTGTCTCCCAACGGCAATGCGGACATGTCCTTGAAATACAATTATTCACAGGATGAGGGGCAAATAGGCCGGGGTGCGGCACGACAAGTGACAACTTGTCCGAAAGGCCGCAATGAGCTGAATGGCCTTCCATCAGAAGGGAAAACAGTGGAAAAGATCAGCAGGTCCCTGCCCTTCTCTGACCTTCACTTTCATCCCACTTGACACTGATGGGCAGCACGGCTTCAGGGTCCCAGGTTCGATTCCCGGCTTGGGTCACTGTCTGTGCGGAGTCTGCACGTTCTCCCCCGTGGCTGCGTGGGTTTCCTCCGGGTGCTCCGGTTTCCTCCCACTGTCCAAAGACGTGCAGGTTAGGTGGATTGGCCATGCTAAATTGCCCTTCGTGTCCATAAAAGATTAGGTGGGGTAGAGGTGTGAGCTTAATTATGGTGCCTGGGTTCTGGGGATAGGGTGGAGGTGTTGACCTTTGGTAGGGTGCTCTTTCCCAGAGCCAGTGCAGACCCGATGGGCCAAATGGCCTCTTGCACTGTAAGCTCCATGATTCTATGAGCCCCCCCCCCCCTTTCCATAGCATAAAAGCTATCTACGTTCTCTCCCGTATGCAAGACACCCCATAAAACCTTTCCCTTTGAATAATTTGTCACCTGCCCTAATATCTCATCGTGTTTCCCGTGTCAGATTTGATCTGCTAACTCTCCTGTGCCTATGAAGCACCTTGGGGCTATTTTACTTTGTTAAAGGTGCTAGATAAATGCAAGTTATTTGAAAACTAGCTCAAAGTCCCAATTTTGGGCAGGCCCAGATGGAGTTGGCAGATTATTTGCAGACCAGATTGTGGACACCACAGGCAGCCTCTCGATCCTAGCATGTGTGGGCGAGGTTGGAGTAATCAGCAAGTGTTCTTGTCTGCAACCCTATTGACGCAGGCGTTAAATAAAGACGGGATTTCTCGGATGTGCGCAAATGGAAACAATCCCTGCCAGTACCTACGTGCTGCTGCGGAGAACTGCGTTAGAACTTTGCAGCACTCTGGAACGTCATTCCGCCCAAATGGTCGTCCGCCACTGTTTACGCTTCCCTCTAGTTTCCTCCCACCCTAATTCAGCTCCGTGTCACCTGTGCCTCCAGTGGGCAGCACTCTTCTTGCCCCCTGGGGCACAAGGTTGTGGGTTCAAGTCCCACTCCAAATCTAGGCTGATACTGAGGTGAAAATATTCAGGAGAATTGGTTCTGGGGGTGAGGAACTTTGTTACCTGGGGGGGTGGATTGGCAAAGATGGGACTGTTCTCTTTCAAGATGAGCTGTTTGAGGGGTAGTTCGATACGCAGTATTCCAAGGTTAGCATTTTTGCTTCACTGCTCCAGGCTTGGGTCACTGTCTGTGCCGAGTCTGCACGTTCTCCCCGTGTCTGCGTGGGTTTCCTCCGGGTGCTCCGGTTTCCTCCCACAAGTCCCGAAAGACGTGCTGTTAGGTGAATTGGACATTCTGAATTCTCCCTCTGTGTACCCGAACAGGCGCCGGAATTGGCGACTAGGGGCTTTTCACAGTAACCTCATTGCAGTGTTAATGAAATGAAATGAAAATGGCTTATTGTCACGAGTAGGCTTCAATGAAGTTACTGTGAAAAGCCCCTAGTCGCCACATTCCGGCGCCTGTTCGGGGAGGCTGGTACGGGAATCGAACCGTGCTGCTGGCCTGCCTTGGTCTGCTTTAAAAGCCTAAGCCTACTTGTGACAATAATAAAGATTATTATTAGCAAGAAAACATAATAATTTCAGTGGGGATTCCATTAGTTAAAAGGAGCAAACTGGAACTCTGACATGAGCATAAATGTGGATTTAATTTGGGGTGGCTCGATGCCCTGTGGTTTGAGCTATTACGAATTTACATTGACCAATTCCTTTGTCTCTCCCTTTTATTTAATAAACACCAAAACTACCAGTCGTGGAATTAAAAAACTGAGCCGGGTTTTTTATTGTTTGTTTTGTGGGGGCTGGACCAGCATTTGTCCCCCATCCCTAATTGCTCTTGACCGGAGTTTCTTGCTCGGCCATTTCTCAGGGTTAGTTGAGAGCCAACCACGTTGCTGTGGGTCTGGAGTCACATGTAGGCCAGACCGGGTAAGGACGGCAGATTTCCTGCCCTAAAGGACATTAGTGAACCAGATGTGTTTTTAAAAAAAACATCGTTGAGACTAGCTTTTGTATTCCGGCTTTATGTAATACAATTTGAATTCCACCGGTTGCCGTGGTGGGAATTGAACCCATATCCCCAGAGCATTCGCCTGGACCTTCTGGATTATACAGCCAGGGGCAGTAATACAGTGGCACCAACTTCCCCCCATTTGTCTCCACAACATTTATTGATGCTTGAACAAAATGGTATAAAAAGAAATCTGGAGCCATCCTTTATTTGGGAGGATAGACTGGTCGAGACGTTGGCATCAGTGTATTTAAGAGGAAGCTGGATAAAGACAAGGAAGGAGAATGTATATATTAACAGTGATATGAAATAGGGTGGAACATGGATACCAGCATGGAACTGTTGGGCTGAATGGCCTGTTTGCGGTTGTGTGTGTTATTCTAGGCTTCCACAAAGAGGAGGGATTTGTGTTGAGAGATGAAACCAGCTTGGTGCATATGAAGGAATCGCAAATTGATAATTCGCACCACGTGACTCCTGACTGTATCTGCCTCATTCTTTGTTCATTTTAAGGATAAATCTCCTGTTCCAGTCTGGTCTTCTACTGTGGCGCTCGGTAAAAAAGCAGGGCTGTGATTGGTCTATCTTCCGCAATGGATTGAAGAGACACGAGTTTCTCCTTCGACACCGAAACTCATTGTTAAATCTAGTAAACCAGACTAGACGGCTGAGTAGGCCGCCAGCCCCTCCCCGGTATCTGTAGAAGGGTTGTATGGAGAGCGATGCATTTTCCTCCCATTATTTATGCCATTCCCCTTTTGAAAGTTCCTGCTGATTGGACCTATTTCATGGCCCTTTTCAGGCAGCGCGTTGCACATGTCTACAGTTCAGTAGGCCACGCGTACTCTCTTCTGATTTGAGCAGAGCCAAAACAGGGCAGTTGCTTTGCTTATTCTGTTGGTGCATCAGAAGGTAGTTCAAGTCCTGCTTCAGAGGGCTGAGAAAACAATAAAAAAAAAATCAAGGTTGACATAGATACAGAGAAGATAGGAGCAGGAGGAGGCCTTGTGGCCCTTCGAGCCTGCTCTGCCATTCATCACGATCATGGCTGATCATCCAACTC
The DNA here is from genome assembly GCF_902713615.1 of Scyliorhinus canicula. NCBI lineage: Eukaryota > Metazoa > Chordata > Chondrichthyes > Carcharhiniformes > Scyliorhinidae > Scyliorhinus > Scyliorhinus canicula. Next base: position 7,878,394 of record NC_052155.1, on the reverse strand, counting down.
AATAAGCTAATCCCGCTTTCTCCCCATAACCTTTGATCCCATTCGCCCCCCAGTGCTACCTCAGTGTTCACATTTTAAGACCGTAAGACAGGGGTGGGCAAACTACGGCCCGCCAAAGTTTTTTTTGCGGCCCACCAAGATCAAGTCATTAAAAAAATTTTTTTTTTTTTTAATTATTTTTTAAAAATAAGGTTAATTGGGGGGTGGGCTGTTGGGTTACTGGTATAGGGTGGATACGTTGACTTGAGTAGGGTGATCATTGCTCGGCACAACATCGAGGGCCGAAGGGCCTGTTCTGTGCTGTACTGTTCTATGTTCTATATGAGGCGCCGAAAATCATAACCGGGTGAAGCGCCATTTTTGAAAAGTAGAGAAAAAGAGGGCTAAAGGCAGGATGCCTCCGGGGGAAGTGCTGAGGTATATGCCGTTACAACCGGGACTATTAATTAATATACTATGCGGCCCTTTAAAATTGTGAATTTCTGAATATGGCCCTTGCACGGAAAAGTTTGCCCACCCCTGCCGTAAGACATGGGAGCAGAATTAGGCCATTCCTACATATCATCAAGCCATTGGCTGTAAATCAGCCCATGGACTGCACATATTTGCATTGTTGTGTTATCCTTTCATTTTTTCTGCGGGCAAGGGTCGTGAAGGGATATCTTTGGTGCTGACACTCTATATGATCCAGCTGTTGTGAGCGGAGGATGTTTACTTGGCCGGCGATAGAATCCAAATGTTTTTTCACATGGTTTACTGGCAAAAAAGGCATTAATAGAATTGGGTAAATATTTAAAATCCTGATTGATCAACTTTATAATGGTTGTAAACTTCCGATGACTCTTTATAGCTGCAGACTTCTCATTTTTAGCTTTACTTTATAGGACATTAATGAGGCGCAGTGTCTTTAAATATTCCAGCTGTCCCGATTCAGCGCTGTACATTGTCAACTCTTCTCTCTAATGTCTGAGGCGAATTTTACTTGACTTTTTCCGTTTTAATTTCGAGGGGTTTGGGGTTTTGATCTGCTATTTTCCCAAGAACTAAAATTGAAACGTATTGACCTCAGTGTCGCCACCATTGGTCATTTAATCCCAGAGCTTTCTCCCTCTTGATCATTCTCCGACATGACCTCCCCCCTTTTGCCCAGCCTCTGTCATTGGTTGAAAGCTATTCATCTCCGACATCTTCCAGTTCTGATGTACCCTTGTTCGAGCAGGTCGTTGAGCGGCGATGTCGGGATGCAATTCTTCACCCACAAAGGGAAAGTTGAAATCTGGGATCCTCCCGTTCCCCAAAGAGGCTGTTTGAGGCTGGGGAGTCAACTGAAGATCGGAAAACTCTGTAGTTTGCTTTATAGTCAGGACTGCGGAACCACAGTGGGTAGTTGGAGTTGATATAGACCAGCCATGATCTATCTGAGTGGGAGAACAGACTCCAGCTTGCACAGCCTCCTCCTGCTCCAACATTCCGATATCCTCCGGGATGTTTGGACAGATGACCAATATCATAAATGTTTGGGCCTGGCCAAAAGCTAGCTTGAAAGATGTAGGGCTGGATTCTCCAATCCTGCGGCTAAGTGCCGGCTCGAACGGAGAATCCGCGGGAGGTTTACGTGAAAAGAATCAGTGCGAGCCCCTTGCTGATTTCTGGACCGGTGAGGGGGCTAGCACCCCAGACCGGTGAGGGGCTAGAAACTCCCACCCCCCCGGGCCAAGAATGGCCGGGTCCCAGGCCGTGCATACGCGCGGGCTGCCGACTTGCAGCAGTCGCGACGTACAACATGGCTGCCATCCGCGACCCAACAGCCCACCCCCCCACCAGTCTTCCCCGTACTCGGAGAAGCCCCCCACCCCCGGGCCAGCGGCACGGATCCGAGCGTGGGGCGGCTGGACACAGTCCGCAGCCGCCATACCGGGTTCATGATGTGTGTGGCCAGGCATGGTTCGTGCCGTCAGGAACTCGGCCCATCGGGGGCGGAGCATCGCGAGTGGGCCGGCCAATGAGGCGCCAACAGCAATGCAACTGCGTGCGGTGCGTGTCACAATGATGCCATTTCAGAGGGGGCGGAGCTTGGGACGGCGCCACTCCCGATTTCGGCATCAGAGACCATTCTCCGCCCAATTGCCGAGCACTATTTTGGCATCGGGCAACAGAGGCCCGCCCCACTGTTTTAAGGAGCACTTTTTTTGTAAAAGGAGGGTGGCAGGTTTAATGAGGGAGTTTCCAGGGCGGCACGGTGGCGCAGTGGTTAGCACTACTGCCTCACGGCACCGAGGACCCAGATTTGATCCCGGCCCCGGGTCACTGTCCATGTAGAGTTTGCACGTTTCTCACTGTACCTGCGTGGGTCTCACCCCCACACCACAAAAATATGTGCAGGGTGCGTGGATTGGCCATGCTAAATTGCCCTTTAATTGGGAAAAAAAGAATTGAATGCATTAAGTTTGGTTTTTAAAAAGGAAGGCTACTTTTGGCCTTGAAGGGACTGCAGCTGAGATTTACTGGAGATGACACCTGGTAAGGGTTAAATTACGAGGAGCGATCACTAGATTGTGTACCCGGGAATTTGGGGGTTCTGGGGGTAATTTAATCAAAGCTTTCAAGGTATAAAGGGGTAGATAGAGAGAGCTGCTTCTATTGGTGAGTCTAGAACTGGGAGATATTGTCTAAACGTTACCTGCTGGTCTTTTGGAAGTGAAATTCAGACAATCGCCTCCACACCCAAGTGCAACTTTGGAACTCTGCCTCCAGGCAGTAGAGACAGGGTCAATGAATATTTTTTAAAGTGGGAGTAGATCAATTCCTGTTAGGCAAGGGAATTGATGTTTATCGGAAGTAATGAAAAAAATGAAAATCGCTTATTGTCAGGAGTAGGCTTCAATGAAGTTACTGTGAAAAGCCCCTAGTCGCCACATTCCGGCGCCTGTTCGGGGAGGCTGTTACAGGAATCGAACCGTGCTACTGGCCTGCTTGGTCTGCTTTCAAAGCCAGCGATTTAGCCCTGTGCTAACCAGCCCCCAGTAGATGGGAATGGCCTGTTTCTCCTTTTTCGTATGTTCGTATGAAACTTGGAACCTCCTTACCCAAGGATTTAGTGTAATTGCTGTACACCGGATTATTTGATCAGTATTCAGATTAGTGTGGTTAACTAGGTCTGGACTTGTCTATTCTTTCCAACCAAATGTTTCTCTGCTTCTTTTAGTCAATTCTGCCTCAATTGAAAGGGAGAGATTCTGCAAGAATTTTTTAAGGCTAAAGGTTGTTGGCATGGGTGACGGGGGAATGACTGACACAGGAACAGCAATCTTTTTGAAAGCAATTATTTTGTTTGTTTATAGAATGTGTGCATCTCTGGAAAGGCCAACAGACTTCATGCCGTTTATAGTATCTGGTGAACCACAAGATATTTGGCCTCCACAGAAGCAGGAGCATTCAGTCTATTAAACCTGCTTCACCGTTCATGGATGATTGGACATGTAATGCCTTTTACCGACATTGCCCCCATAACCCTTTACCTTAATCGCAGAATCACACATTACACAGTACAGAAGAGGTCCTTTTGCCTATCGTGTCTGCACCATCATGTGGACCTGCCTGCCTAATCCCATTTGCCAGCAGTTGGCCCATAGCCTTGAATGTTGTGACGTGCCAAGTGCTCCTCCAGGTACTTTTTAAAGGATGTGAGGCAACCCGCTTCTACCACCCTCTCAGGCAGTGCGTTCCAGACCATCCCCCCCCCCCCCCCCCCCCCAAAAAAAACCTCCTGCCCCTCTTCTTGAACTTTGGCCCCTCGCAACTGACCCTTCAACTAAGGGGAACAGTTGCTCCCTAGCCACCCTGTCCAAATCCCTCATAATCTTGTCCACCTCGATCAGGTCGCCCCTCAGTCTTCTCTGCTCCAGTGAAAACAACCCAAGGCTCTCCAGCCTCTCTCCATAACTTCAATGTTCCATCCCAGGCAACATCCTGGTGAACCTCCCTCACACAACCTGGTCCTTCTTATAGTGTGGCGACCAGAATCGCACACAGTGCTTCAGCTATGGCCGTACCAAAATTCCACACGATGTGACCTCCCTGCTTTTGTAATCTAAGCCTCGATTGATAAAGGCAAGTGTCCCATATGCCTTTTCTCACCACCCTGTTGCCCTGCCCTCCTGCCTTCAGAGATCTATGGACTAACACACCAAGGTCCCTTTGTTCCTCAGAACTTTCTAGTGTCACCGTGTCAAGTTACTCCTTCCAAAGCTATCATCTCCCACTTTTCAGGGTTAAATTTTATCTGCCATTTAACCACCTTCCTGTAACCCTAGACTCAAACTCACTATTAACCACCCGGCCCATTTTTGTGTCATCCACAGACTTACTGACCCCCCCCCCCCCCAAAACATTGTTGTCTATGTCTTTAATATCAGCCACTGTATACGCCACTGGACATGTCTTCCAGGAACTAAAACAGTCATCTGTTATCTCCCTCATCTCCTACACTAAGCCAATTTTGAATCCACCTTATCAAGTTACCCTGTATCCCATGTGCATTTACCTTCTTTATAAGTCTCCCATGTGCGTGTTTGTCAAAAGCTTTGTTGAAAGCCATACAAGCTACATTAACTGCACCACCCTCAACTACACACACATGTCACCTCTTCAAAATGTTCAGTCAGATTTGTTGGGCATGACCTCCACTTTCTGAACTCCACTAATGTCCCTGCTGATTTGCTCCCTTGTACCTACTAAAAGCCATTCTTTTCTTTTGCGTCGTTTCCTGAATATCTCTGGTCATCCATGGTTCTCTGGGCTTGTTACTCCTTCCCATCACCCCAGATGGGACATGTTGGTCCAGAACCCTCCCCATTTGCATTTTGAATGCCCCCCACTGCTCTTCGGTAGATTTCCCCGCAAGTAACTCTTTTTGGTCTACTGTGGCCAAACCATAGAATTTACAGTGCAGAAGAGGCCATTCGGCCCATCAAGTCTGCACCGGCCCTTGGAAAGAGCACCCCGCCTAAGCCCACACTTCCTCCATATCCCCGCAATCCAATAACCCCTCCTAACCTTTTTGGTCACAAACGGCAATTTATCATGGCCAATCCACCTAACCACATCTTTGGACTGTGGGAGGAAACCGGAGCACCCGGAGGAAACCCACGCACACACTGGGAGAATGTGCAGACTCCACACAGACAGTGACCCAAGCCGGGAATCGAACCTGGGACCTTGGAGCTGTGAAGTAACAGTGTTAACAACTATGCTGCTGTGCCTCTCCTGCCTTATTTTGCTAAAATCCACTCTTCCCACAATCCAAAAACTTTTTTTTTCTTTTTTTTTTTTTGCAACCTGTCTATTTCCTTGAGCTTCAATTGTACCATGTTGTGGTTGCTACGTATCACTAAAATGCTCCCCCACTACCAACCTTGACATGTCTGGCTTCATCCCCCAGAATTAGGTGCAGCACTGCACTGTCCCATGTTGGACCCTCTATATATTGACTTAAAAGTTCCCCCTGTATACATTGTTAAGAAATACACTCCATCTAAGCCCTTAACACAGTGATTGACCCAATTAATGTTGGGGGAGTTGAAATTGCCCAATATAACTACCCTATTATTTTTACACACCTCCGTGAATTGTGCACATATATGCTCTGCAATTTCCCATTGACTATCTGGGGGTCAATAATTGTTTTATTTGTGATATAAATTTAGAGTACCCAATTTATTTTTCCAATTAAGGGGCAATTTAGCATGGCCAATCCACCTACCCTGCACATCTTTGGGTTGTGAAGGTGAAACCCACGTCAACACGGGGAGAATGTGCAAATTCCACACGGACAGTTACCCAGAGCCGGGATCGAACCTGGGACCTTGGCGCTGTGTGGCAGCAGGGCTAACCCTCTGCGCCACCGTGCTGCGCGTGGGGGTCTGTAATAAACACCTCTCACTGTGGCTGTTCCTTTATTGTTATCGTCCATCCCTGCTTCAAACATCCACACTAACTGAGCTTCCACAGCCTGTGGGATAGAGAATTCCAAAGAACAACACCCTACCAATGCCATCTCCTCTACTGACAAGATTGCCCCCTTAGTCCCTAATGGGCCCTACCCATGTGTAAAGACATTATTCCTCCTAACTTACTTCCCCTTTATTGTGAAATGACTTTGTCTTTGTCCATATATAAATGTTTTTGGAACCTACCTCTTCATTCACCTGAGGAAGGAGCAGTGCTCCGAAAGCCAGTGATTCGAAACAAACCTGTTGGACTTTAACCTGGTGTTGCAAGACTTCTTACTGTACTTTATTTTACTATCGACTTGATCCTCCCATAAATCCAAGGAGCTATTTTTATAAATGAAAATGTAAGTTAAACACAGACAGCAGCTTCTTACCAACCAGTGTGCACTCCGTTTCCTGTGGTGTCACTCTGGGATTTTATTTCAGGAGCTTCAATTGCTGGCCGTGTGCTTCAGTGATTCCGATGGGAGACAAAATATAAATTTGCCCGAACTTCCTAAACAGGCGCGCACGCACACACAAAGAACTGAAGTCAAATGAAGTTGCTTGTTGAGGGTCATATAGACTCGAAACGTAAACTCCGTTTCCCCCTCTCCACAGAATCTGCCACGCTTTTCCAGCATTTTCTGTTTTTATTTCCGATTTCCAGTATCCGTTTCTGTTGAATTATTTTGTTTCTATTAAATTAATTGAGGGACTCGGGCACAGGAGTAGACCATTCGGGTCCTCGCACCTGCTCCACCAGTCAATACGATCACGGCTGTTCTGATTGTGTGTCTCACGCTCCACAGGAATGTGGTGTTCAGGCCACGATCCGATCAGTCGTGAGTTTATTGACTGGCGGGGCAGGTAGGTGCAAGGGGACCAAGTGGCCTATTCCCACCTCTAATCTGTATGCTCCGACATAATCCTCGAATTCCTGATCTATGAAAAATCTGTCTTAACTCAGCTGTGAATATATTCGGTGACGCAGCGTCCCTGCTCTCTGGAGAAGGGAATAAGCAAATGTACCCAGCCCAATTAACATGCACTATTTGTTTTTGTTTCCCCCCCTCCCTACCTTTTCTTTGTGTGTATTTTCAGACCTGGAAGTCGACTGACGTCGTCCTACCTCAGAATATTCCAGTTATCGCATTTCCACAGCTCCCGCTACAGCACCAGGGGCAGTTGAAACGCCAGAAGAGGGACTGGGTCATTCCTCCGATCAACGTTCCCGAAAACTCCCGGGGACCTTTCCCGCAAGAATTGGTCCGGGTAAGGGCCCCCCCTTAATGAATTCGATGCACGGTTTGTAGGAACCCGTTTTGGCTGAGATGAACTGCGAGTTAGTTTTGCACCAAACTCCCGAGCGACTTTCAGAACTCTTACTGGCCACAGATGAATCATCACCTGCTTCTCCTGTTCACGAGTGATGCCCACGCAATCCCTTCAAGCTGAAAATTAATCTTGCTGCTCAAATGCGCTAATAAATGGCCCAGAAGTTTAAGTAATTATGCTTTATTTGTGTGCCAACTGGGCAGCCCTCCCGACTCCTGCGTTTGTAGGTAGTGGGTCCAGGACCACCTCCAGAGGCGTGAACCCAAATTCCAAGCTCTCTCACACTCCGTGCAACACTGGGGCAGTGCTGCGCTGCCAGAGGCCCTGTCTTTCAGTTGGGTTAAACAGGGACCCTCATTGCCCTCTACAATAGATATAAAAGATCTCCTAACGCAGCCCTGAAGAAGGGCAGGGATGTTATTGTCATTGTCGTGGCCAATGTTTGTCCCTCGTTCATGCATTGGCGTCTGTGGGATCTTACTGTGTGCAAATTAGCTGCTGTGCGTCCTATACTACAAGTGACTACACCTTGGGTAGTACCTTACTGGCTTTGGGATGTCTATGGTCTTTAAAGGTACCTTATAAACTCAAGCTCCTCCCCCCTCGCAGTAATCGCCGTCGCCAACTTATCCCTCTCCTCTCTCGATCTCCAGATTCGATCTGACCGTGATAAAAACCGTTCGTTGCGGTACAGCGTTACGGGACCGGGAGCCGATCAACCACCGACTGGAATCTTCAGCATTAGCCCAATCTCTGGCGAGCTATCTGTGACTAAACCTTTGGATCGGGAGCAGATAGCTTCGTACCATGTAAGTTTCTGAACGTTCATGAAAAGAGGCATCTGCTGCCAAAGCTTTTTTTGTCTTGCGCTTATCAGGACATACACAAGAAAACCACATCTTACCACAACAATTCACAGCCCGGGAAAAGTTTGCTGACGAGGCGACTCCGATCCTGTGGTATCATATCAACTGTTATGATCCTTTGAAATATGGCATTCTTGCATTTGTCCTGATCGAGTGCAAGATGAAAAGCTTCGACAGCATGCCACTTTTTAGCAATAGTCAAGTTCTACACCACCGAGTTTCTTATTGTGAATAAGGTACTTGGAGGTGATATTTTGCTAGATGGGGAGAAACTGTTGCCACTGACTGGAGAGGGACAGTTCCAAAATAATTGGCAAAAGAGTCGGGAGGAGCGATGGGAGCGGTGTCGTGATCTGGAACACGCTTCAACTTCCGAAAAGCAATTGGGTAAATGCTCTTGAGGAAGAGCGGAGAGGAGTCAGCCTAATCAGACAGCGCTTTCGAAGAAGTAACGCAAGGTCGATGAGCTGAATAACATCCTGCTATGGGGCAATATTTTGCCTCGTCGGAAACAATTTCTAAATTACCTGCTCAAAAAGACAAAAATTAAACAGAAAGCTGTTCGGTGCCTCCTTGTCTCCAATTTTATAACGTTTCATACATTTCGAAATTTCTTGTGCAAAGGTTTAGCATTTGATGGAATTTGCTTCAAACCCTCCCACGTTAATGTTCCTTTTAATGGTGGAAAAACGCTCTGAAGCCGCCAATGGAACAGCTACTTCCTGGGAATACGGGAAAGGATTTATTTTGCTGTACGCGAGGTTGAATGACGATATTTGTGGCCCAGTCTCTTGAGGGGGTTGCGAGCCTGAACGTTATCCCTCGCTCGTAAATGCTGTGTTGATGTGATTATTGCTTTCCAGCTGAGAGCTCATGCCGTGGACCTGAATGGGAATCAGGTGGAGAATCCGATTGACATAGTTATCAATGTCATTGATATGAACGATAACCGCCCAGAATTTCTGCATCAAGTTTGGAACGGATCTGTCCCCGAAGGATCAAAGCCAGGTAAGGTTTGCTTCGACCTTTTAGCCGCGGAAGGCGTTGATGCAGCACAACACTCTGGGCGCTGTTACTCATTTCGGTGGCTTCGTTTCACAGGCACGAACCTCTGATTTGTGCGAAAGAGGAATCTGATACGAGAGGGGCAGCACGGTAGCACAGTGAATAGCACTGTGGCTTCACAGCGCCAGAGTCCCAGGTTCGATTCCCCGCTGGGTCACTGTCTGTGCGGAGTCTGCACGTTCCCGTATCTGCGTGGGTTTCCTCCGGGTGCTCCGGTTTCCTCCCACAGTCCTCAAGTGTCCAAAAAGGTTCGGTGGGGTTACGGGGAATAGGGCGGAAGTGAGGGCTTAAGTGGGTCGGTGCAGACTCGATGGGCCGAATGGCCTCCTTCTGCACTGTATGCTCTATGTTCCATGAGAGTTACAAAGTCGTTGTGTTGCGATGCCGTCTCTCCCCTTTCGACTCAACTTAATTGTGAAAATTATTTTTCATTCTCGAGGCTCGTCTCGTGGTGTTCCAGCTGCCAGAACAGTGCCAATTTTTAAAAAAAGTTTACTCGTAGCGTTCTACAGCACAGCCCTTCGGCCCATCGTGTTTACGCCGGCCATCAAGCACGGATCTATTCTCATCCTGTTTTCCAGCCCTTAGTCTGCAGCCTTTGTAGGCTCTGACATTTCATTTGGTCGTCTAAATGCCCCATGAATGTTGAGGGCTCCTACCATCCTGTTATGACCCCAGTTGATGTAACAACCGGACAGGAAGGTCCCCTAATGGACCCCTGGTTCAAAAGACCATAACTTTCTTTGTTTTTATAAAATGGGGGAGACACGGGACCGCTAATTCGTTTTAAGAACAAGAAAAAAACATTTATTAAACATGAAAAATTGGATTATTATGCAATACCCTTTTATTTCCCAAATGGGGGTCGGTTTAGTTCAGTTGGCTGGACAGCTGATTCGGGATACAGAGAGAGGCCAGCAGTGTGGGTTCAATTCCCGTACCGGCTGAAGTTATTCATGAAAATTTTCATTTTTTTTAATTATAAATTTAGAGTACCCAATTATTTTTTCCAATGAAGGGGCAATTTAGCGTGGCCAATCCACCTAGCCTGCACATCTTTTGGGTTGTGGGGGCGAAACCCACGCAGACACGGGGAGAATGTGCAAACTCCACACAGACAGTGACCCAGGGCCGGGATTCGAACCCGGGTCCTCGGAACCGTAGGCAACAATGCTAACCACTGCGCCACCGTGCTGCCCCAACCTGAGGTGTGGTGATCCTCTGGTTCAATCACCTCCAGTCAGCTCTCCCCTTCAAAGTGTGGCGATTGCGGGTTGGACTGGGGTGAGCACAGTAAGAAGTCTTACAACACCAGGTTAAAGTCCAACAGATGATTGTGGTCAAATGCACACATTCCGCTCTGAATCCACTTTAGCCTCTGTGGATTTCTCCTTTGAATCTCCCCCAGATGATGATCACATGAGACTTTCCAAATACCACTGCCAAAAATACACTTTAAAATCTTATCTCATAATAAGGCTTTCCCTTAGCAGTTTACATTCCGAAATCCAGGCCAGATTTTCCAAATGACACTTCAAATGACATGAAAATCACTTATTGTCACGAGTAGGCTTCAAATGAAGTTACTGTGAAAAGCCCCTAGTCGCCACATTCCGGCGCCTGTTCGGGGAGGCTGTTACGGGAATCGAACCGTGCTGCTGGCCTGCCTTGGTCTGCTTTCAAAGCCAGCTCTTTAGCCCTGTTGTAAACAGCCCCTATACTTTTAAACAAAGCTTCTGCTCCACTTCTAACAGCAAATTCTTTTTTTTAATTTATAAATTTAGTGTACCCATTTCATTTTTTCCAATGAAGGGGCAATTTAGCGTGGCCGATCCACCTACCCTGCACATCTTTGGGTTGCGGGGGCGAAACCCACGCAGACACGGGGAGAATGTGCAAACTCCACACGGACAGTGACACAGAGCCAGGATCGAACCTGGGCCCTCTGCAGTGCCAACCACAGCGCCACCAAGCCACCCTGCAGATATTTCTTCTGCCAATGATGTAGCCACTTCCCTAGCTCTACCTGCCAGTCGACTTTTTAAAAGTAATGTCCAAATTTATTTCGGCCATTTCATCTGTTTTGCAACATTTTCAAAATAAATAAAGAATGCTTCCAAATCTTTTCCCTCAAATTTTGGAAGCGCTTGTACAAATTTAAACATCACCCTACCCTTCCATATGTCCCTCATAATTTTGTATACCTCGATCAGGACCCCCGCCCCCCTCCCCATACCAGCCTTCACTGTTATAAGGAAAACAACCGCAGCCTAACCAGCCTCTCTCCATAGCTGAGCACTCCAGCCCAGTCACCACTCTGGTGAATCACCTCTGCACCCTTTTTACTGCAATCACATCCTTCTGATAGTGTGGAGACCCGACCTGCACATAGTACTCCAGCTGTGGCCTAACCAGCGTTTTATACAGCTCCATCATAAACTCCCTGCTCTTATATTCTATGACTCGGCCAATAAAAGCAAGCATCCCATGTGCCTTCTCCATTCATGGGATGTGGGTATTGCTGGGAATGCCAGCACTTGTTGCCCATCCCTAATTACCCTTGAAAGGTTGACGGCGCGCCATCTGCTATGACTACGGCAGAGCGGCTTGCTGGGCCGTTTCTGAGGACAGTTGAGAGTCAACCACATTGCTGTGGGTCTGAAGTCACATGTAGGCCAGACCGGGTAAGGGTGACAGATACCCTTCCCGAAAAGGGCGTTAGTGATCTCGATGAATTTCCAGGGAAATCCAATAAAATTTTACAATCACCATTTACCAATGCAGCTCTTGTAACTTAAGGGTGGCTTAATGAGTCGAATATAAATTCTTCGGCCTTGCTAGGTTTGAATTCGAGCCTACGGCACATTCAGTTCAAGGCTGTACTTGATGTGCCTCTCGTACCTGTGTTCCGAGAGACTATGTTAAGAAATATGCTCTTGAAGAACGAATATCTGGGTCAGGAAGTGTGTTTATAAAATATGTTACCGCATGCATCAAATGTTTAAAATAAGCCTCTTGCTGTTGAAACTTCAGTTGAAGATTGGGTTTTCCTTTTGTCTTCTCCCAGGAACGTTTGTGATGACCGTAACTGCAGTTGATGCCGATGATCCGAATTCGTCGAACGGCGTTTTGAGATACAAGATCCTTTCCCAAACACCAGGCAGCCCTTCTCCGAATATGTTTACAATCAATAATGAGACTGGAGATATCATCTCAGTGGCTGCTGGCCTCGATAGAGAGGTAATGTATGCATCAGCAGAGTTTGAGTTGCTTCGCTCCGCTTACAGAATGAAGGAGTAAAAGCAGTTGCTTCACAGCTCCAGGGTCCCAGGTTCGATTCCCGGCTTGGGTCACTGTCTGGGCGGAGTCTGCACGTTCTCCCCGTGTGTGCCTGGGTTTCCTCCGGGCGCTCCGGTTTCCTCCCACAGTCCAAAGACGTGCAGGTTAGGTGGATTGGCCATGCTAAATTGCCCTTCGTATCCAAAAATTGCCCTTAGTGTTGGGTGGGGTTACTGGGTTATGGGGATAGGGTGGAGGTGCTGACCTCTGGTAGGGTGCTCTTTCCAAGAGCCGGTGCGGACTCGATGGACCGAATGGCCTCCTTCTGCGCTGTAAACGCTGTGATATTTTGAGGCGGGGCCCACCTCAAATTGTGACCGACCTTTAATCAAAATCTTTAATCAGCGGCTCGACCTTTATTCATTTAGTTAACTTGATCCTGAGGGGGATAAAACCTAGAAAGGATATTCTAAATCATTAAACCCCTGCCAGGTCTCAGCTGCAGTATTGTGACCCCAGTTTTGGCCCCGAGGTTTCGGAGCACTGGAGTCCCGCTCCGCCATTCAATAATGGCCGAACTCCTACCTCGCTAAACTTTCTCACTCTCTTTCCATTCTCCTTCATTTACTTAGTTTCTGGAAATCTATCAAACTCTCTTGATTATACGCAACAACTTAGCATTTTTTTCTCCTCCTCCTCCTCCTCCCCCGCCCCCCGACTTGTTACTCCTTCCAAAGTCACCTGACAAAGGACCAAAGCTCGTGATTCCAAATGGCCTGCTGGACATTAACCTGGTGTTATAAGATTGCTTACTGTGCCCTCCCCAGTCATAGGACGGCATCTCCTCATCATGGCTTCCAAACTGCATCACCTCACTCTCTTTTCAGGGTTCAATTCCATCTGCCACTGACCTGCCCATCTGACTAACCCGGCGATATCTTCTTGCAGCCTAAGACCTCCTTCACTATTAACCACCCTGCCAACCTTTGTGTCATCAGCATCCCTTCCCCCTCCAACACTCCTCTATACCGCTTTTATATATAACTGACAATAAGGGCACTAGCACTGGACACCAGCCTCCAGTGACACAAACGGCCTTTTACCACGACCCTTTGTCTCCTATCACTGAGCCAGTTCTGGATGCTCTGTATGCCATGTGCTTTTACCTTCACTGAATCTCTCAGGTGGGACCTGGTCAAAGGCTTTGCTGAAATCCAGTGAATGCTTAAGGTAGCAGCTGGTGTGCCAATCAAGCGGGGTTGCTTTGTCCTGGGTGGTGTTGAGCTTCTTGAGTGTTGTTGGAGCTGCACTCATCCAGGCAAGTGGGGAGTATTCCATCGCACTCCTGACTTGTATCTTGTGGATGGTGGACAGGCTTTGGGGGGTCAGGAGGTGAGTTGGATTGGCCATGATAAATTGCCCTTAGTGTCCAAAATTGCCCGCAGTGTTGGGTGGGGTTACTGGGTTATGGGGATAGGGCGGAGGTGTTGACCTTGGGTAGGGTGCTATTTCCAGGAGCCGGTGCAGACTCGATGAGCCGAATGGCCTCCTTCAACATTGTAAATTCTATGATAATCTAGGAGTTACTCGCTGCAGGATTCCCAGCCTCTGACCTGTTCTTGTGCCCCCCCCCCCCCCTCCCTAGTGGAAATAATATCTCATAGACCTGTTACACTCCGCCTCTCTGGCTTTTCCAGGCAAATATCAGTTCTGGTGTTCGCATTTTGAACCTTTGTATCTTCTCCAGTCCTTTATTAACCAGAACTGCATTGCTTCCACACCCAAGTTTGGCTTAATCAAGCTTAGAAACTAGTTTAACACATCTTCTTTTTCAATTCTATGCCCCTAGAAATGAACTCCACAAATGAGGGAGCAGTGTGAGGAAAACTGGACTATTCCCACTCTGTCTCACGGGGCGGGCAATGAGAGCAATAAATAATTAAAGGCAAAGGTTTGGTGGGGCCGGGGAAGAGGAGGATGGCCGGGGGGGGGGGGGGGGGGGGGGGGGGGGCTGGTTGTCTGTGGTTTTATTTACGTGAATCATTTAAATATTAATACTTCAGCCTTCAGTGAGAATCAATTAATTGGATCTGGAAACATTATCCCTTCCTGGAGTAAGTCAGGTCAGGCTTGCTGAATCTTTGTGTTCTCTTTCGTCTGCACGAAGGAACAATGCAGGAGTTCCCTGTAGAGGCGTATCCCCTGACGGGAGAGGGAGTTCTCATTGCCACGATGCTGAGGGGGAAACGCTGTTCCGTGCAGAATTCTTGAACTAATGTAATAAGGGTTTTGTTGGGCCCGTGTTTGCATCGCACTTCACGAATTTGCCCTTCAGACGTGAGTGCATCCAGGTTGGCGATATGTGTCCTCCGCTTGTACCAGCCTCTCTCAAAGACTGCAATGCAAATGTTGTGAATTTTGCCAAGTGTTACCTGGGGAATTCAAGTGGGAGTTGGGGGGGGGGGGGGGGGGGGGGGGTGGTGACCAGAAAGAGGGGGGGGGGGGGGGGGGGGGGGGGAAGAGAGGGGCGGTGGTGACCAGAAACCCCACGAGAGCTCAACATTAAATTTAGAGAGAACCTGTTCAGGTCTTGTATCAGGAAGCATTCCTTCACAAATACACAGCAGTGGAAATCTAGAGCTCACTGCACTCAGCAGAAAGGTTGGCGGCCAATTAGAAATCTCCTGAAGCTGTAATGGCTGATTTCTGTTGGATGAAGGTATTTGGGGGTTACCTCGCCATGGCTGGTAAATGAGGTTGAGGTACAGGCAAGCCATGCACTAATGATATGGTGGTCCAGGCTCAAGGGATTGAATGGTCTTTCCCGTTCCTACGGCCAGAGTCTAAATATATTAGCCGTGGGGGTGGGGTGCACACCGAGCAGATTGTAGACTGATTTTGGCGCAAAAGAAGTTATTTGGCGCATCATGTCCGCCCCAGTTGTCAATAGGAGCAATGGGCCAATCCCGTAGCCCTGCACATTCAGACAATATCCCAATTCCCTTTTGAATGCTTTAATTACACCGGCCTCCGCCACACTCTCCGTTCTTCCCCATTGAAGTCCGCTTTGCCCCAGTTAATTATTCTGCTCCTGGATTATTTTTCAAAGTCAACGTAAACCGCATGACGCGATGATCTCTGAAATGAAATGAAAATCGCTTATTGTCACAAGTAGGCTTCAAATGAAGTTACTGTGAAAAGGCCCTCGTCGCCACATTCCGGCGCCTGTTCGGGGAGGCTGGTATGGGAATTGAACCGTGCTGCTGGCCTGCCTTGGTCTGCTTTCAAAGCCAGCGATTTAGCCCAGTGCTGAACCGGCCCCAAGTCCCCTAAATGCTCCAGCTCACTCCTAAGAACCAACTTCGCAATGCTTCCTTCCTCGTTGGACTGGAAACATTTGCTCTCGGAAGATTTTCCCGAACGGATTAGATTATATCGACTCCATAATTCGTGCACCAGGAAACCATTAAGCGAGAGGTTATAAAGCCGGTGTGAGAGGCGGTGGTTCCTTTCCTCCTTGATGTATCCAGATGGCCTGACCTTTTTGAATTGTCCATCATCGGAAAAGTGATACTAGTTTCCCTGGGGAGGAACCTGAAACTTGGAGCTCTCCTCCATGAATACACCAAGAGGGTCAGTACGTGCATGTGGCCAAAACCTGTCAGCAGGCTGGCGATTCCTTTGATAGCAGCACCTTTGATAGCAGTCTGTGTGTTGCTGGGGGCAGGAGGTGGGGGTTAGAAAAAGACTGGCTCCTTTTTGTGGGCAGGAAATTCAGGATGTTAGTGACCTGCCTGTTACCTAGCAACCTGCACCTGAACAGGTCTCGCTGGGGAAGGAAACAGCTGTTGGATATGAACACTGAATCCTTCGGGCTTTGGGCCAAACTCACAGTCTCCAGCGTTACTGATACTGCCCCGGCCCACAATGCGTTTTGGGAGTGTTGAAATGTTTCTTAATGAACGTACAAAGGATGAAACTTTAGCCAACACCAAACAGGGGGGGGGGGGGGGGAAGAGATGGTTAAAGCTGCTGTGTTCATTGACTAGGGGGGTTGGGTTTTTTTCTGGACCCCTTTGAATTTGCGAAACATTCCATTTGGAAAAACAATGGTTTTAAATTTCTACTGATCGTATTCAACTCTCTGCAAAGGATTTATTTTTTTTTGCGATCAGAGTTTACGTACAATGCATCTGTTAAATGAGACTGGAGGCACTGGCACAGCCAGCCCAGTGTAGGAGGAGATGTTGCTGTGTCACTGTGTGTCTGTGGGAAGGTTTGACGTTTTCAGCCCTAGTTTTAGATTTCCTAAAGCCATTTAACAGTCGTGTCATTTTAATGCGATTGCATAATCCAGGTTTTATTGCCCAAGATTAAAATGAGACGAATACAAGTCTATTTGAAGAGGATTATTATGCCGTGTCTTTCAACACTCTCTTTGCCTTCACGTACCCGACCCCTCCTCCACCACCCCCCATGAACATCCAAAACAGAATCACCATCGTACCTGCAGTCATGACCCTCCCTTCCACCGCCCCTCTCCTTGTCATGACCCCCCAACATTCCTTGTCACGACCCTCCCTCTCTTCCTACCTCGTCACAACATAGAACATACAGTGCAGAAGGCGGCCATTCGGCCCATCAAGTCTACACCTATCCACTTAAGCCCTCACTTCCACACTATCCCCGTAACCCAATAACCCCTCCTAACCTTTTTGGACACTAAGGGCAATTTATCATGGCCTATCCACCTAACCTGCACGTCATTGGACTGTGGGAGGAAACCGGAGCACCCGGAGGAAATCCACACAGACACGGGGAGAACATTCAGACTCCGCGCAGTGACCCAGTGGGGAATCGAGCCTGGAACCCTGGCGCTGTGAAGTCACAATGCTATCCACTGTGCTACTGTGCTGCCCTCCTCGCTCTCGCTCTCTCCTCTTCTCCTATTCCCCCTCCCCCCCCTCCTTCCTTCCTCCCCCCCCCCCCCCCCCCCCCCCCCCCCCCCCCACAAGACTATTTATCTGCAGATATGATGGGGATGTCCATTTGGCCGGGTAGATGGCATGGACTGGTTGGGCTGAATGATCTTCTACTCTGTACATCTCGCGCGGTATTTTGCCCTCTTTTGGAAGTTGGTCAAGCTGCTGGGGTTGTCTGGCAGTATCGGGAAGTCCTGAATAATTTGGAAGGGCGAGCGATTGGCTGCGTTGGAGTTGATGAGCGTCCCGCGTGTGAGCGATTGAGAGTTAACGGTTGCACATTTTTCTCTAATTATTTTCTCTTCTCTACCCCCCCCCCCATTATAGAAAGTTCCACAGTACACGTTAATAATTCAAGCCACTGATATGGAGGGCAGTCCAACTTACGGCCTCTCTAACACTGCGACCGCCGTCATCAGAATTACCGACGTCAACGACAACCCACCAGAATTCACGACTGCAACGGTAAGCATTCCGTCGGCTTGCCTTCTGCAGAGGGTGCATTACGAGACAAATGCTTCAGCTTTTCCTCCCTCGCGTCTCCCACAGAAATAGCACGTAAATACTGGAAGGAGGGGAAATTTGTTCTTGGACAATTGGTCAAATCTTTCGAAGAGCCTGATACTGAATGTCCTCTTCTTTATCGATACCTTTAAGATCCTGAGTGGAGCGTTGCACGGCGACGTAGTGGTTAGCACTGCTGCCTCGCGACGCTGAGGTCCCAGGTTCAATCCCGGTTCTGGGTCACTGTCCGTGTGGAGTTTGCACATTCTCCCCGTGGCTGTGTGGGTTTCACCCCCACAACTCAAAGATGTGCAGGGTAGGTGGTTTGGCCACGCTAAATTGCCCCTTAATTGGGGAAAAAAATGAATTGGGTACTCTAAATTTAAAGATCCTGAGGGGGTATTGACTGGCTAGATGTCAAGAGGACTTTTCCTCTTGTCTAACCAGGGGGTCTTTCTAAAATTAATCAGGGGCCACCCATTTGAGACGGAAATGAGGAGAATTATTTTTCTCTTGAGGTTTGCAAATCTCTGGAACTCTCTTACCGAAAAGGTAGTGGAAGCAGAGTGGTTGAATAATTTTAAGGCTGAGCCAGTTAGATTCTTGATTAATGGGGTGGGGGGGGGGGGGGGGGGGGGGGGTTGAAAGGTTATCGAGGGTCGGCAGGAATATGGGGTTGAGGTTACAATCAGATTAGCAATGATCTTATTGAATGGCAGAGCAGTCTCGAGGGACCGAGTGGCCTCATTAGTATGTTCGCATTCTTCAAATCTATGCCTGGAGTCTATTGGCACTCTGGTTCCATAGTCGGAGGTCGATAAATTCATCAAAATGTCCAGGCAGGTTTTGAGGGGGCGGGTAAGTGAAAAGATTGTTCTGAAGCTTGACAAACTTTTTTTTAAAATAAATTTAGCGTACCCAATTATTTTTTCCAATTAAGGGGCAATTTAGCGTGGCCAATCCACCTACTCTGCACATCTTTTGGGTTGTTGGGGCGAAACCCACGCAGACACGGGGAGAATGTGCAAACTCCACACGGACAGTGACCCAGGGCCGGGTTTCGAACCCGGGTCCTCAGCGCCGTAGGCAACAACGCTAACCACTGTGCCACCGTGCTGCCCTGAAGCTTGACAAACTTGATAACAAGTGTGATAAACTCTGGGTTATCACCCAGCAAAGTGGAGCGTTCATTTTGCGTCGAGGACACGGGAAGGTGTCACAATTGAGACGGGCTATACAAAGCAATTGGCTAAGCATCGAAAATGCAGCTTCACCTGGCGTATTAGCACAGATACCACGGGCTCGTTTCTCGTTTCTGTTGTGCTGATGAACTTGCGTGTCCTGTGATTTTCATGTGTTCCCCCCCCCCCCCCCCCCAGCAGAGTAAACTAGAGCAAAATAGATATTCTGGAGTTTCCAAATTTGTGAGCGATAGTGGTGGTGCTGGTTTTAATTAAAAAGAACTTGCATGCCAGCGATTCCCCCGAGAAGGGGAGGCTTTTCAATCCAGCTTCACCCGAGATGCTATCTGAATGACTCTCTCTTGCCGGGGGGCTTCTGGTTTCTCTCATTTGTGAGAACTTGTTTGAAGAGTGAGGGGGGGGGGGTGGGGGGGGGGGGGGGGGGGGGGGGGGGGGGGGGGGATTGCGATCCAATGGAACGGCGATCCGGAATGCGCTGTCTGCAAGGATGGTAGAAGCAGGTTCGGAAGCAAATTTCGAACGGGAATTGGATCAATCATTTAAGGGAGTTTGGATTTGGATTTGTTTATTGTCACGGTTACCGAAGAAGTATTTTTCTGCGAGCAGCTCAACAGATCATTAAGTACATGGGAAGAAAAGAAAATACATAATAGGGCAACACAAGATATACAATGTAATGTTAGTTTTAGAATTAATTTTTAAAAATTAGAACGAGTATAAGTTAAGTAAAAAGTGGATCTGTTGGGGAGAGCTCGCAGAGAGTCTCCTCGCTCCGGCGCCATCTTGTGGGGGGAAATCATACGAGTGGATAACACTGGATGGGCAGGCACTCTTTCCTAGGGTGCAGGGGTCAGTCACTGGGGGTCGTAGATTTAAGTTCAGTGGGGCAACGTTTAGAAGAGTTGTGCGGGACAGGTTTTTTCTTTACGCGAGTGTCTGGAACATGTTGCCTGGGGAGGTTGTGGAAGCTGATACATTAACGGCCTTCATAAGGCATCTCTACAAATACAGGGATAGGATGGGTATAGAGGGATACAGCACAAGGAAGTGCTGATAGGTTTTGGCCAAAGGTTGTATCATGACTGGCACAGGCTTGGAGGGCCTGCTCCTGTACTGCATTGTTCTTTGTTCACTTTCTTTCAACGTGCCAGCACAGAAATTATGGGTTGAATGGCCTTGTATGATTCTGTCAAATAGCACTTCAGAAAAAAAGACTTGGTGCACATTCCCTTCACACTCGCAATACCAATTGTTTTGCTTCACATTTTTGTATTTATATTTGAACAAAGTATTTTGCGAGATGTTAGTTAGCATATATAGGTTTGCAGCAGTATAGTTGAACATGGCCCTTCAATCAATGACATTTCACATTGAAAACATTGTGTGTAGTGTGTCAAGCAGATGGTTATTCCATCTTTAACTTCCCAAACCTAGGGAGATGGGTGCATAGAGCTCTTGTCACTGGACTAGTAATCCAGAGGCCCAGGCTAATGCTCTGGAGACGCAGGATCAAATCCCACCATGGCAACTGGTGGAGCTTGACTTTAGAATTAGAATTAGAACAGTACAGCACAGAACAGGCCCTTCGGCCCTCAATGTTGTGCCGAGCAATGATCACCCTACTCAAGCCCACGTATCCACCCTATACCAGTAACCCAACAACCCCCATTAACATTATTTTTTTAGGACACTAAGGGCAATTTAGCCTGGCCAATCCACCTAACCCGCACATCTTTGGACTGTGGGAGGAAACCGGAGCACCCGGAGGAAACCCATGCACACACGGGGAGGACGTGCAGACTCCGCACAGACAGTGACCCAGCCGAGAATCGAACCTGGGACCCTGGAGCTGTGAAGCATTGATGCTAACCACCATGCTACCGTGCTTGGCCATTTAGTTAATTAATAATATCTGGAATTGAAAGCGAGACCATAGTCATGGTGCTTTATTATTGTAAAAACCCATCTGGTTCACTAATGCCCTTTGGGGAAGGAAATCTGCCGTCTTTACCCGATCTGGCCTACATGTGACTCCAGACCCAGAGCAATGGGGTGGACTCTTAACTTCCCTCTGGGCAGCACTGCAGCACAGTGGTTAGCACTGTTGCTTCACAGCACCAAGGGCCCGGGTTCCATTCCCGGCTTGGCTCACTGTCTGTGGGGAGTCTGCAGTTCTCCCCGTGTCTGAGTGGGTTTCCTCCGGGTGCTCCGGTTTCCTCCCACAAGTCCCGAAAGACGTGCTTGTTAGGTGGATTGGACATTCTGAATTCTCCCTCTGTGTACCCGAACAGGCGCCAGAATGTGGCGACTAGGGGCTTTTCACAGTAACTTCATTGCAGTGTTAATGTAACCCTACTTGCAACACTAATACAAATTATTATTATTAAAAAATGGCCGAGCAAGCCACTCCGTTCAAAGGGATGGACAAGAAATGCTGACCTTGTCATCAACGCCCAAAGCAAAAAATAAATTTGGGCCTGCTGGTTTGCTAAATACCTACCCAAGCCTTGAGCACTGAATGTTGGAGTCCCAGCATCTAGTGCATGGATCAATGAGACGCTGATTGTGACAGACCTTAACAGTGAGCTCAGCTTGGGCTGTACTGTCAGGCTAATATATGAGCAATATCTTGTGTATTATCTCCCTGTCTGTCCCCAGTGCTATGCACACAGGAACGCAGTGTCATCGTCTGACTCTGAACCATCATTCTCCTGACAGCATTGACGCTTTGCAAAGGATCAGATGATCATGTTTCTTTTGTGCTTGGGCGAATCGAAAGAGAGAGATTGGAAAATTCAATTTAGTTTTGAAAGATAACATGATCGCGCTGAATGGCGGAGCAGGACTTGGGGGTTACACGATCGACTTCTGCTCTTGTTTCTTTAAAGCAATGCAGCTTCAGTTCCGATAGAATAGATTTTTGGGGGGGGTGGGGGGGTGGTTAATACTGTCGGGACCCAGGTTCGATACTGCCATGGCAGATGGCGAAATTTAAATTCAATAAAAGTCTGACATCAAAGTCTTAACGATGACCATGAAGCCATTATCACAAAAGCCCATCTGGGTCGCTCCTGTTCTTTGGGGAAGGAAATCTGTCATCCTTAACCTGGTCTGGCCTACATGTGACTCCACACCCACATCAATGCCTCTGAAATGGCCCAACAAGCCACTCAGTTCAAAGCCAATTAGGGATGGGCAACAACTGCTGGCCCAGCCCAGCGATGCCCACATCAAATGGATAAAAGGAAATGTTACCTTGTTTTGAAGTGACTGCTCAGATTGGTTTTTCTTTTTTGTTGGGTGTTTGAACTGATACAATGTAATTGTTTTCCAGAGTACAAGAGAAACAGTAGCAGGAGTAGGCCACATGATCCATTGAGCCTACGCCGCCTTTCATGATCTTCAGCCTCCACTCCATTTTCCCGCCTGTTTTCACCCATATCCCATGGCTGGGATTCTCTGACCCTGCGACGGGTCGGAGAATCCCCGGGAGGCACGGGAATCACCTCTCCGGCACCAAATTTTGGGCACGTGCGGGGTTGCCGCCGCGCCGGTCGGGGACGTTGAAAGCTCCCCCCCCCCTGGTTAGCACAGTTGCTTCACAGCTCCAGGGCCCCGGGTTCGACTCCCGGCTTGGGTCACTGTCTGTGCGGAGTCTGCACGTTCTCCCCGTGTCTGCGTGGGTTTCCTCCCACAGTCCAAAGATGTGCAGGTTAGGTGGATTGGCCAGGATAAATTGCCCTTAATGACCAATAAAAGTTAGGTGGGGTTACTGGGTTACAGGGATTGTGTGGGCTTGGGTAGGGTGCTCTTTCCAAGAGCTGGTGCAGACTCGATGGGTCGATTGGCCTCAAGCACTGTAAATTCTATGTAATCCTCAGGCTTCTGGGATAGAGAATTCCAAAGATGCACAATCCTTTCAGTGAAAACATTTCTCCTCCTCTCGGTCCTCCATGATCGGGCCCCTTAACTTGAGAATGTGCCCCCATGTTCCAGGTTCCCTAATCAGCAGAAGGAATCTCTCAGCGTCCACCCGATGGAGCCCCTACAAATCCTTGTACGTTTCACGGTGATCACCAGAGAAACATTCTCTATAAACGGATTGGAAAACTTAATTTCGACAACCTATGTCGATTTACATCTAAAGCGAGCTCTGAGTACCAAATTCATTTTTTCCAATTAAGGGGCAATTTAGCGTCTTCAATCCACCTAGCCTGCACATCTTTGGGTTGTGGGGGCGAAACCCACGCAGACACGAGGAGAATGTGCAAACTCCACACGGACAGTGACCCAGAGCTGGGATCGAACCTGGGACCCCGGCGCCGTGAGGCAGCAGGGCCTACCCACTGCGCCGCCGTGCTGCGTGTGTGCGAGCTCTTTTTCATTATGTAACAGCGCAGAGGCTTAAACTGTTTAATTTTGTGTCCGCAGTTCTATGGCGAAGTGCCGGAAAACCGGATTGATATCATCATATCGAACTTGACAATAACGGATAACGATCAGCCTCACACGTCAGCCTGGAATACGATTTATAAAATAACCGGTGGAGATCCTACAGGACACTTTAGTGTGCCGACTGATCCAATCAGTAATGATGGCCTGGTCACAGTTGTCAATGTAAGTAACGTGCTTCTGTTTCAGAATTTAGCTAAAAACTCTCTTCCGCTATTGGCTAGGGTAAGAGCAGAGGAAGCCAAATCTGGAGCTTCACCACAAAATGTTTCAAAAACAAAATATCATCTCCTTTCTGCATTTTTCTCAGCCCACCGCTTATCTCTTCAGCTGCACCTCGCACTCTCCCGTTTTCCAACCTCTTAACGAACATGGTGACTACGGAGAAGAATGCATGAGATGGTTTTCCCGTTACCTTCCTCCCGTGTGCTTAAAGGGGAAGCGCACCTCCTCGTCAGAATGATTCCCCCACCTGGGAGTAGCGGTTGTCCCCCAAAGTCCTAGATCTTTCACCTTCACCATCTAGAAATGCACTGGCCATGAGCGTGAGCCCTGCACCTGGGCCAAAGATCTCAAATGACCCTACTTTAATGCTCCTCCATGTATTCTCTTGGGTGTTTTGAGGAGCAGCGTTCAGCCAAACACGGATAGAGTGCACCCTCGCTGCCAAATTAAAGGGTTGCCTCAAGACAGAGCTGGCGCTGTGCAGATTTTTTTTTTTGGTTGAAAAAAAGTGGAAAATTAGCCAAAGCTGCCAGGCCGCTATCGTGAAGTGACAACCTCTTCACTGGACAACCAGCAGGTCTAGCTATCAACCCATGACCATAGCCCATATGGGAGCTGGGTGGCAGTGGGGGTGGTCTCTCTGGGTCGATGGAAAATTCCAGAAAGGTTCTGCCGCGTGGCCTGATTGAACGGAAAAAATGAATGAAAATCGCTTATTGTCACGAGTAGGCTTCAAATGAAGTTACTGTGAAAAGCCCCTAGCCGCCACATTCCGGCACCTGTTCGGGGAGGCTGGTACGGGAATCGATCCGTGCTGCTGGCCTGCCTCGGTCTGCTTTCAAAGCCAGCGATTTAGCCCGGTGCTAAACCAGCCCCTATATGAGCCATTTAGCCCCTGCGGTACAAAAATAGCCTGGAGGCGGGACGTTGACAGACCAGTTCTCCGATCCACGGCAACCTGATGGCCTCCACTCCCACGGTTTGCAAATTCGTCCCTAAAACTTTCACAGCTGGAGGACTCCAGAGCAATATCGGAAGGTTGATAACTCTCTAGCAGTGAGACATGTCAAATTTTCCCAGAATTCATGGAGAATTCCAAAGATTCACAACCCTCTTGAGTGAAGAAATGTTTCCTCATCGCAATCCAAAATATCTGACCCCCCCCCCCACCCAACCTTAAAGCCTGTTGCCGCACAAAAGTCTTGTCAACCTCCGTTTCAAATTTTCAATTCAATTTTCCACAGCTTTTGAGAAAGAGGATTACAGATTTCCATTACCTATTGTGTGAAGCGCGTCCTGGCATCAACTCTGAACGGCCTGCCTCTAATTTAACGGTCATGTGTCCTTGTTTCAGACCCCCACCCCCCCCCCCCACCCAACCACCACCAGAGTAATGGGGTAGATAGAGAGAAACACACATTCTTTCAAATGTGTCGGGGTTCAGGCCAGAACTGTATGTAACGGGGAATATAATTTCAGATGTTTTCCATCTCCCTGAATTATGGAGCCTTTGGTACCTGATCATAGAATCCGTACAGTGCGGAAGGAGGCCGTTGGGCCCATTGAGTCTGTACCGACCCTCTGAAAGAGCACCCTACCTAGGCCCACTCCCTACCCTAACCCCCATAACCCCACCTCACTTGCACATCTTTGGACTACGGGAGGAAACCGGAGCACTCGCAGGAAACCCACATAGACATGGGGAGAAAGTGCAAACTCCACACAGCCAGTCACCCAGGCCTCTGCGTGCTCTGGTTTCCTCCCGCAAGTCCCGAAAGACGTGCTATTAGGTCATTTGGACATTCTGAATTCTCCCGCTGTGTACCCGAACAGATGTTGGAATGTGGCGACCTTCCCGTGTTTCCTTCCCGTGGTGGAATCCAGAATCCTCTCATTTTAAGACCACTGTTTTGACAGAATGTTTTCTGAAGGTTGATGGGCTGCAGAACTCTCTTCCACAAAGAGCAACGGAGGGTGGGTCATTGAATACATTTCCGGGCGTATTAGACAGACTTTTGACCGTTGCGGGCTATGGGGGGCCAAGCAGGAATATGGAATTGAGACCGAAATCATGATCTTATCGGAAAGTGAAGCAGACTCAATGGGCCGAATGGCCTACTCGTGCTCCAATTGCTTAATGCCTCTCGAGTGGTTGGAAGACTCGCTTAAAAGTCTATTATTCCCAGGATTTTGTCTTGTTTTGTCAGATTTTGGAATAATTGTTTTTTTTAAAAAATCATCTGTAATGGTACTAATTCTAAATGGAGTTGTATAATTTATATAAACGATTAAATATAAGCTGTAAAGCTGGTAATCTTTTCCAAAGTATTCAATTAGTTCAGATAATGAGTGAAATGAATACAGTGGATGCGAGTGGCGTAAGATATAATGGGCCAGATTAACTGGTCAAGGCGTCTAATTTTCTGTCTGTGGAGTCCTGCTGTGCAACAAATTAGCCGCCCATGTTTACAAGCAGAATGTATTTCACAAGTAGTTCAATGAATTTTAACCCATTTTTAGGATGTGTGTATCTCCGGTGCAGTACAGAGCACAGGTCTTTGAGCAATGTCATTTCATTTTTAAAAAAATATAAATTTAGAGTACCCAATCCATTTTTTCCAATTAAGGGGCAATTTAGCGTGGCCAGTCCACCTACCCTGCACATCTTTGGGGGGGGCGAAACCCACGCAAACACGTGGAGAATGTGCAAACGCCACACGGACAGTTACCCAGAGCCGGGATCGAACCTGGGACCTCGGCGCCGTGAGGCTGCAGGGCTAATCCACTGCGCCACCGTGCTGCCCTGCAGTGTCACATCTGTCGTCCTTTTTAAAGACAAAAAAAATAAATTAAATTTCACCAGTTGTTGGGAAAACCTTTTTTGCCATTTACCGAGCTTGTAAGATGTAACCAGCTGTAAGATGTCATGCGGTAAAGTGAACTGGGTTGAATTTCTGTAGACGGTTACAGCTTAGAAAGAGACCATTCAGCCCATCGTGCTCGTGCTAGCCCCATAACCGCCCTTTTCACCGGAGCCCTACGCTCTTTTCTCTCCCAATGATTGTCCGAGGAAGGAGCTGCGCTCCGAAAGCTAGTGGTTCGAAACAGAACCTGTTGGGCTTTAACCTGGTGTTGTAAGACTTCTTACTAGAGCTTCTGGTCAGAGGTAGCGGCATTAGGACTATGTCACAAGACATTACAACGAATTGGCCATTCTGCCCATCTGTCGCCATGCTCCCTCATTCTTAAATAGGAACAGGAAGAGGCCGTCCCCAGTTCCTGGAACCACAATTTGTTGGGTTACAGCTGATCTATATCGTAACGTCCCGTACGTTGTCATTGGTTCAGTAATCCTCAGTTACCCGTGCCAACGAGAATTCCCTCGTCCTGACCTCCCAATCCTCACCGGAGGAAATAGCGGCCGGTATTCTCTGGCCATCGGGATTCTCCTTTTCCCGCTGGCAGCGCATCCCTCCCCTGCCGTGGGGTGGCTTCGATGGTAATTCCCATACAAATTCCCATACGCCTGCTGCTCCATTCAAATAAGGCTGTGGCTGATCTGATTGGGACCTCGACCCCACATTCCTGCCGACCTCCCCTTCCCCGATATCCTTCTCGCCCCCCTCCCCCCACCCCGTTAATCATTGAGCCATCAGACCTCCTCGTGGGAGCTTGCTGTGCAGAAATTGGCAGCTGCATTACAGAGAGCTATGCAAATGCAAGACTTTTCTTTGTGTGCGCTGTGATGGGATTTCCTGCTGGCTTCTCCATCTTGATGCTCGGAATTAAATTGTTATTTCTGTAGCTCTTGTGTAGTGGCAGCGGTGCATATTTTAACGTGACTGTGCAAAGCACATTATTCACGGGGATCATGTAGGATTACGGTTACAGAGCTGATAGAAGAGATAAAGGTCAGCCGTTTAAGATGACCCACAAAATATTTGATGTGTTACTTAATTTGTTGATATTGTGATGTCAACATTCAAGGAGGTTAATTATGCCCTAGAAATGTGTTTTGTATTATTTCGCTGTCATAAGTTGAGGAATTAAAAAGGCCAAGCTGAAAAACAGTTTGGCATTGACATGCATTATTTTCAGCAGACTTTTATTTTTGCACCTTCTTAAGATGCTGCTTCTTTTCCTCCCCCCTTCTCTCGCAGCCTATTGATTATGAAACTAACAGAGCCTTTGTACTGACGGTCATTGCTGTAAATCAGGTGGCTTTGACAAAAGGCATTCAGCTTCCTCCTCAATCAACCGCCACAGTCTCCATTACCGTTATTGATGTGAACGAGAGCCCGCATTTTGTCCCAAATCCCAAACTGATTAGGCAGGAAGAGCGTCTCCCGGCAGGCAAGCTCCTCACAACCTTCACAGCTGACGACCCGGATCGATACATGCAGCAGACTCTCAGGTACGCTAACCTCCTTGTGTGGTGTTTTGCACGCGCCCGTCTTGTCGGCAGACCTTGTCCGCTTGGGCGCCCCAGCTTGGGAGCTGCTCCGACCAGGGGGATCTGGTATCACGGTATCTCGCACCTCATTTTTTAAAATAAATTTAGAGTACCCAATTCATTTTTTTTCCAATTAAGGGGCAACTTAGCGTGGCCAATCCACCTAGCCTGCTCATCTTTGGGTTGTGAAACCCACGCAGACACGGGGTGAATGTGCAAACCCCACACAGACAGTGACCCAGAGCCGGGATCGAACCTGGGACCTCGGCGCTGTGAGACTGCAGGGCTAACCCACTGCGCCACCGTGCTGCCCTCTCGCGCCTCATCTTGCTCCAACTTGCCGTAACTGGTCTGCAACCGCTGCGATGTCGGACTCCCAACCAAACCCAGTTCTGTTGTCCGCCACTTTACCCTCTCAAAGAGATCCCTGCCTTTTAAGCTCTGATCAAATGGCTGACATTTTATCTTCTGGGAGTCACTTTTTTGAGTTTTTATTGCTGGTACCTCTTCATTAATCTTCGCATCTGTATATTGAATGCTGAGCATTCCCATTACAAGGTCCATAATTTTATCCCACCATCTTTACTCGCAGACAGGGGCTGAAATTCTCCCCTACCCAGCGGGGCGGGGGGTCCCGGCGTAGCGGAGTGGCCGCACCTTTAGGGGCCAAGCCCTCACATTGAGGGGCTAGGCCAGCGCCGGAGCGGTTGGCACCACACCGACTGGCGCCAAAACCGGCAACAACGGCCTTTCGCGCCGGGGCTGGCCGAAAGGCCTTCGCCGGTTCGCGCATGCGTCGGTGTGTCAGCTGCCGCTGACGTCACCACAGGCGCATGCACGCTGGGGGATTCTCTTCCGCCTCCGCCATGGTGTGGCAGCAGCGGAAGAAAAAGAGTGCCCCCACGGCACTGGCCCGCCCGCCGTTCGGTGGGCCCCGATCGCGGGCCTGGCCACCGTGGGAGCACCCCCTAGGGTCCGATCGCCCCGCGTGCCCCCCATCCCCCACAGGACCCCGGGGGCCTGCTCGCACTGCCGATCCCGCCGGCACAGAGGTGGTTCAAACCACGGCGGCGGGAGAGGCCTCTCAGCGGCGGGACTTCGGCTCATCCGGGCCGGAGAATAACGGCAGCACAGAAACCTGTAGCCTCCCGCCGGCCCCAGCCATTCTCCGAGGTGGGCGGCGGGATTGGCGGCACGCCGACTTTTTGCGGGTGGGAGAATTCTGGACATGGCAGGGGCGGGATTCTCGGCGGCCCCGGGCGATTCTCCGACCCTGCTGGGGGTTGGACAGACCGGAAAGGGGGAGAATGTAGCTTCTTAATCAGGTTTTGCCTTGTTACCAACTCGAGGGTTATTCTTTTTGTCATAATCTTTATTGTCACAAGTAGGCTTACATTAACACTGCAATGAAGTTACTGTGGAAAGCCCCTAGTCGCCACACTCCAGCGCCTGTTTGGGTACACGGAGGGAGAATTCAGAATGAACAATTCAACTAACAGCACGTCTTTCGGGACTTGTGGGAGGAAACCGGAGCACCCGGAGGAAACCCACGCAGGCACGGGGAGAATATGCAGACTCCGCAGTGACCCAAGCCGGGAATCGAACCCGGGACCCCAGAGCTGCGGGGAAGCAACGGTGCTAACCACTGTGCTACCGTGCCGTCTATGTTGACACGCAAAATTACTTCTGGCGATCTCTGTCCTTCGCGACCCTAGCGTGTTGTTATCATTCGTTCTGAATGGACAAACGTATATGTTCCAGTGTGACATCGTTCAGCCTCCACTCGCATATTCCTTCCAACCACCACTATTTTTTTCAATTGTTTTCTTTTTGTCACTCTTGCTCAGTTCATATTCTACAGTTCCAGGCGCACCCTTCCTGAAACCCATGCCTTTTTTCCCTGTTTCCCTGAAAATATTTCTCCTTCAAGAATTTATCCAGCTACCTTCTGAGTTGCTGTTTAATCTGCTACCAATACCCTTACAGGCCGCAGGTTCCAGATCCACGTTAAATTTTGTTTCTTATTCATTCTTGTGGCATAAGGGCTGGTTTAGCTCAGTGGGCTAGACAGCTGGTTTGTGATGTGGAGCAAGGCCAGCAGCGCGGGTTCAATTCCCATACCAGCTGAGAATTCTGAATTCTCCCTCTGTGTACGTGAGCAGGCGCCGGAATGTGGCGACTAGGGGCTTTTCGCAATAACGTCATTGCAGCCGCCTTGTGACAATGAAGATTTTTTTTTGAGGCTGGCTTTCCTCTTTATTTATTGAAGGACCATTTTTCTCTCTTGTCAAATTTCTTCTTTCTGAACCTTCCCGCTGAGTTTTTTTTTAATAAATTTAGAGTACCCAATTATTTTTTCCAATTAAGGGGCAATTTAGCGTGGCCAATTCACCTTACCTGCACATCTTTTGGGTTGTGGGGGCGAAACCCACGCAGACACGGGGAGAATGTGCAAACTCCACACAGACAGTGACCCAGGGCCGGGATTCGAACCCGGGTCCTCAGCGCCGTAGGCAGCAATGCTAACCACTGTGCCACCGTGCTGCCCCTACCTTCCCGCTGAGTTATGGCTCCTCGCTGAAGCGAGATGTTTTTGATGCCCAAAGATAAGCGGCCATATTGGGGTGAGGCAAGTTGGCGTGGCCTTTGGCTGGGGAAGGTATTGCAGCTGAAACCCCCTCCGGTCTTCAAACAACCAAAAAGGCAGCCCAACACCATTCAGTGTATACACCTAATCAGGCATCTGTACAGTATACAAGAAAAGACCAGTTAATGTTTCGTGGGGAGGGGTGTAGCCCTTTGTCTGAGGGGGCGATGCAGTGTCTGAGGTGTCATCTGTTGGGTGAAGTATTAAACTGTTGCCCTGTCTGCCCTCTGGTGGATGTAAAAGATACCACTTCGCAGGAGAGCAGAGGAATTCTTCCATCTATTTTGGTCCGCATGCGTCAATCAACCAATATTGCTTCATTCATTTCAATGCTTGCTCGGCCCATCCCCAGAAGGTGATGGGTGAGCTGCCATCTTGAACCGCTGCAGTCCCTGAGGTGTAGGTACACCCACTGTGCTGTTAGGGAGTACACCCACCGTGCTCTAAGGGAGTTCCAGGATTATGCCCCAGCGTCAGTGAAGGAGCGGCCGATATATTTCCAAGTTGGGGTGGTGTGGGGCCTGGAGGGGAACCTCCAGGTGGTGGGGTTCCCACCTGTCTTGCTGCCCTTGTCCTTCCAGGTGGCAAAGGTCAGGGGTTTGGAAGGTGCTGCTGAAGGAGCCTTGGTGAGTTCCTGCAGTGCATCTTGTAGATGGTACACACGGCTGCCACTGTGTGTCGGTGTTGGAGGGAGTGAATGTTTGTGGAAGGGGGAGCAATCAAGCGGGGCTGCTGTGTCGTGGATGGTGTTGAGCTTCTTGAGTGTTGTTGGAGCTGCACTCATCCAGGCAAGTGGAGAGTATTCCATCGCACTCCTGCCTTGGGCCTTGTAGGTGGTGATTGAATCATTGAGGGGCCAGTAGGACTAAATTGAAGAAAATTGGTCTTGTAAGCAGAATCATTTTTATTCCTCCCCACCATTTTGTTTTTAGCCAGATGCCCTCGGCTGCATTTTACTCCTGGTTAAGCCATATTAACGAGTTCCTAGTGTCGATTTTTTAAAATTAACTTTCATTTGGTGCACCTGGTGTATCCTTTGAATTTTTAATGCGCCGCAGGATAATGTCGACTGCTTCGTTATGTCTTTTTATTTAAATATTTTAAAACCAGTCCACTAAGTATCCGATTTCCAGAGGAAATGATCTTGGCGTTGGAAATGTCACATTGTCCCATTTCCTCCGCAATTAAATTCTGATGGCACAGAATAAATTTTAGCCTCAAGCGGTTAAAGATTTCATGAATATTTATTCAACGTAATGGAGCCGGCGTTTCATTGCACTGAATACATTGGGGAGGACGGGTCCTTGAGATGCTGAAAAGCAGAGCCCATAGGCATGGCTGCCGATTGCAGTAGCGGGAATAGCATTATTCAGCCGCAGTTGAATTTGAGGAGGAGTTTAGTGACTGCGGCTCCAGCGCTTTAGCAGGATGGTGACGCCAAGAAGCAAAGTGGCACCCACGTTTTGTCAATGAGTGCTGCAACAAATTCTCTCCGAGGAAGGAACAAGGCTGGTTTAGCTCACTGGGCTAAATCGCTGGCTTTTAAAGCAGACCAAGGCAGGCCAGCAGCACGGTTCGATTCCCGTACCAGCCTCCCCGGACAGGCGCCGGAATGTGGCGACTAGGGGCTTTTCACAGTAACTTCATTGAAGCCGACTCGTGACCAGCGATTTTCATTTCATTCATTTTCAACATCGTGCCCCTTGACTGACCCGCCAACCACTTAACAGTAACACCCTGGAGGGAAGCTGCGATTGGGCTACAAGAATGCTGGCCTTGCCCACAGCACTTCAATCCCGTGTGTGATGTTCTTTGTCTTATTTATTTCATGACTGTTGGCGTAGTGTTCACAGAGACCACAAAATAGCTTTAACTTAAAAAAAGCTATAAATTTGTTAACACTTCTAACTTGGATTCAACACGTACGCCTAAAGAATACCCACTTAAATCTACACTCAACTACAGCTAATCACACTACCAATTTAAACTATGATCTACACTCACTTACGCTATCTGCACTCCTGACTCTCTCGCTAACTCCTGCACACACTTGAAAGTGGAGTCGCAGGTGGACAGGGTGGTGAAGAAGGCATTCAGCATGCTAGGGTTTATTGGTCAGAATATTGAATACAGGAGTTGGGACGTCTTGCTGAAGTTGTACAAGACATTGGTAAGGCCACACATGGAATACTGTGTTCAGCTCTGGTCACCCTATCATAGGAAGGATATTGTTAAACTAGAAAGAGTGCAGAAGAGATTTACTAGGATGCTACTTGATGGTCTGAGTTATAAGGATAGGCTGGGACTTTTTTCCCTGGAGCGGATGAAGGCTTAGGGGTGATCTTATAGAGATCTATAAAATAATGAGGAGCATCGATAGTCGACATCTTTTCCCAAAGGTAGAGGAGTCTAGAACTAGAGGGCATAGGTTGACGGTGAGAGGGGAGCGATACAAAAGAGACCAGAGGGTGGTGAGCATCTGGAACAGGCTGCCAGAGGCAGTGGTAGAGGCGGGTACGATTTTGTCCTTTAAAAAGCAGCTAGACAGTTACATGGGCAGGGTGGGTACAGAGGGATATGGGCCAAATGCGGGCAAGTGGGACTAGCTTAGTGATAGAAACTGGGCAGCATTGACAAGCTGGGCCGAAGGGCCTGTTTCCATATGACTCCCCAACAAGGCTTGGCATCACTGCCTTATATAGTTGTAACTAGCTCCATCTAGTGGCTACCCTTGACACTTCATTAACCCTTAAGAGTTCTGACAGTTATGATAATACCACACCAAAAGAAATACATTTTTAAAAACCTGCATCCCAAGGCAGTTCACGGGAGTATGGTCAGGCACAGAGGTCAGATGAAGAGATATTAGAACAGGTGAAAGAGAGAGGCTAGAAGAGCAGTTAACGAGGAAAGAGTTTTAGGCAGGGATCTCCACAGCTTTAGGGCCTTGGTTGTCAATGGTGAAGTGCTTGAAATGGTGGATACCCAGAGGGCTGATTGACCGGAATTGTAGGGCCGGATTATAGAAGGTGAGAATTTTAAAATTATTGTTGCTTAAGCGGGAGTCACTGTCGGTCAGTGAACGCACTTGACCGTCATCAATGCTTCCGCTTGTGGGTGAGTAAGGGGTCACCCATTTAAGGCAAGCGGGTCGTGAATTCTTGTATTCTTGTCCATTTAAGTATTTTCAAGGCTGAGAGAGGCTGATTTTTAAGGGAATCTAGAATTATGGGGATCAGGCAGGAAAGTGGAGTTAAAGGTTATCACACCAGATCAACTTAAGATCTTGCTGAATGGCGGAGGAGACCTGATGGGCCGAATGGCCTACTTCTGCTCCTGCATCCTTATGGCCTTCTGATCAGCGAAGCCTGCGCCCCCCCCCCCCCCTCAAAAAAAACTTTTCTCCGCTCGGCTGGGGAAAGCTGTTTCTAGTTAACAAAAGAAAAATGCCGTGATTATCTTGTTGTGGTTTCCTTTTATTAAAACACTGGTATGTCTAGCCCAGAAAATTCCTGGCAAGAGTCGAGCTTGCCTAAAAACAGAAAGTGCTGGCCATACAGAGTTAGTCAGGCAGCATCTGCAGAGTGAGGAGCAGGCTTAATGTTTCGGGTCGCTGACCTTTCAGACGAGTCGAGTATTGCGGAGATCAGCTTTCCAGCATCCGCGGTTTTCCGCTTTTGTTGGAAGGGTTGCCCTGTGATGAGTAGAATCCTCCCGATGCATAAATACCTCTCGTCTCCCAACCCCTCCCGTACACCTCCAAGGTACTGATTGGAAAGACAGCCTTGCGTTTGTATAGCGTTTATTGTTTTTTTTAAAGTGTAGCAAAATGTTTTGAGGCCCATCATCGGAGCGTCATCAAATAAAGATTTGACGCCGAGTCACAGCGATATTTGAACAGAAAGCCAAACCAGAGAGGTAGATCCAAACCAGAAAGCTAACCCTACAGTCAACAATGTTTGTGGGAATGCCGGGCCCCTCCCCAGCCCACAACACTGCGTTCCCATGATGATATTTTTTTTAAATGTTTTTATTTCTATGTAAAGCCTTTTGTGTGCAATAAATCTGGCTTTACTAAGAATATTTTACTAGCAGACTACAAGGAGGCAAAAAGAAAAAAAAACCCGCTCTGGACTGATGCCTAATTAGTGTTTTGTTGTAAAGTTTTATTTTTAAACAGATGTGTTGCGTCGCTAGTGAAGGGGAAGCTTACAGGGGAAGGAGCAAGGGAATGGGATCAGTTGGGCCGCTCTTTCACAGAGCTGCTACAGGCATGATGGATGGGCTGAATGGCCTTCGCTGGATGGTTCGGATGTAATAAGTAGCCCGAGGTACGATCTAAACCATTTTTTTTTTTCTCCCCCCTTCAATTTTTAGATATTCAAAACTATCGGACCCGGCAAACTGGCTCAAGATCGACCCGTTACACGGTCAAATTAGCACAATCGCAATGCTGGACCGAGAGTCCCCCTACGTAAAGAATAACATGTACAACGCAACGTTCCTGGCATCTGATAGCGGTATGTGGAGCAAGGTTTGCCTGGTTGTTGGGTTGGGAAAACAAGCTGTGTGCTAATCTCTATTTTCTAAAGGTATGCTGACCTCAGCACTTGGCAACACGGAGTATAACCGTAAAAGCTGTACTGATAAAGCGATGCAGATGTTGTTCCAATTTCACTTGAGTGTGCAATATTTGTAAACTGTGGTGAGCAACCTTGCATTTTTGAGGGAACATAACATATTTTTCTTTGTTTCACAACACTCGGTCCTTCTCTTCGCTTGTCTGAAGTTCAGCTGGTCGCAGTCACCGTAACTCTCATGAGTAGAAATAGATTTTTGCCAAACCACTGGCCTGCCTCCATTCTGCACCCCCCCCCCCACCCCCCCCATTACCCTTCCCAATGAAGTCAGTGATTAATGGCCATTCGCCAGAGGAACCTTGTCGTTAACTGGCCTCAAGATGAGCCCTCGCGGAACTAGTCTGGCGCAGAGATGCACACAAACATATGCAGTAGGGTCAGGAGGAGGCCATCCTGCCCCTCGAGCCTACTCCGCCATTCAATAAGATCGTGGCTGATCTGATTGTAACCTTCAACCCTCCTCACCCCCCCCCCCCTTGTTAATCAAGA
Source organism: Scyliorhinus canicula (assembly GCF_902713615.1). Classification (NCBI taxonomy): domain Eukaryota; kingdom Metazoa; phylum Chordata; class Chondrichthyes; order Carcharhiniformes; family Scyliorhinidae; genus Scyliorhinus; species Scyliorhinus canicula. The sequence goes on along the minus strand of NC_052155.1, from coordinate 7,842,262 downwards.
ATCTTATCTGGATCTGCCTGGAAAATATTCCGCTTCCCTGCCTCTACTACCACTCTCTGTGGAAGAGAGTTCCATGGACTTAGACCCTCTGAGCGAATAAGCTCCACACATCTCTGTCTTAAATGAGTGACCCCTTATTTTTAAGCAGCGACCCGGGGGGGGGGGAGGTAGAGGTAGTGGTAGGGACCCAAAATCGTTTTGGATGCTCCTGCTCCTGATAGGAGTTTGTGTGAGCCAGCCAGTCACGTCAACCCCGTTGGCTTGCCCCAAGCCACGGCAACTGGTGAATGACGACTGGACACTACCTCCAATCCGCCCCACGGCGTCTTCCTTATTCCGGCAACCACGTCGTATCCCGGGAGATGCGAGCATCTTGAAAAACAAAAGCAGAGCCAGAAGAGAAGGGAAGGGGCTGATGGTTGGGAGGAATCCTCTCCAACCTCCTCCGCCATGGCCTCGAGTCCGGGAGGTCACAATAACCATGTAGACATTTGAAATGATGTGCTCGCTGTCCCAGTCAGGAGCCAGTGCACCTCCCTCTCGATAGCAAGAAAGTTCCCGTTGTGTTCTCCCGACTCATGGAAATTGCACCTCAATTACTCTCGTGCCCCCGCCCTCAAAGAAAGCAATGGCCACCATGACTATCAATAGTATGCTTTGGGTTTGTGCTGACCAGCAGAGGCTCGCACTCTTGGACTCCAGAGGAATAGAACGATATTGAATCCACTGAGGAAGTGGAAATGTGAATGAAGATCGGTCATTGTCTTATTGAATAGTGGAGCAGACTAGAGATGCCATATGGTCTACTCCCATTCCCCGTTCCAGTGTTTAAGGGAGTGCGATGGGATGATCCCTACTTGTCCTGAACTGCAGTACCCCAGCTTGACATCATTCAGGAGAAAGCAATCCATTTGACGGACGCTCCATCCGCCATTTTAAACATTCACCCCCTCTGCACTGATGCACAGTCATGATGTGGAGATGCCGGCGTTGGACTGGGGTGAGCACAGTAAGAAGTCTTACAACACCAGGTTAAAGTCCAACAGGTTTGTTTCAAACAGTAGCTTTCGGAGCACTGCTCCTTCCTCAGGTGAATGAAGAGGTTTGTTCCAGAAACATAAATATAGACACATTTAAAGATGCCAGACAATGGTTAGAATGCGAGCATTTGCAGGAAATTGAATCTTTACCGATACAGAGATGGGGTAACCCCAGGTTAAAGAGGTGTGAATTGTCTCAAGCCAGGACGGTTGGTAGGATTTCGCAAGCCCAGGCCAGATGGTGGGGGGTGAATGTAATGCGACATGAATCCCAGGTCCCGGTTGAGGCCGCACTCATGTGTGCGGAACTTGGCTATAAGTTTCTGCTCGGCGATTCTGCGTTGTCGTGCGTCCTGAAGGCCGCCTTGGAGAACGCTTACCCGGAGATCAGAGGCTGAATGCCCTTGGCTGCTGAAGTGTTCCCCGACTGGAAGGGAACATTCCTGCCTGGTGATTGTCGCACGATGCCCGTTTATTCGTTGTCGCAGTGTCTGCATGGTCTCGCCAATGTACCACGCTTCGGGACATCCTTTCCTGCAGCGTAAGAGGTAGACTACATTGGTCGAGTCGCACGAGTATGTGCCGCGTACCTGGTGGGTGGTGTTCTCACGTGTAATGAAAAATGAAAATTGCTTATTGTCACGAGTAGGCTTCAATGAAGTTACTGTGAAAAGCTCCTAGTCGCCACATTCCGGCGCCTGTCAGGGGAGGCTGGTACGGGAATCGAACCGTGCTGCTGGCCTGCCTTGGTCTGCTTTCAAAGCCAGCGATTTAGCCCAGTGAGCTAAACCAGCCCCTGATGGTAACCAATGATGGTATCCGTGTCAATGATCTGGCACGTCTTGCAGAGATTGCCATGGCAGGGTTGTGTGGTTTCCTACTAAAATGGATAACCTCATTTGTCAACATTGTATTCCATCTGCCAGACCCTAGCCCATTCACTTAATCTATCCAAATCTCTCTGCAGACTTCCGGTATTCTCTGCACTTTTTACTTCTTGTATAGAATCATCTTAAGATTGGATTGGTGTTGCACACTTGTGGGGGTGGTGCACACTTGAGTATTGCTCAGAGCTCGACATAAATCTCTCTCTGCCTTCGTCTCATTTTTAAAATCTAACCCACATCGGGAAAGTTGTCTGGTTGACCAAGTTAATGAAGGGTTTAACCGTGCTCTACATTTCTTTACAGATTGGTACCGGTGCGATTGGAGACAGTGTGAGTGGGGATGGGCATTTAGACTGTGTTGTGCTGTGGGTTTATTATGGTTGGTCCTTCCCTGCACAATCTCCTTTTGAACGATGCGTTCAAGGACGAATCATTGAAAGTGATGTGGTGATTTCATGCCAGCAATTCATTTTGATGGGAGTGTAATCACATATGGTACAAGAAACATTAACACTCCTCGGGACAAAGATGGATGATTTAACTTGTCTGTGGAGTATTATTCCTCGGGTACCCGGCCATCTGGTGTGAGTCCTGCTTGTGTGATTTACTTTAACACTTGCTGAGTTATGTGAATATGGACTCCTGGATAAGAAGATGCTGCTTGATGTGTGTGCGTGTGTTCAAAAGGGTTCCTTGCAATGTTTTGGGAACGACTATTCTGTCTAACGCCAAATGGATGCCTGATGTCCCTCTGTTTTAAATTGGCCAACATCGGGAGTGTACCATTTGTAAAGGAGATTGGGTGTGCTAATAACCCCCCCCCCCCTTCCCTCTGTTTTGTACAGGTATCCCACCTGCCAGTGGGACGGGCACCCTGCAAATCCTCCTGCTCGACGTCAACGACAATGCCCCTGAGGTGTTCCCCCAAGAGGTCTCCATCTGCGAGAAGCCCGACCCCAATGCCGTTAACATCAGCGCCATCGACACAGACATCGACCCAAACACCGGGCCCTTTGCCTTTGAACTCCCCGACAGCCCAGCTGATGTGAGAAAGAACTGGAGCATAACCCGACTGAGCGGTGAGGCAAACCAAACCCTCGGCTACTTCGGTAGCAAATAACGAGCGCGCTTTCTCTGTCGGGCGGGGGGGGGAAGAGCGACTTGCATTTGCATAGCACCTTTCAGAACCACTCTCTCGCGGAGCGTTCCCAGCAGTCTAGTGTTTCAATGTCGTGCGGCAGCAATGTGACCGGCTGGTTTATTTTGTGATCTTAATCGTTTGAGGGATAAATATTGGACAGGACACCAGTGAGAACTCCCCCGCTCCACCTCTTCATTGTGGCCATGGGATCTTCCTCCAGCCACCTGAGAAAGTAGCCGGGCCTCTGTTTAAACCTCGCTCAGACTGTGTTGCTGCATTTTACTGTGTCCCTCTGTCTCCCCCTCAGACCACAGCTGGAACACTGGTGTACAGTTTTGTCTGAAAAAAAGCCGTGAGTGCGTTTAAAGATGTTCACGCAATTAATTCCGGGGATGGAGGTATTGTTTAGACCATACGACATAGGAGCAGAATTAGGCCACTCGGCCCATCGAGTCTGCTCCACCATTCAACCGTGGCTAATATTTTCTCATCCCCATTCTCCTGCCTTCTCCCCATAACCCCTGATCCCTTATTGATCAAGAACCTATCTATCTCTGTGTTAAAGCCACTCAGCCATTCGGCCTCTACAGCCTTCTGCGGCAGAGTTCCACAGATTCACCACCCTCTGGCTGAAGAAATTCCTCCTCATCTCTGTTTTAAAGGATCGTCCCTTTAGTCTGAGACTGTGTCCTCTGGTTCTAGTTTTTCCGACAAGTGGAAGCATCCTCTCCACGTCCACTCTATCCAGGCCTCCTAGTATCCTGTACGTTTGAGAGAATCATAGAATGTACAGTGCACAAGGAGGCCACTCGGCCCATCGAGTATGCACTGGCCCTTGGAAAAAGCACCCTACCTAAGCCCACACCTCCACCCTATCCTTGTAACCCAGCAACCCCACCTAACCTTTTTTGGACACTAAGGGGTAGTTTATCATGGCCAATCCACCTAACCTGCACATCTTTGGTCTGTGGGAGGAAACCGGAGCACCCGGAGGAAACCAGCGCTGGCAAAGGGAGAAGGTGCAGACTCCGCACAGACAGTGACCCAAGCCGGGAATCGAACCGGAGACCCTGGCGCTGTGAAGCAACTGTGCTAACCACTGTGCTACTGTGCTGCTCTGAGATGCCCCCTCATCCTTCTAAACTGCCAACGAGTACAGACCCAGGGGAAATGTTGAGCTGGTTGAACCTATACCCAGAATGAGTGAACTTACGGAAACGTGTTGCGACCCTGAGGGGGTTTAACAGGGTGGATACCCAGAGGATGTTTTCACGTGTGGGGTAGACTAGAACTAGGGGACCCGGTTTAAAATGAGAGGCTTCCCATTTCGGATGGAGATGATGTTTTTTTCTTACTGAGTCGCCCGAATGTGGAATTAGCTTCTGCAGAAAGCAGTGGAGGGTGACCTTATTCAAGGTCAAGTTAGGTAGGTTTTTGGTGGGCGAGGGAGTCTAGGGTTATGGGGTCAGGCAAGAAGGTGAAGTTGGGACCACAGCCAGACCTTATTGAATGACAGAGCAGGCTTGATGGGCCCGATGGCCTACTCTGCTCCCAAGTCCTTTGTTGCTATGAGTCGCAAGGTTCCAGGTTCCCATTCTGCACCAGACCTTGAGCGTAGAAGTCCACACCGACCCCCTCGCCCCAGGACTGCGCTGCCGTGTCGGATGTGCCGTCGCTCGGACCAGACATGAAGCCGAGACCCTATGTAAAAGGTGCCGGAACATTCTTTCGAAAAACAGTACTGGAATTGTGCACCGTGTCCAGGTCGATACTTAATCCCTCCATCAATATCGTTACAGTGGAGCTTCTGCTTATCCTCACCGTTACTGGGTTTGAGAGATCGCTCCAACAGTGGCGACCCTGCCTCCAGCTGCCTGGGCCCTCCGCTCCTGAGCTTCTACCATTCTCTCTCCTCCCATTCGAACTCTCCTTGAAACAGGCTCCTTTATCAGGTTTTTGGCCACCTCCTTATGATCTATGTCACGATCTATGTGATGGCACTCCTGTGAAGCACCTGACCGTGTGTAACTCTGTTAACTGTGTTACGCGAGAATGTAAAAATTGAAATAAAGTTACAATGGATAATTCGTGTCTCTCGCCCTTCCCCTGTCCCGTAATAGTTTTGTGAAAAAAGTGCATGTTTGTTGGCTTTTCTCGTAACTCCCTGCTATTTTTTAAAATTAGGCGATGATGCGCAGCTGAGCCTGAAGATCGGAATCCTCGATGATGGCATCTATGAAGTTCCGATAATGATTATGGACTCGGGGAATCCTCCCCTGTCCGCGACCTCCGTGCTGCTCGTCAAGGTCTGTCCGTGTGACGAAAATGGCGACTGCACTTCGGTTCAGGCAATCGTCGCAGCTGGCTTGGGAACTGGGGCAATCATTGCAATCCTCCTGTGCATCATCATATTGCTCAGTAAGTAGCCGGGGACCCATTGTCGTTCAGTTGTTCTCGTTTAGGTTTGGCGCTCTCCGCCTCGTCGAAGTGATGGTGTCCTTGAGAGCAGGCCGCCGGCAGTTAAATGAGGCCTGAATTGTCACCAACTGTTCATCAATATGGAGGACCCGAGCGTAGCTGTGTGGGCGGGAATTCGAATGCTGACTGTTGTGACTCGGTAATGTGGAACTGTCGGTGGAGCCTCCTCGAGTCTGTGCCGCCTTTCAATCCCACGGGGAAACTGAGGGGAGTTTGTTTCCCCCAGAGAGTGACAACGAGGTGCTTGAGGTGAATCACGTGTAGATGTATTTAAGAGGAAGCTAGATAGACGCGAGGCTGGGGGGGGGGTGCGTATTGAAGAACGTGTCAAAATGTTTGTTCAATCAAAGCATTCGGAGAAGAATCAGACAGTTATCCGAAAAGGAGGAATGTGCTGGGTTACGGGGAATGGCACTGGGTGAGTTACTTGTTCAGCGAGCCGGCACAGGCAGGCGGGGCCGAATGGCCTCCTGTGCTGTAACAATGCTGTGGGTGTTAAACAAAGAGATGGACGTTGGTTCAGGGCAGGAGTATCATCGACGTGACCGTCTGCGCTGTAACACTTGCCCAATAACGTGCAGTTAGATCGCGGGTGAGTTGCTCCCATCTACCCCTCCTTGATTCCATATCCCTTAACAACCTAACCCAACAAAAACTTAGCAACCTCAGCACGGGGGGAGTGAGTTCCTGATTTCCACTTCCCCTTTTTTGTGTGAAGAAGTACTTTATTTTTTCTTTCTTTCTTTCTTTCCTGCAATGTGGGCATCGCTGGCATTTGCTGCCCATCCCTAATTGTCCTTGAGCAGAGTCTGGGATCATGCCTGCGTCAGCCAAAACGAACTAGCCGTCTGTTCTAATCCCACTTTGATCCTGTGGTCCGTTGCCTTGCAGGTTCCAGCGCTGATGTAGATCCAGGCACCTTTCTAAATGAGTTGAGCGTTTCCGCCTCAACCACCAATTTAGGCCGTGAATTCCAGACACCCACCACCTTCTGGGTGCAGGTTTTTCCTCGTGTCCCCTCTAATCCTTCTACCAATCATCTTAAATCTGTGCCCCCTGGTAATTGACCCCACAACGAGCGGGAAACATGTCTTTTCAGTCCACCCTGTCTAGGTCCCTCATAATTTTGCAAACCTCAAATAGGTCACTCCTCCGCCTCCTCTGATTGAAAGAAAACAACTCCAGCCTATCCAATCTCTCCTCATAAACTGCAATTCTCAAGCCCTGGTAACATTCTAGTAAATCACCTCTGCGCTCCCTCCAGAGAAATGATGTCCTTCCTGCAATGTGATGACCAGAACTGTGCACAATACCCCAGCTGTGGCCTCACCAGAGTTTTATATAGTTCTAGCATTACATCCCTTCCTTTGTATTCAACACTTCGCCCAATAAAGGAACACATTCCAGATGCCTTCTTGACCACCTTGCCCATCTTCAAGGACATGCACTCCAAGGTGTCCCACTTTCTCAACCCCTCTCAATATCTTCCCTTTTATTGAATATTCCTTTGCTTTGACTGCCCTCCCCAAATGCATTCAGCGGAATTCTCTGGCGGAATCCTCCGGTTTATGACCATCTTCCCCCTGCAGCAGTGCTGCCTGACATTGACTGATAGAATCCCTACAGTGCAGAAGGAGGCCAGTCAGCCCATCGAGCATGCACCGGCCCTCTGAAGGAGCACCCTCACTTACGTCTTGTGTCCTCTCATTCTCGACCCTGCCATCAATGGGAGCGGTTTCTCCCTGCCTATCGGGGTAGCACATGTGGCTAGCACTGTGGCTTCACAGCTCCAGGGTCCCAGGTTCGATTCCCGGCTTGGTCACTGTCTGTGCAGAGTCTGCACGTTATCCCCGTGTGTGCGTGGGTTTCCTCCGGGTGCTCCAGTTTCCTCCCACAGTCCAAAAAAGTGCAGGTTAGGTGGATTGGCCATGATAAATTGCCCTTGGTGTACAAAATGGTTAGGAGGGATTATGGGGATTGGGTGGGGATAGGGTAGAAGTGAGGGCTTAAGTGGGTCGGTGCAGACTTGATGGGCCGAATGACCACTTTCTGCACTATGTTCTACCTGCTCTCTCTCTAAACCCCTCGTGGTTTTGGGCGCCTCCTATCAAATCTCCTCTTGCCCTTCTCTTCAAAAACAAAAAATCAGCTCCAACAATCGTTCCGCTGAATCTTTGTAATGGTGACCAGCAAAGTAGGCAGAATTTGAAGTGGGGTACGACTGGAACTTTACACAGCTGTACTGTAACTTGCCCCTTTTATATTCCATTCCCCGATAGATAAACACCCATTGAGCCTTTTTAATTATTTGCTATGCCTTTCCTCTAGATGAAGTTCATAGAATCCCTACAGTGCAGAAGGAGGGCATTCAGCCCATCGAGTCTGCATCGTCCCTTCGAAGTACCACCCTACCTAGGCCCAATCCCCCACCCTATTCCTGAAACTTCACCCTGAGGGGGCAATTTACCACGGCCAATCCGCCTCACCTGAACATCTTCGGATTGTGGGAGGAAACGGGAGCACCCGGAGGAAACGCACGGGGAGAACATGCAGACTCCACACAGGCAGTGACCCGAGGCTGGAATCAACCCACTGTGCCGCCCAAGCATCTTAATATTGGCTGATCACCGAGCGTAGGAAGGGCTGGTGCATGGAGACCTGGCCCTTTGGTTGCCATCCACCCTCTCCCGACTGCCTGCCGTGTGACATACAGCCCTGGCTCAGATTCCATTAGCTGTGGGTCAAAACCCAGACCACAGGTGCCATTTTGCAGATGGGGGTCAAGGACCCGTCTGCCTTCTCGACTGGTTATACAGGATCCAGCAGTGCTATTTTGAAGAAGGGCAGAGGGGTTAGCCAGGCTCCGTTGACCATTACCCCATAGCAGACGTCACCAGAGCAGATGATCTGACCACTATCGCAGCGCTGTATGTGGGAGCTTGCTGTGCACAAATTCCGACGTTACAACAGGGGCTGCAATCCAAAGTACTGCATTGGCTGTAAATCGCTTCGGGATGCCCTGAGGTTTTGAACAGGCGCTGGAGTGTGGCGACTAGGGGCTATACACAGTAACTTCATTGCAGTGTTAATGTAAGCCTACTTGTGACACCAGGAAAGATGATTACAAATGCAAGTTCTTTCTTTCCTTCTAGTCCTGGTCTTGCTGTTTGTCATCTGGATGAAGAGACGTGACAAGGAGCGCCAGGCCAAGCAGTTGCTGATCGACCCCGAGGATGACGTACGGGATAACATACTGAAATACGATGAGGAGGGAGGAGGAGAGGAGGACCAGGTGAGATGTGGCAAAGTGTTTTGTGGAGAGGTGGTGGTCGATTGAAGTACCTGCTGTTTTTTTAAAAAAGAAAACTGCGTTCTAAGGCAGCACCTGATAACGCTCTTGTGTCCTTGCCCGCAGGACTACGACCTCAGCCAGCTTCAGCAACCTGACGCCGTGGAACCCGACTCGATAAAGCCCATGGCAATCCGGCGAGTAGACGAGCGGCCAATCCACGCCGAACCTCAGTACCCACTACGCTCGGCCGCTCCGCACCCGGGGGACATCGGAGACTTCATCAATGAGGTAAAAAGGGGAAAGGACAGGGCGTTGGCTAGCAGGGACGTGTTGGGCCAAAGGGCCACCTGTTTTTGTTGGTAACCATTCTGTGGGTCTGGCGCTTCCCTGATTGAAATTGCTCTACCATTGATAAAAACTGACTTGTGAAAAAGCTTCCATAGGTACGTGAAGAAAAGAAAGATCGGTGAAGATAAATGTAGGTCCCTGGCAGTCAGAAATGGGTGAATTTATAATGGGAACCAAACAGATGGCTGACCAGCTAAATACATACATCGGTTCTGAGGACACACATAATGTACCAGAAATGTTGGGGAACACAGGGTTTCGTGAGAGGGAGGAACTAAAATATCAGTATCAATAGGGGGGTTTCATGGGGTCTATGGTCGATACATCCCCAGGGCCTGATCATCTACATCCCAGAGTACTTAAAGGAAATGGCTCTGGAAATAGTGGATGCATTGGTGGTCATCTTCCAGGATTCTTGAGACTCTGGACCAGTTCCTGCAGATTGTAGCTAATGTAACCCCACTATTTAAAAAAAAAAAGGAGATAGGGGAAAAAATAGGGAAGGGAATTATAGACCAGTCAGCCTGACATCAGTAGTGGGGGAACATAGCAGAACACTTGGCAAACAGCAGCAGGATCAATAGACCATAAGATCCAGGAGCAGAAGTAGGCCATTTGGCCCATCTGGTCTGCTCTGCCATCCAAAGCAATCATGACCGATCTGATACAATCCTCAACCCCACTTTCCCGCCTTATCCCCATAACCCTCGATTCCCTCACTGATTAACAATCTGTCTCTCTCAGCCTTCAACATACTCAATGACCCGGCCTCTACAGCTCTCTGCGGTAAAGAATTCCACAGGTTCACTGCTCTCTGAGAGAAGAAATTCCTCCTCGTCTCTTGTCTTAAATGGGCGGCCCCTTACTCTGAGATCCTGCCCTCTGGTCCTAGACTCTCCCACAAGAGGAAACATCCTCTCAGCATCGACCCTGTCAAACCCCCTGAGAATCCGACATGTCCCCTCTCATTCTTCTAAACTCCTTGGGCACAGGCTCAACCTCTCATAAGAAAATCCCTCTGTACCCAGGATCAACCTCGTGAACCTTCTCTGGTCTGCCTCCAATGCCGCCAGTATATCTTTCCTTATATAGTCCTCACGGGCAGCACGGTAGCACAGTGGTTAGCACAATTGCTTCACCGCTCCAGGGTCCAGGTTCAATTCCCGGCTTGGGTCACTGTCTGTGCGGAGTCTGCACATTCTCCCCGTCTCTGCGCGAGTTTCATGCAGTCGCTCTCCATTTAAATATTCTGCTCCTTCCACTGACCTGAAGCCAAACGTGTGCATGTGCACTCTCATTGCAGGTGCACTTCTCCATTGGGGCCCAGGGGTGTGCAGTGAGGGGATGTCTGGCTACCATTCGTTCCCTCGGTTTGTGTGACTGGTAACTGGGGTTCAGAGATGGGTGAAGGAGACATTGTTCCCGGCCCCACTATCTCAGGCCCGAGTTCTCTATGGTATAGTATGTGTAACCAGTGCTGCATTAAGGTGGCTGGTCTATATCATTAATACAGATACCATAACTGCATGGGTGGGCAATGCATCATCTGCAATTAGTGTCACCAAATCTGAGCTTGTATGGCATCAAGGAGCCCTAGCAAAACTGGAATCAATTGGGGGGTTCCTGAGGGTAGTGTCACAGGCCCAACCATCTTCAGCCGCTTCATCAATGACCTTCCTTCCATCATAAGGTCAGAAGTGGGGATGTTTTTTAAAAATAAATTTAGAGTACCCAATACATCTTTTCCAATTAAGGGGCAATTTAGCGTGGCCAATCTACCTACCCTGCACATCTTTGGGCTGTGGGGGCGAAACCCACGCAAACACGGGGAGAACATGCAAACTCCACACGGGCAGTGACCCAGAGCCGGGATCGAACCTGGGACCTCGGCGCCGTGAGGCCACAGTGCTAATGAAGTGGGGATGTTTGCTGATGACTGCACATGATGACTGCACAATGTTCACCATTCACCACTCCCCAGATTCTGAAGCAACCCATGCTCACATGCAGCAAGACCTGGACAATATTGAGTCTTGGCTTGATAAATAGCAAGTGACATTCTCACCGTTGTACAAGAGAGAATCTAACCATCGCCCTGTGACATTCAGGGCATTGCCATCACTGAATCCCTCACCCTGTGGGTTACCAGTGACCAGTCACTGAACTGGACCAGCCATATAAATACTGTGGCTACCAGGGGGGGGGGGGTCAGCGGCTGAGAATCCTACGGCGAGTAACTCACCTCCTGACTCCCCCAAAGCCTGTCCACCATCTACAAGCCACAAGTCAGGAGTGCGATGGAATACTCTCCACTTGCCTGAATGAGTGCAGCTCCAACAACAGCTCAAGAAGCTTGACAAAAGCAGTCCGCTTTGGCACCCCATCCACCATTTTGAAAATTCACTCCTTCCACCACCGACGCACAGTGGCAGCCGTGTGTACCATCTACAAGATGCCCTGCGATAACTCACCAAGGAACCTTAGGCAGCACCTTCCAAACCCACGACCACTACCATCTAGAAGGACAAGAGCAGCAGATACCTGGGAACCCCACCACCTGGAGTTTCCCCTCCAAGTCACTCACCGTCCTGACTTGGAAATATATCGACCGTTCCTTCACTGTCGCTGGGGCAACATCCTGGAACTCCCTCCCTAACAGCAGAGTGGGTGTGCCTACATCCCATGGACTGCAGCGTTTCAAGAAGGCAGCTCACCACCGCCTACTCTGGGGCAGTTAGGGATGGACAACAAATGCTGGCCTAGCCAGCGATGCCCACATCTCAAAATGAATAAATTTGAAAGGGAAACTAGATGAAGGGGAAGGGATATGGTGATGGGGTGAGAGAGGTGCAGAGTGGAGCTGAAACACTGGCACCCACCAGTTGAGTTGAATAATTTGTCTCCGTGCTGCACATTCGGCTAAATACCTCCACCAATCCCGTTTTCCCCATCAGGTTCTGAGCAGTGTGATATAACGGTTAGATTTGTTAACTTAGCGTTTGGGATTGATCGCCAATTGAGCCGTTGCAATTTTAAAAAAAAAAGAAAAAAGCCCTTTTAAATAGCTTTTGGATTTCGCAAAAGACTTGACCTTTTGAAGTTAATGAAGATTTCTTCAACCGGAGAGAGCTATTTAATAAAACACAATTCACGATGGCTTCTCTCAATGCGCACAGCTGCTTTATCGAGGGGTTCGTATGGAATAATTAGCCCTGCCTGCATTGATTCTGCATTTTAAAATGTTTACTTCACGGAATTTGAAAGGTGGTGGTGTGTGAGGGGGGGGGGGGGGGGGTGCAGGAGTGAGAGGAGGGGGGAAGTAAGGGTGGGTGTAGTAATCGGTAGTGGGGGGGGTGGGGGGGGACGATGGGTATGGGTGGGGAGACCAGTGCAACACACGCTCCTCAATCCACCACGATACCATCGAGCAGGATGAGGGCTTTTAAATAGTTTTGTTGGTTGAATTATGGATTATTTTGCGGTTTTAAGATGTCACTAATGAGTGACCCTTTCAAATTCCATTATCAAAGGTCAGTTGAAAGTAGATTTTTGTTTTAAAGATATGAGACTTGTAAATCGCTGCATCTGCTCCATCGTTATTGCTCAGATTAATTTAATTTTGAGTGGGCTATTGAATACGATGGAATCTCACCATGAAGCAGTATGTGTGTGTGTGGGGCGGTTGCTGATTTTAGAGGTGAATGTGTAATTTTCTGAATGCATTGTAAGCGAGGTGGGGGGGGGGAATTCACCAAAAGCACAATTCATCTCCTAACGCTGCTGTTTGTAATTCATTTAGCGCCCGTTCCTGTTGGGGTTAAAACCTACTGAGCATTTTGTTTATCTTTTGTTCTGTTGACGCAAGGCAGAAAGGTTCGCCGCCCTTTCTTTAGATTTAACATTCCAATTAGTGGAAGAGAATAAATGCAAAAGATTACAAATGTTTTAATTAAGTTGGGAACCGTTTGGGAAAGCGTGCCCTGTGATTAATGTTCCACTGCCTGTATGATTTTGGAGCACGGTTCCCGTTCTGGTAATTCTGTGCAGCCGTGTCCATTCCAGTGTGCCTAATTTAAGAGTACCAGCGTTTGATGACACTTCGCCTCCGCACGCAGTATTCCGTGCTTGGGGCGTTGTGTCAGAGATGGTGTTTATTTGATCCGACACTTGTATTACTTGTGTGGCACTGGGTGGAAAATATCCAATCTTCCACTTTAATTATTAAAGCAGAATAATTAATGACTGTGCATTTCCAAAGTCCTGGAAATGGGAGTGTTTGAAGAATTGAAAGGGCTAATGGCGCTGTCTCAGAACCGTGCTGAAAGATGGACAAATTATCAATGGGTGTTGGATGTATCATTTTAAATAGCAGCTGTGAGTGAATGCAATTCTGACGGCCCGTTAATGAGCAGATCATCAAAAGGGAGCTGCTTTTCGACCTTTTCCAGTTAGATGGAATATTTTGAGCAATTGAGAGGGGACAACAGAAAAAAAGTGTGGGGAAAGGAGGAACGTTTTTTTGTGGCCAAGCCTTTGCACCGTTTTGTGCCGTTCATTTATTAATAACTGGACTGAAACTTGCACAAAATGACACTTTTTTTTGTTTTAAATAAAGAATGCTCAGTGAGCGACCCAGCTAACGCTCGCTGCAAACAATGAAGCTGCCTGAAAGCACCAACACTCTTAAATTCCAAAACTATGGGCTGCCTACGTTGCACCTTTTCCAACTGAAAGCCGGGGTCATAGCCTGTTACAAATCCTGTATCTCTGGAATTTTTGGAATCTCTGGGCTGTTTAGCACACTGGGCTAAATCGCTGGCTTTGAAAGCAGACCAAGCAGGCCAGCAGCACGGTTCGATTCCCGTAACAGCCTCCCCGAACAGGCGCCGGAATGTGGCGACTAGGGGCTTTTCACAGTAACTTCATTGAAGTCTACTCGTGGCGATAAGCGATTTTCATTTCATTTCATTTCATTTTATTTTCACTGGGCCGGGACCACTGACGTTCCCACTCGGACTTTGCTGACTTTCTGCTTCGGCCTTTCCTCGGGTCTCCTCACCTTTTTTGGTTTTTGTGAGGTCGCCGTCTGAGCCCAACGTGGGCCGAGATGTCGCGACGGTTCTGAAGTGATGCTGGTTCACAAACCAGCAACATCCCGCCTCCCGACGTGCAGTCAATTCCTTTCTCCCCAGCCCTACAGAGTTCAGGACTCTCACTTTTGATCATTTGCATCTATCTAGCACCTTTATCGTAGTAACGCTTCCTCATAGAGTCGACATAATTATGAGGGGCATCGACAGAGTGGATAGTCAGAGGCTTTTCCCCAGGGTAGAGGGGTCAATTACAAGGGGGCATAGGTTTAAGGTGCGAGGGACAAGGTTTAGAGGAGATGTACGAGGCAGGTATTTTTTACACAGAGGGTAGTGGGTGCCTGGAACTCGCTACCGGAGGAGATGGTGGAAGCAGGGACGATAGTGACATTTAAGGGGCACCGTGACAAATTGGCTCGTGGGTGGGGAGGTGTGTGGGCGTGGGATCGGCACCCGAGGGAGCCAGGTCCCTGAGCGAGACTGTGTCCTGGCGGCCGTCGGGGAACTCCACGTAGGCATACTGGGGGTTTGCGTGAAGCAGGCGTACCCTGTCCACCAGGTGTTCCGCCTTGTGGAGTCGGACATGCCTACGCAGTAGGACGGGCCCTGGAGCTGCGAGCCACGTCGGGAGCGACACCCCGGATGTAGACTTCCTAGGGAAGGCAAAAACACGTTCATGGGGTGTACTGTTAGTTGCGGTGCACAGTAGTGACCGAATGGAATGGAGCGCGTCAGGGAGGACCTGCTGCCAGCGAGCGGCTGGGAGGTTCCTGGACCGTAGGGCCAGCTGGACGGCCCTCCATACCGTCCCGTTCTCCCTCTCTACCTGTCCGTTTCCCCGGGGGTTGTAGCTGGTCGTCCTGCCGGAGGCGATACCCCTGCTGAGCAGGAACTGACGCAGCTCATCGCTCATGAATGAGGATCCCCTGTCACTGTGGATGTAGGCGGGGAAACCGAACAGGGCGAATATGGAATCCAGGGCCTTGATGACGGTGACAGATGTCATATCCGGGCATGGGATGGCGAAGGGGAACCTAGAGAATTCATCAACCACACTTAGGATGTAGGTGTTGCGGTCGGTGGAGGGGAGGGGCCCTTTGAAGTCCAGGCTGAGGCGTTCAAAGGGGTGGGACGCTTTCTCCAGGCGCGCACGGTCCGGCTGGTAGAAGTGCGGCTTGCACACCGCACAGACCTGGCAGTCTCTGGTGACTGTCCGTACTTCCTCGACGGAGTAGGGCAGATTGCGGGCTTTGATAAGGTGGTACAACCGAGTGACCCCCGGATGGCAACGGCTCTCGTGCAAGGCACGGAGCTGGTTCACTTGTGCGCTGGCACATGTACCTCGGGAGAGGGCATCTGGGGGCTCGTTGAGCTTGCCGGGGCGATACAAGATCTCGTAATTATAGGTGGAGAGCTCGATTCTCCAACGCAAGATTTTATCGTTTTTGATCTTGCCCCGTTGCATGTTGTTGAACATGAAGGCAACCGACCGTTGGTCAGTGAGGAGGGTGAATCTCCTGCCGGCCAGGTAATGCCTCCAGTGCCGCACCGCTTCAACGATAGCCTGGGCCTCCTTTTCAACTGAGGAATGTCGAATTTCGGAGGTGTGGAGGGTGCGTGAAAAGAATGCCACGGGTCTGCCTGCCTGGTTTAGTGGTGGCAAGGGCAACATCTGAAGCGTCACTCTCTACTTGGAAGGGCGGTGTCTCGTCTACTGCGTGCACCCTGGCCTTGGCTATGTCTGAGCGAATACGGGCGAAGGCCTGTTGTGCCTCGGCCGCGAGGGGAAATTGCGTGGACTGGATCAGTGGGCGGGCCTTGTCCGTGTATTCTGGGACCCACTGGGCGTAGTAAGAAAAGAACCCCAGGCATCGTTTGAGAGCCTTGGGGCAGTGGGGGTGGGGAAGCTCCATGAGGGGGCACATGCGGTCGGGATCGAGCCCCAGTAGTCCGTTTTGGACTACGTAGCCGAGGATGGCTAAGCGGTCTGTGCTGAATACGCACTTACATAGAACAGTACAGCACAGAACAGGCCCTTCGGCCCTCGATGTTGTGCCGAGCAATGATCACCCTACTCAAACCCACATATCCACCCTATACCCGTAACCCAACAACCCCCCCCCCCCCCCCCCCACCTTACTTTTTAGGTTTAGGACACTACGGGCAATTTAGCATGGCCAATCCACCTAACCCGCACATCTTTGGACTGTGGGAGGAAACCGGAGCACCCGGAGGAAACCCACGCGCACACGGGGAGGACGTGCAGACTCCGCACAGACAGTGACCCAGCCGGGAACTGAACCTGGGACCCTGGAGCTGTGAAGCATTTATGCTAACTAACTAACGGTCCGATTTATGAATGGGGAGCTGGTGGTAGGCGGATTTCAGGTCAATTGTTGAGGAGACCCGGTACTGTGCAATCTGATTGACCATATCAGATATGCGAGGGAGGGGGTACGCGTCGAGCTGCGTGTACCGATTGATGGATCTGGCTGTAGTCCACGACCATCCTGTGTTTCTCCCCAGTTTTAACCATCACAACCTGGGCCCTCCTGGGACTGTTGCTGGCCTCGATAATACCCTCCCGAAGCAGCCGCTGGACTTCGGACCTGATGAAGGTCTTGTCCTGGGCGCTGTACCGCCTGCTCCTGGTGGCGACGGGTTTGCAATCTGCAGCCAGATTGGCAAAGAGAGAGGGAGGGTCAACCTTGAGGGTCGTGAGGCCGCAAATGGTGAGTGGGGGTAAGGGTCCACCGAACTTGAGGGCGAGGCTCTGGAGGTTACATTGGAAGTCCAGGCCCAGTAAAAATGTCGCACAGAGGTTGGGGAGAATGTACAGGCGGAAACGGCTGAATTCCACGCCTTGTACGGTGAGTCTGACCAGACAGAAGCCCCGGATCGGGACAGAGACGGATCCGGAGGCCAGGGAGGTCCGATGGTTGGCGGGATGGACCACGAGGGAGCAGCGCCTTGCCGTGTCCGGATGAATGAAGCTATCGGTGCTCCCGGAGTCAAGTAGGCAGTAGGTCGCGTGGCCGTTGATGAGCACCGTCGTTGAAGTGGTGGCCAGGTTGTGAGGACGGGATTGGTCGAGCATCATGGAGGCAAGTAGCGGGTGATCATCTGAAGAGTTCGAAGATTCCGATGCGTAGCGGCAGCGACCCGGGTCCCGTGATCCAGTCCCGAGGGGAGGACAAAATGGCGGCGTCCGGAGTACCTGCGGCGAAGAAAATGGCGGTGCCCATGCAGCGCACGTGGCCCCGGGAGCTGCAGACGGCGGGGCCCATTGTGCGATCGGCTGGGGAGAGGGGGCGAGGTCGGGCACGATAGAGGCAACACTGCGGGCCTGACACACCGCTGCAAAGTGGCCTTTCTTGCCACAAGATTTGCAGGTCGCGGCGCGGGCCGGGCAGCGCAGGCGGGGGTGCTTCTGCTGGCCGCAGAAGTAGCAGCGGGGACCCCCCAGGATGCGCGGTATGGCGAGCAGCGCAGGCATACTGCGCGGGAGCAGCCCCAGTCGGGGGGGGGGGGGGGGGGGGGGGGGGGGTCGGTAGCGGGGTCCACAAGGGGTAGAATGGGTGGGCCGTGCGGAAGGATGAGGGGGCGGGGTAGGATTGCACATTACGGGAAGCGCTCGTCATAGAGAGCGCTAAAGTCTTTGTCGCTGCTAGATCGAGCGCGGCCCCTTCCAGCAGTCGTTGCCGGATGGGGTCCGATGCAATACCTGTTACAAATGCATCCCGCATGAGGAGATTGGAATGTTCCGTAGCCAAGACGGCCTGGCACTCGCAGTCCCGTACTAGAGGGATAAGGGCCCGCCAGAAGTTCTCAATCGACTCACCGGTTGCTGGACGCGAGTGGCGAGTACATAGATTTTCATAGAATTTACAGTGCAGAAGGAGGCCATTCGGCCCATCGAGTCTGCACCGGCTCTTGGAAAGAGCACCCTATCCCCATAACCCAGTAACCACACCCAACACTGAGGGCAATTTAGCCTGGCCAATTCACCTAACCTGCACATCTTTGGACTGTGGGAGGAAACCGGAGGAAACAGAGTGTTCGTCGACTGGACATAATTCTCTTTGAGCAGTTCCATAGCACGGGTGTTGGTCGGCGCGTCCTGTATCAGCGAGAACACGCTGGAGCTCAGTCTGGAGTAAAGTAGTTGTACCTTCTGAGCCTCCGATGGTGTAGGGTCCGCTGAGGAGATGTAGGCTTCGAAGACAGCCAGCCAGTGGTTAAAGTCTTTCCTGGCATTCGGTGATTGCGGATCCAGCTGCAGGCGATCAGGCTTGATTCTGATGTCCATGATTTGAGAAATCTCTCAGTAATACATTGTTGCGCTAACAATTGCACGTAGAAACACAAAACGATACAAAAGGGGCTTTATTACCATGAGATGTTATTACCTCAAGTGGAGCTGTAAAATGGCAGCTCAGGAGACCTCATGGATATTTATGCTGCTCCTGTGCGCGGAGCTAGCCGGCAGGGGCTTACCGACAAACTATGCAGGGACTTACCGACAAACCTATAATAGCCGGTACTATTGTACATCGCCTAATAGAGGCACACACATATATATACAATGGTATTACCACACTCTCTCTCTGTCTCTCTCTGTCTCTCTCTCTGTCTCTCTCTCTGTCTCTCTCTCTGTCTCTCTCTCTGTCTCTCTCTCTGTCTCTCTCTCTCTCTCTCTCTCTGTCTCTCTCTCTGTCTCTCTCTCTGTCTCTGTCTCTCTCTCTCTCTCTCTCTGTCTCTCTCTCTCTCTCTGTCTCTCTATCTCTCTCTGTCTCTCTCTCTGTCTCTCTCTCTGTCTCTCTGTCTCTCTCTGTCTCTCTCTGTCTCTCTCTGTCTCTCTCTCTCTCTCTGGTCTCTCTCTCTCTCTCTGTCTCTCTCTCTGTCTCTCTCTCTGTCTCTCTCTCTGTCTCTCTCTCTGTCTCTCTCTCTGTCTTGTCTCTGTGTCTGTCTCTGTGTCTCTCTCTCTCTGTGTCTCTCTCTCTCTCCCTCTCTCTCTGTCTCTCTCTGTCTCTCTGTCTCTCTCTCTCTCTGTCTCTCTCTCTCTCTGTCTCTCTGTCTGTCTCTGTGTGTGTGTGTCTCTCTCTCTCTGTCTCTCTCTGTCTGTCTGTCTCTCTCTCTCTCTGGCTCTCTCTCTCTCTGTCTCTCTCTCTCTCTCTGTCTCTCTCTCCTCCTGTCTCTCTCTCTCTCTCTGTCTCCTCTCTCTCTCTGTCTCTCTCTCTGTCTCTCTGTCTGTCTCTCTGTCTGTCTCTGTGTGTGTGTCTCTCTCTATCTGTCTCTCTCTGTCTGTCTGTCTCCTCTCTCTCTCTGGCTCTCTCTCTGTCTCTCTCTCTCCTGTCTCTCTCTCTCTCTCTCTCTCTCTCTCTCTCTGTCTCTCTCTCTGTCTCTCTGTCTGTCTCTGTGTGTGTCTCTCTCTCTCTCTCTCTGTCTCTCTCTCTCTGTCTCTGTCTCTGTCTCTCTGTCTCTCTCTGTCTCTCTCTGTCTCTCTCTGTCTCTCTCTGTCTCTCTGTCTCTCTGTCTCTCTGTCTCTCTGTCTCTCTGTCTCTCTGTCTCTGTCTCTCTGTCTCTCTGTCTCTCTCTCTCTCTGTCTCTCTGCTCTCTCTGTCTCTCTCTCTCTGTCTCTCTGTCTCTCTGTCTCTCTTCTCTGTCTCTGTGTCTCTCTGTCTCTGTCTCTCGCTCTCTCTCGCTCTCTCTCGCTCTCTCTCTGTACAGAGGTTATCCTCTCCAGTTGCTCTGAGAACCATAGCTTTTCCGAGCTGCTTTATTCCATTTCCGCGCATCCTGCCTTTTGTTCGCACTTCATTTAGTCGGGCTGTTTAAATCGATGCTGGTGCCTTGGGTGCTTTTTAACAGCCCTTAATGTTGACTTTGATGTTGATTGTCCAGTTCAGTGTCAATATGTAACCAAACCCATCTCCGCTGTACAGAACGGGTTGGTGATTTCTTGGTATTTTAAAACGAAGCAAATGTTCCCTGAAGCAAGCCTGTGCATTATAGAATCGGAGAATTTACAGTGCAGAAAGAGGCCATTCGGCCCATCGAGTCTGCGCCAGCCCTTGGAAAGAGCACCCTATCTAAGCCCACACATCCACCCTATCCCCATAACCCAGCAACCCCATAACCACACCTAACCTTTTTTGGACACTAAGGGCAATTTACCACGGCCAATCCACCTAACCTGCACATCTTTGGACTGTGGGAGGAAACCGGAGCACCCGGAAGGAAACACACGCAGACACAGGGAGAAAGTACAGACTCCGCACAGACAGTGACCCAAGCTGGAACTGAACCTGGGACATGGGAGCTGTGAAGCAACTGTGCTAGCCACTGTGCTACCATGCTGCCGTACATTAGACATGTACACGTTACTGAGAGACTGCTAATGGGCTTGCTTCCTTTTCTGGCACCAGTGTATTGTGTGTGACTCCTCCCATGTTTTGTCTGTGAATGGACTCCGTTCCTACTTGGCCTTGTAAGGCTGCAGCGCTGGCCCACATATTATAAAAAGGATTTGGAGGCATTGGAGAAAGTTGCAGGACGAGGAGGTTAGAATTCTCGGGGACGACTGAACAGACGGTCTGTATTCCCTTGAAGAGGGAAGGACCGAGGGATGGCTTTCAGACGAGAGAACCTGGGTGTCGAACATGTTCCCATTTAGAAACGAGAGCAGAACTGGGGGCCGTCCATATAACAGCGACAACAGCTTGCATTTGGATCGGATTGGGTTTGTTTATCGTCACGTGTACCGAGGTACAGTGAAAAGTATTTTTCTGCGAGCAGCTCAACAGATCATTAAGTACATGGGAAGAAAAGGGAATAAAACAAAATACATAATGGGGCAACACAACATATACAATGTAACTACATAAGCACCGGCATCGGATGAAGCATACAGGGGTGTAGTGTTAATGAGGTCAGTCCATAAGAGGGTCGTTTAGGAGTCTGGTAACAGTGGGGAAGAATCTGTTTTTGAGTCTGTTCGTGCGTGTTCTCAGTCTCCTGTATCTCCTGCCCGATGGAAGAAGTTGGAAGAGTGAGTAAGCCGGGTGGGAGGGATCTTTGATTATGCTGCCCGCTTTCCCCAGGCAGCGGGAGATGTAGATGGAGTCAATGGATGGGAGGCAGGTTCGTGTGACCCCCCCCCCCCCCCCCCCTAGTATGAGAGGTGAGTAAAAGCTTGTTCAAAGAGATCGGTTTAAAGAAACCTCTTAAAGATCGGGAATATACAAGGCCTGAATTAAAGAAGGGCAGATATCGTTGTGGATTGGAGGAGACGGAGACCGAATTCATAGAACCCCCACAGTACAGAAGGAGGCCATTCAGCCCATTGAGTCTGCATGACCCTCCGAAAGAGCACTCTACCTCGGTCCACTCTCTCGCCTGCCCCCGTAACCCGACCTAGCCTGCACATCTCTGGAAAGGGTCAATTTATCACGGCCAATCCACCTAACCTGCACATCTCTGGAAAGGGTCAATTTATCACGGACAATCCACCTAACCTGTGCATCTCTGGAAAGGGTCAATTTATCACGGCCAATCCACCTAACCTGCGCATCTCTGGAAAGGGTCAATTTATCACGGACAATCCACCTAACCTGTGCATCTCTGGAAAGGGTCAATTTATCACGGCTAATCCACCTAACCTGTACATCTTTGGAAAGGGTCAATTTATCACGGCCAATCCACCTAACCTGTGCATCTTTGGAAAGGGTCAATTTATCACGGCCAATCCACCTAACCTGCACATCTCTGGAAAGGGTCAATTTATCACGGCCAATCCACCTAACCTGCACATCTCTGGAAAGGGTCAATTTATCACGGCCAATCCACCTAACCTGTGCATCTCTGGAAAGGGTCAATTTATCACGGCCAATCCACCTAACCTGCACATCTCTGGAAAGGGTCAATTTATCACGGCCAATCCACCTAACCTGCACATCTTTGGACTATGGGAGGAATCCTACGCAGACACTGGGCGAATGTACAAACCCCACACAGACCTGGTGCTGTGAGGCAGCAGTGCTAACCACCGTGCCACCCATGGGGAGGGGTGAGGTTATGGAGAGATTTGAAATTTAGAATTTTAAAATCTCAAAATTGAAGAGAGCCAATGTAGGACGTGGACATGGGTGGGAGTGCTCATTTGAAGGGTCAGTGTAGACTCGATGGGCCGAATGGCCTCCGTCTGCACTGTAGGGATTCCTATGAGGACAGAGGTGATAGGGGAACAAGATTTGCTGTGTCATGGGCAGCAGAGGTTTGGGTGACCATCGGCTTCGGTATTTTGGGCTTGGAGGTAGCGGATGAATGAATGAGTTTTTTTTAAAATTCATTCACGGGGCGTGGGCATTGCTGCCTGAGCCAGCATTTATTGCACTGAGTTGCAAAAGGCCATTTCAGAGGACAGTTAAGAGTCAACCCCATCACTGTGGGCCTGGAGTCACATGTAGGCCAGACCGGGTACGAACGGCAGATTTCCTTCCCTTCCGTTCGTGAACCAGATGTTTTTTTTTACCACAATCAACAATGGTTTCATTGCACATTTAAAAAAAATTGAATTCCCATTAGCCGTGGTGGGATTCGAACCCAGGTCCCCAGAGCATCACCCTGGGTCGCTGGATTATTAGTCCAGCAATACCACTACGCCGCCTCCTCGCTTCCAGCAAAATTGCAAACGGACTGGACTAATCTAAGACTGTTGATAGTGAGGAATGGAGTCAGCCTTCTTCTGATTCTGGCCTCTTGCGCACCCTCCAATTCCTTTGTCGCTCAGTTGGCAGCCATGCCCCCCAAGCTCCTTGATTTCCCCCTCTGCCTCACAACCGCCCTCTCCTTAAGAGAAGCATTTGGCCCAATAACTCTGCTTTGGTTCAGTGTCGGGTTTTTCAGTCCTGTGAAGCTATCTAAAGGAAATCCATTACCCAAATGTAAAGTACTTGTCGTCTGCCCAGAAAATTCCAGCCAGTAAAGTGTTGGGACTTTTTAAAGAGCCGAGTGTAACATGGCAAGGCAGCTGCAGCCGCTCGGACTAGACTTCACACTCGTACAATTAGGACCCTAAAATTCACATTGAATTGCTGGAGAAAATGGTGAAGCGGGTGCTTTAGTGGTCACCGAGGAATCCGGTAAGAGAATTCAGCGAAAAGGTTCATTGGCAAAGTAAGAGCACAATTGGAAGTTCCGTCCGGGACTCCGCACAACCGCAAGGCCCCTATCTGGGCCGGCTTTTATGTCCCACTGACATTGATTCTCCACCTCTCAGCAGGAGAGCTTGTACACCAAGAGGCTCCCGGGGAGATCAGAGAAGTTACAGTGCAGAAGGAGGCCATTCGGCCCATCGAGTCTGCACCGGCTCTTGGAAAGAGCACCCTACCCAAGGTCACCACCTCCACCCTATGCCCATAACCCAGTAACCCCACCCAACACTAAGGGCAATTTATCATGGCCAATCCACCTAACCCGCACATCTTTGGACTGTGGGAGGAAACCGGAGCACCCGGAGGAAACCCACGCACACGTGGGGAGGATGTGCAGACTCCGCACAGACAGCGAGCCAAGCCGGAATCGAACCTGGGACCCTGGCGCTGTGAAGCAATTGCACTATCCACAATGCTACCGTGCTGCCCTGCTATATTCTCTGACAGTCCCCTTCACTATCTGCAACTTATTACAGGTGCAACCATCACCCCTTCTCTTCACGTGGGAAGGATATCAGCATTGGGGTGCCGGGGTGATCCACAAGCCGCCTGGGATCTTGACAGGTGCCCCCCCTGTTCCACATAGCCCGCATTCTGTAACTGGAACAATCTCTATTCAACTTGACGTCATCCAGTTTCATAATTTTCACAAAAGCAGGAACTGCTGGACAATCTCAGCAGGTCTGACAGCATCTGTGGAGGGAGGAGAGAGCTGACGTTTCGAATCTGGCTGACTCTTCGGTTCAGGTTGTCGGGGCGTAGATGAGAAATGTGGAGCTTGACACAAACCAATCAGCCTCGATGTTATTGAATGGTGGAGTGGAGGGGTGACCTACTTCCGCCCCTATTTTGTATGTTACCCTGCTGCTTTCTCTTTCTCGGGCATGCTTTTGCACCTTCGGGACAGGAAGCTGTCGATGAACAAACTGAAGATTTTATCATAGAATCATAGAACATACAGTGCGGAAGGAGGCCAGTCGGCCCATCGAGTCTTCAGTGACCCACTTAAGCCCTCACTTCCACCCTATCCCCGTAACCCAATAATCCCTCCTAACATTTTTGGACACCTAAGGGCAATTTAGCATGGCCAGTCCACCTAACCTTCACGTCTTTGGACCGTGGGAGGAAACCGGAGCACCCGGAGGAAACCCACGCAGACACGGGGAGGACGTGCAGACTCCGCACAGACAGTGACCCAGCGGGGAATCGAACCTGGGATTATCTGGCGCTGTGAAGCCACAGTGCGAGCCACTTGTGCTACTGTGCTGCCCAATCAGTTAACTCAGCACAGTTTCATAAGTGCTCATTAATCAGACGTTTGTACCTATTTGCTGATTAGCAAACAAACTGAAGTGAAGTGACGATCATAGAACTTTACAGAATTGCTCATTGCTGGGTTTCAAAATAATTCGCCACGTTGGATTTATTTTGATAAATGGATAATAATCGGTGAAAAATGGTTTCTCTGCTCATAAAACACACCGACAAAATAGTCTGGGTTTTGAACGCAGTTTTGAGACCTAATTGATGAACACCATTATTTGAACATGCACTAAGACCATGCAGTTCAGCGCACGTACTCTGTTTGAATGTAATTTTTGTGGAGTAGTAGATATGCGAATTCTCTTTTGCCAATTCCAGTTAAAGTATAGAGTGCAAAAGCAATCACACAACTTCATATTGCAGATGGTTCAGGGATTGAACAAGAGAGGATGGACAGATTCACAAGTATAGTACATTAGGTTCTGTTGGAGGACGTTCAGAGGAGATAAGATATACTGTACCCACAGGCAGGTAGAGGTCCACCTCGCCCTTCTGTGTCTCTCCTGCAGAAGTTGCTGCAACTATGTCTGGCCTCATTTCCTCCCCCAATTTTTCCTGGAGATCAAGTCGTCCCCCAGGAAGATGCCCACACAGGAACCGCTTCCTTTCTCCTCACCATAAGACAAAGGAGCAACATTAGGCTACTCGGCCCATCAAGTCTGCTCCGCCATGTATAAAGAGAGGTGCTATATCAATGCAACTTTCTATCAAGGTCATCAGGGTGTCCCAAAGTCCGTTTACAGACAACGGAACATTTTCTGAAGGGCAGTCACGGTTGAAATGTCGGAAACGCGACAGCTAATTTGCGCCCAGTAAGAACCCACAAACAGCACCGTTAAAAATGGCAAGATGGGCAGCACGGTGGTGCAGTGAGTAGCATTGCTGCCTCACGGCACGGAGGTCCCAGGTTCGATCCCGGCTCTGGGTCACTGTCCGTGTGGAGTTTGCACATTCTCCCCGTGTCTGCGTGGGTTTCGCCCCCACAACCCAAAAGATGTGCAGGGTAGGGGGGATTGACTGCACTAAATCGCCCCTTCATTGGAAAAAATGAATTGGGTGCTCTAAATTTATGTTTTAAAAAAATGGTAAGATTATCTGTGTTTAAGGATAAATATTGGTCAGCACATCAGTGAGAGCCCGTCCCTTCTCTGAAGTAGTGAATTTGCATGCAAGATCACAAATTCACCCCCCTCTAAAAGACAGCACCTCTGGCAGTGCAGTGTCAGCCTCGAGACACGAGGAGAGGGACTTGAGCCCATGGCATTCTGCCTTGCTGCCAGTCGAAAGGTCAATATAAAATGCCAATTGTATGTGGTTTTATGTTTACTGCTTGAGAGTATTATCTCAAAGTCATGCCTCAATGGGTGATCACATTTTAACACCAGTTTTTATAATTGTTTCCCCCTTTTTTTTTTTTCTGGAATTCAGGGACTCAAGGCAGCAGACAACGACCCCACAGCTCCACCTTACGACTCGCTGTTGGTCTTTGACTATGAGGGCAGTGGTTCCACAGCAGGTTCTTTGAGTTCCCTCAACTCCACGAGTTCTGGCGGAGACCAAGACTACGATTATCTGAATGACTGGGGCCCACGGTTTAAGAAGCTGGCGGACATGTACGGTGGAGGCAGCGACTGCTAGGACCTTCTTTCTTTTGAGCGCAAGTGGGAATGTTGCAGACAAAGAACTTCTGACCGGTTTATTCCCAGCAACAACCAACCAACAAACACACACAAAACAAAACGGCTAGGCTTTTAACATGTTAGTCAACTGGTGCAAGTGTTGCTTGAAAAGCTATGGTATAGGCTGCGAGCTACTTGCGTGAGTGAAATTATGGGTAAACTGACACTGTTTTAAAACAAATTTACTGATAACAAGAGCTCTGTTACACTTGAATTTCAAAGTACAGAAGCACTGAGATTTTGTGCCTTTTTGTACACTTTTGTTTTGTCTCCTCAAATCATTAGGTTTTACGTTACACACTTTAACAGTACGTATGACATTTTGAAGTGATCTCTCTCAATCTCGATCTCTCTCTCGATCTCTCTCAATCTCGATCTCTCTCTCTCTCGCTCTCTCTCTCTCTCTCGATCTCTGTCTCTCTCGATCTCTCGATCTCTCGATCTCTCTCTCTCTCGATCTCTCTCTCTCTCGATCTCTCTCTCTCTCGATCTCTCTCTCTCTCGATCTCTATCTCTCTCTCTCTCGATCTCTCCCCCCTCCAACTGAACAGTGCGGAAGGAAGGATGGGGGGGGGGTGTAAAGCAGTTAGTCAATGGTGAGCTTTTCTCTTGCTTTTTAGTTTAAGTAAAACGCGAAAGACACCAAAAGTCATTTAAAAGAAGAATATGTATTGTTTTTGTTAAACGGGGAAGTCAGCAAGTTACGGATCACGGGGCTCCCAAACGCGACAGAGAGTTGAAGGATGCCGAGAATCAACGCCAGGTTATCGGCGCTTCCTGATGTGTCTGCGACGGCGACTTTTTAGTTTTTTCCATGTTGTTTAGAAGGCAGATAAGAAACGGCAGAGTTAAATTTCAGCTTCGAAAGCTGGAATTAACTTTTTTTTTGGGTTCATTTTATAAATCCGTTGTACAAAATGAAAGTGTACATAATGATCAAGAGACGTATTCGACAGACCAGTTCTAAAGACCTTCGGATCATGTGTTTGTATTTTTAAAAAAAAGAGAGAAAAATTTGGGCGATTTCAATTTTCTTCTTTTTTTTTGGCGCATGTTTTTCTTTTTTTTCTTTTCACCCTGAGGGGGGTGGGCGGGGAAAAGTATTGATGCTTTTTGAGAATGTGATGTTGACCGGTTTGAAGACTAGGTAGACCATGACGACTATTTTTCTTTTGTAATTCTTATCTAGCACAAGTGTTTTACATAATTTGTACCAAATACCAAGAGGGGTAGGATAGACACTAGTGGCACTAACTGAGACACGGCTTTCGAACAAGGAGGGGAAATTGTGTCAGGGGCTTTGGCCAAATTTTACTGTGTACCAGAATCGAAACATTACACCTCTGGCCCGGATATAAATTAAAGGCTACTTTTTGAATTTTTTACTGGGTTTTGACTTTATTCTGTTAGCACGTTGGCGGATTTGTACGTTTTATCCTCAAAAGGAAACGGCCCTGTAATTATCCGCGTTGCATAGAAATTTAGAATTAGGACAGATTCACAGCATGGAAGCTGACCATTCAGCCCATTGCATCTGTACTAGCCGCCAAATATCCATCCAGACGGATCCCACGCTGCCACTTTTGCTCCATAGGTTACATCGCATCCAAACGCCCTTTTAAAAATTGAGGGTTTCTGCCTCGTCATCCCTTCATGCAGCGAGTTCCAGGTGGCTGCCCCCTTCTGGCCCTCTGAGGGGCTGAGTTAGCACACTGGGCTAAATCACTGGCTTTGAAAGCAGACCAAGGCAGGCCAGCAGTTCGATTGCCGTACCAGCCTCCCCGAACAGGCGCCGGAATGTGGCGACCAGGGGCTTTTCACAGTAACTTCATTGAAGCCTACTCGTGACAATAAGCGATTTTCATTTCATTTTTTCATTTTCTTACCTTAAGCCTGTGCCCTCCGGTTATGGGCCCCTCAATCAAGGGCTGTAACGCCATCCTACCTGAGCTGAATTCCTTGTGACTTTACGTCCTTTCAAAACAAACCCCCCCCCCCCCCCCCCCCCCCCCCCCCAGCCTATCTAATCTTCGCTTGTCACTAATCTTCTCCAGTCCAGGCAACACCTACAGTATGTTGCGTCAAATTATGATTCACTAATGCCTGAAATACACCGATGCGTGTGTTTCTCAGGAAAGCAACCTTCTGGCAGCTCCCACGTCCTCCCCACACCTGTTTTTTCTTTCTCTTCTCTTCCCCCACCCCCTCCCAACCTGACTAAGGGTTCCAAATGGAGGATGTGGATCCCAGACTCATGAGGGTGGGAATCTGCTCCAACCGCTCGCCTTTCAGCTTGGGCCACCTGCGACCAGCATGAACGAACGAGTGCCCAGAATTCGGGGCCGTTAGACTAAACGCCGTCGACTGTGGGGGGGTGGGGGGCTGTCAAAATATGTCCAGGTTTGAGCAGTAGAAAATGATCCGGATTTCAGCCCGTGGCAGAAACAATAGCAGAGTGGGAAGCATTGCCTTATTTTGCAGGGATAATCTGCAATGTTAATTCGCAACATAGAAAGTCAAGTGCTCGACATGCTTTTTAATTAAAAAATGTAAATTTCCTGGAATGATGCATGTTTTTTTAATAAGCCACTGGCAATCTGTGTCGTGGTGCGTGTGTGCATAAACAAGACTTAAAAGTTGAAAAGTGCAATTGAGAGGGAGCGTTCATCTTCCCCCCCCCCCCCCCCCCCCCCCATGTAAGTGTTCACTTTTTGAATTGCTGCATTTTGATAGACAACGCAACTCCTTATGATTAAAGCAAAATGCAGTATTCTGCGGTTGTTGGTGTCGGCGGCAAGTCTGGCATTGTTCATCTCCAGCTGCATTGAGAATATGGCGTTAAAAGATGCCTCCTTGGACTCGGCATTTCATGTGGATGCACCTGCCAGGTGCTGTTTGGGAAGGAGCTCCAGGATTTCAACCCAGCACTTTTAATATCATTCCCTTGCTTCCCTATTTTGTGTTTTGTGTCACGAAGAAAATTATAATCCATCAAACGCTGGTGTGCGCCGTCATTGCAATAAAACTCCCTCTGTTCCAACAAGTTGGGGAGGTTGAGATTTGATGCCGTTCAATTCAACTCCTTGAAGAACGCGTGTCTGCAGCAGATATGATCTGACCGTATGACCGACCAGTCATGGGAATGATGCACCGAGTCAAGTCTTTGCTGACTCTTTTCGAAGGGCAATCCGGTTGTTCTCACTGCCTCTGCTTTTTCCCCATAATCCCTGCAAGGTTTTTTCTTCCTCTGTCAAGCATTCCCCTCTGCGAAGGTGACGATTGAACCTGTGTCCACCACCTTATTGGGCAGGGCGTTGACATCCTAACCGCTCGTTTCTCCGTGAAAGGTTTCTCGGGAGTCCATCGTGCTGGGGGAGCCCACCTGAATTGAACTAGGAGGTTTGTCGTTGATTGTGCGCAGTGTTTGTATTGAGAATAGAACAAAGAAAAGTACAGCACAGGAACAGGCCCTTCGGCCCTCCAAGCCCGTGCCGACCATGCTGCCCGTCTAAACTAAAATCTTCTACACTTTCTGGGTCCGTGTCCCTCTATTCCCATCCTATTCATGTATTTGTCAAGATGCCCCTGAAACGTCACTATCGTCCCTGCTTCCACCACCTCCTCCGGCAGCGAGTTCCAGGCACCTACTACCCTCTGTGTAAAAAAACTTGCCTCGTACATCTCCTCTAAACCTTGCCCCTCGCACCTTAAACCTATGCCCCCTAGTAATTGACCCCTCTACCCTGGGAAAAAGCCTCTGACTATCCACTCTGTCTGTGCCCCTCATAATTTTGTCGACTTCAGGTTGATTCTGACGCTGTTGCCTGATGGGGAGGGGAGGGGGATGGGGGGGGGTAACAGCTGCAGAATGGAATAAAAAATCCTTCCGCCGCCTGAATGAGAAGTTGCTGGTCTGCGAACAGACGGGAGAAGCCGGGTTTGTTCTTCAGAGCCGAGAAGACTTGAGGTTTGATGCAACTGTGTAAAAGAATAAGTTTTTAAAAAACCTTTCCAATTAAGGGACAGGTTAGCGCGGCCAATGCACCTACCCTGCGCATTGTGGGGGCGAGACCTACTCCGACACGGGGAGAACGTGCAAACTCCACATGGACAGTGACCTGGGGCCGGGATCCAACCCGGGTCCTCGGCACCACGAGGCAGCAGTGCTAACCACTGCGCCACCGTGCCGCCCTTTCCCTGAGAGTTTTTTTGATGGGACGGAACAAAGAGAAATGACTTCCAGTGTAGGGTGGAGAGCCAGGGGACACAGATTTCAGCACGGGGAACTCGGATGTTTGGACCAAGGCTGTAATGTGGGGAGAAGAGTTGCCCTGTCAGAAGCCAAACTGAGCATCAGTGTGCAGGCTATTGCTACTAGATAGCACTGTTAATGACACCTTCCTGATGGGAGAGGGGATGGAGTAGATTGTAATCTAGCCCCTTTTTGGGACTATTGCAAATCAGGCATCCTCCTTGGCTTATCTCTCCACCCCCTGCAAGGCTGAGAAAGACACGTCTCACAGACACAAGTGGATCAAAAAAACTGACCGATTTCGCACAAAAGGAGCGGGATCACCAGAGAATGGGGTGGCACGGCGGTTAGCACTGCCGCCTCCCAGCGGCAGGGACCCGGGTTCGATTCCAACCTCTGGTGTCTGTGTGGAGTTTGCACGCTCTTCCCACATCTGAGTGGGTTTCCTCCCAGATGCTCCGGTTTCATCCCACAGCCCAAAGATGTGCATTTTAAGTGGATTGGCCATGCTAAGAGGCCCCTTAGTGTCCCACGGTTGGGTGGGGATGCAGGGATTGGGCCTAGGTAGGATGCTCTTTTGAAGGGTCGGATAGACTCGATTGGCCTGCACTGAGAATATTACAGTCCTCCAGGTAACCTTTTTAGCCAGCTTACAATGGATAATATAGACCCATCAGCGTCCCCCACTCTGACCAATTAACCACCCCATTCCCAATGACAACTCCCTGACCACCAGTACGTACTCTCCCAATCCCACACACTTAAACATTTACCTTCTCCCTGGCTTCTTCAAGTGGGTGGCATTCCTGCTTTATGGCAGCTAGTGCCATTAAAATGGTTCATGTCTTCCTTACCTTTGACTTTCCTGCCCTCATTACCTTCGACTCTCCTGCCCTCCACACAAGGTCTCAGGAACCTGTTGCACTGTACTTTTCTCACCCAACCCGAGCTGGAAGGATGTGCGGTTTCATTTTAGTCACTCGTAGTGGAGTGGCAATCTGACTGTAATTACCACTCCATAGTAGTTACGGCCTTGTAGAGTTTTGCGCGATATCTCTATACCAGTTAAGAGAACTATAATTGCTGCAGCTAAACCTTACCTGTGAGAGACTGGTGTGAATCCAAAAAAATCTAAAAATTCTTACAGTATAGTTCCAACTTTTATACTGTTAAAACGTTGAATCACCGGGAACTTTGATTTGATTATTTTTTAGTTTATAGTATCCAATTCATTTTTTGCCGATTATGGAGCAATTTAGCTTGGCCAAACCACCTAGCCTGCACATTTTTGGGTTGTTGGGGCGAAACCCACGCAAACACGGGGAGAATGTGCAAACTCCACACAGACAGTGACCTGGAGCCGGAATCGAGACTGGGACCGTGGCGCCGTGAGGCTGCAGTGCTAACCCACTGCGCCACCGTGCTGCCCAGATTTGATTTATTATTGTCACATGTATTAGTATACAGTGAAAAGTATTGTTTCTAGCATGCTGTACAAACAATGCATACTGTACGTAAGGATGGAGAGACTGCAGAATATAATGTTACAGTTATAGCAAGGTGTAGAGAAAAGATCAACTTAATACGAGGTAGGTCCATTCAAAAGTCTGATGGCAGCAGGGAAGAAGCTGTTCTGGAGTCGGTTGGTACGTAACCTCAAACTTTTGTATCTTTTTCCTGACGGCAGAAAGTGGAAGAGAGTATGTCCGGGGTGGGGTCCTTAATTATGCTGGCTGCCTTTCCGAGGCAGCGGGAATTATAGATAGAGTCAATGGATGGGAGGCTGGTTTGCGTGATGGACTGGGCTACATTCACGACCTTTTGTAGTTTCCTGCGGTCTTGGGCAGAGCAGGCTCCATACCAAGCTGTGATACAACCAGAAACAATGCTTTCTATGGTACATCTGTAGAAGTTGGTGAGGGTCGTAGCTGACATGCCAAATTTCCTTAGTCTTCTGAGAAAGTAGAGTCGTTGGTGGGCTTTCTTAACTATAGCGTCGGCATGAGGTGGGGGGGGGGACCAGGACAGGTTGTTGGTGATCTGTACACCTAAAACCTTGAAGCTCTCGACCCTTTCTACTTTATTCCCATTGATGTAGACAGGGGCATGTTCTCCATTACGCTTCCTCAAGTCGATGACGATCTCCTTCGTTTTGTTGACATTGAGGGAGAGATTATTATCGTCCCACCAGTTCACCAGATTCTCTATCCCATTCCTGTACTCTGTCTCGTCGTTGTTTGAGATCCGACCCACTACGGTGGTGTCATCAGCAAATTTGAAAATCGAGTTGGAGGGGAATTTGGCCACAGTCATAGGTGTATAAGGATTATAGTAGGGTGCCAACACAGCCTTGTAGGGCACCGGTGTTGAGGATGATCGTGGAGGAGGTGGTGTTGCCTATCTTTACTGATTGTGGCCTGTGGATTAGAAAGTTCAGGATCCAGTTGCAGAGGGAGGAGCCGAGGCCAAGGCCACGGAGTTTGGAGATGTGTTTTGTGGGAATGATGGTGTTGAAGGCTGATCTGTAGTCGATAAATAGGAGTCTGACATAGGTGTCTTTGTTATCTAGGTGTTCCAGGGTAGAGTGCAGGGCCATGGAGATGGCGTCTGCTGTGGACCTGTTGCAGTGGTAGGTGAACTGTAGTGGATCAAGGCAATCTGGGAGGCTGGAGTTGATTCGTGCCATGACTAACCTTTCAAAGCACTTCATGATGATGGATGTCAGAGCCACTGGACGATAGTCATTAAGGCACGCTGCTTGGGTTTTTTTTTGGTACAGGGATGATGGTCGTCTTCTTGAAGCAGGTAGTTGTAAAGAGGTTGAAGATGTCTGCGAATACCCCTGCCAGCTGATCTGCGCAAGACCTGAGTGCCCGTCCGGGTGCCCCATCCGGGCCAGTGGCTTTCCGTGGGTTGACCTTCGAGAAGGCTGCTCTGACCTCTGCAGTGGTGACCTCAGATACAAGTTCATCCGAGGCTTCTGGGGTGGAGGGCTCGCTCTCGCTGACCTCTTGCTCAAAACGGGCATAGAATGCGTTGATCTCCTCAGGGAGGGGTGCATTGGAGCTGCCGATTTTACATACCTTCATCTTGTAGCCCGTTATGTCTTGCAGACCTTGCCATAGATGGCGGGGATCTATGTGGCTAGCCTGGGACTCGAGCTTGGTCCGGTACTGTCTTTTGGCATCTTTGATTGATTTTTTTAGATCATACCTGGCTTTCTTGAAGAGGTCAGGGTCGCCTGACTTGAACGCCTCAGACCTAGACTTCAGCAAGCAGTGGATATCCCTGTTCATCCAGGGTTCCGGTTGGGAAACACGCGGATTTGCTTCTTTGGCACACAGTCTTCTACACACTTACTAATGAAGTCAGTTACTGTAGTGGCATACTCGTACACGCTGGTCGCAGAGTTTTTAAACACTGACCAGTTCACTGACTAAGCAGTCCCGTAGGAGATCATCCGATTCCTCAGACCAACAATGCACAACTTTCTTTGACGGATTCTCCCGCTTCAGTTTTTGCTGATAAGCCGGGAGCAGGAGCACAGCTTTGTGGTCAGATTTGCCAAAGTGTGGGCAGGCGATAGAGCGGGAGGCATGTTTGATATTTGTGTAGCAGTGGTCCAGGATGTTTGGGCCTCTGGTGGAACAGGCGATGTGTTGGTGGTAACTTGGTAGTACGCTCTTGAGCTTGGCCTGATTGAAATCCCCAGCTACAATGAACAAAGCCTCGGGATGTTTTGTTTCAAGGCTATTTGTGGTGGTGAATATTTCGTCCTGCACGATTTTCACATTCGCATGCGGTGGGATGTAAACTGCTGTCAGGATAACGGAGCTGAACTCCCGCGGAAGGTAGTAGGGGCGGCATTTTAGCGTCAGGTATTCACGGTGCAGGGAGCGTAAACTCGCCAGTGTTGCTACATCTAGGCACCAGGAGGTGTTGATTAGGAGGCAGACCCCACCTCCCCTAGCCTTGCCTTAGGCCGCCATACAGTCCATTTGGTTGGCATCTTTGATGGATTTTTTTAGATCATACCTGGCTGGTGAAGCAGGAGTGAACTTTATGGGCATGTGCTGGACAACATTGTTCCTGCCAATATCTTTGGAGCAAATCGGATACTGAGAGGTGGTGATGACTTCCTTATTACACAATTATCTGTTAAGATATGAATTCCGTTCCTTGGACTGAATTGACAAGTGATTTCGGGCCATCGTTAAAAATTAAGTTTATTGGGGCGACATGGTGGCACAGTGGTTAGCACTGCTGTCTCATGGCGCTGAGGTCCCAGGTTCGATCCCGGCTCTGGGTCACTGTCCGTGTGGAGTTTGCACATTCTCCGCGTGTTTGCGTGGGTCTCACCCCCACAACCCAAAGATGTACAGGGTAGTTTGATTGACCACGCTAAATTGCCCCTTAATTGGGAAAAATGAATTGGGGACTCTTAAATTTATTTTTAAATAATGTAGGTGGCATCATGCCCAAATGAGGTGATGCCTCCGTGATTTTCAGGAATAGTTTCTGTTTCTCAGGAACTGCCTTCTGTTCGAGGAGACAATGCCTCCGGACACTGGTGTCCTTGATCACAGCATGTTTGTGAACCAGGGATGAACTCTCTTTTTATTTCATAGGCGAGTCGCTTTTTAAAAAAACCTCTAACTGCTTATTACAGCTGTATTCCTTCACAGAGGCTGTGGGGAGGGCGGGAATTGGTTAGGTTGGATTTTTCCTGTTTTTTTTTTTGTGGATCGGAGAAACCCGGGCAATTTTTCACCTGTTTCCAGGATTAGGATTCTTGGGCATCTTGTGTTCAACCTACTGACTCTCCGGGCTCCAGTCTACATTCTGTGGAAACGAGGGGGATGCGGGGTGAACTTACTTCAAAACGTCAAGAGCATAGCTGGATTTGCGTCCATTCTCCCGACTTGATTCCCTCAGTGGTCTGCGGACACCCAATGTATTCCAAGATGTAAAACCTTTAACGAGGGAAACACGGCTATTTCTGGTCACCTCATCAGTAAAGCTAATCCTGCCCACCTTTTGCTTGTTGGCGCATCAGTTTCCCAATGCCTGACTTTTCTTCCCTCATGGAAAGGGAACATCGCTGGGGCTGGGCCAGCATTTATTGTCCATCCCTAATTGCCCTGGAACTGAGTGTCTCGCTCGGCCATTTCAGAGGTCAGTTAAGAGTCAACCACATGGCTGTGGGTCTGGAGTCACATGTTGGCCAGACCAGGTAAGGACGGCAGATTTCCTTCCCGAAAGGGCATTAGTCAACCAGATGGAACCTGGGTCCTTGGCGCTGTGAAGCCGCAGTGCCATCCACCTTGCTGCCCAATATAAAAGAGTCTCAGTAATGACGACCATGACAATTATCAACAACTGGGCTTTTACAAACATGGTAGTACAGGAAGCACTATGTGGCTTCACAGCGCCAGGTTCGATTCCCTGCTGGATCACTGTGTGGAGTCTGCATGTTCTCCCTGTGTCTGCATGGGTTTCTTCCAGGTAGCACCCCCAATAACGACACGAGTAGAACGGTAAAATAAGGCTTTAATAAGCAGAGAACTAGCCTGTTACCGAGGCGGGTGCTTACTGGGTGCTGCCTACAGGGCGGCCCCTTATATACGACTCCCTGGTGGGCGGAGCTGGAGGCGGGGTCCCCCAGGGTTCCAAGCCTGGTCTTAAAGGGGCATCACCAACATGATAAGGGTACAGTAACCATTCATCACACTCCAGGGTGCTCCAGCTTTCCTCCCACAGTCCAAAGACATGCAGGTTAGGTGGATTGGCCATGCTAACTTGCCCTTTGTGACCAAAAAGGTTGGGGGGGGGGGGGGGGGGGGTTGGGTTGCGGGGATAAGGTGGAAGAGAGGGCTTAAATGGGTCGGTGCAGACACGATGGGCCGTATGGCCTCCTGTATGTTCGATATATTCCAGATTTATTGATTTAAATTCCACCAGCTGCCAAGGTGAGATTTGGAACCGACTCCCCAGAGCGTTAGCCTGGGCCTCTGGATTACTCATCCAGCCAACCACTGACCCCTAAATTGTACACAAGTGCCCATAAATAGCAACGTGATGAATGACATCATCTGGTTTCTATGGGATATGTAGAGACTCGTGAGGTTTACATGGATCAAAATGTCCCTTTGTTACCTCCAGTATTACTCAGTCCTTGAGTAACTTGTATAATGTTTACTGATCTGTCAGTTCAGATATATCCAAGAGAATCTTCTTCTCCCCCACCCCTCAATTGATTCATCACAAAGCATTCATTTTTGAAAAACTGTGCTTAGAATTGAACATGCTAATCCCACTCTCCTGGGTTAACCTGCCGGTAGCTTTGGAGCAGAAGAGGGCAGTTGTTGAGTTGAAGTATTAAACAGTGAGGAAAATGGTTTTCAGAAACTATAATGGGGGGGGGGGGGGGAGGAACAAAAGGAATGCTGTGCATTATCAAACTGACAAACCAACGTGAAAACCTTTTGCCATGTTTCTTTTTCCGTTCACTTCTACGGGGCGTGGGTGCCACTGGCTAAGGTCAGCATTTATTGCCCGTCTTTAGTCGCTCTTCAGAAGGTGGTGGTGAGCCGCATTCTTCAACCACTGCAGTCACTGAGCGGTAGGTACACCTACCGTGCTGTTAGGGCAGGGAATTATTGAGGGTCTTGCAGATGTCTTTACCGCTACATAAGGATTCAGTTAGCATTGTTTGTCACATGTGTGTTCCTGGTTGTTGTCTTTATCCTGACTCTGAAATTTTCCACAAGTGTTCGAATATACTATGTAATGTACTGTAGGAGTTTTTAAAAATCCCTGAGACCCCTTAATAGACTAGAATTGTTGTCTGCCCTAACAAATCATTGTAATTAAACCCTATTCATTAGTTCCCTCTTACAGTCCCCCCTTTTAGCCCTTAGTCTAAACCAAGGAAGCCAATTTAC
This sequence comes from Scyliorhinus canicula, assembly GCF_902713615.1. NCBI lineage: Eukaryota > Metazoa > Chordata > Chondrichthyes > Carcharhiniformes > Scyliorhinidae > Scyliorhinus > Scyliorhinus canicula. The sequence continues at coordinate 7,804,573 of NC_052155.1, read as the reverse complement.
AGGTGCTAACAATTGTTTCCTTTACTCCCCACCACCATTGATATTGGCCAAGTATTCAGCCTAACTTTGTAACAGCATGCGCGAGGGCCATCTGCATTAGAAGGTCCTTTATTACAGGCACATGATCCATTACCTTAATACTCCAATTACTGAATCTAATAACCCATTGCCGCCACTTCTTGTGTTGATTTCTAGTCCGGAAGATGAGGAAAGCTAGGTATGTAATCAATATAATAATTTGGATTATTCATAGAATGAATTCATGGAATTTACAGTGAAGAAGGAGGCCATTCGGCCCATCGAGTCTGAACCAGCTATTGGAAAGAGCACCCTACCCAAGCCCACACCACCCTATCTCCATAACCCAGTAACCGCACTCAACCAACACGAAGGGCAATTTTGGACACTAAGGGCAATTTATCACGGCCAATCCACCTAACTTGCACACCTTTGGACTGTGGGAGGAAACCGGAGCACCCGGAGGAAACCCACGCAGCCACGGGGGAGAACGTGCAGACTCCGCACAGACAGTGACCCAAGCCGGGAATCGAACTTGGGACCCTGGAGCTGTGAAGCAATTGTGCTAACCACTGTGCTGCCGTGCTGCCCGGGATGATATGACCAGGACGATAATGTAAATCAATGGCTGTATTTGTATGTTTGAGCCCCGATTCCACAGATCCTCCCACAATGTAAAGGTAGATATATGTTCAACATCGTTTGTTTTGAGCTTTGGTTATCGTTGGGAGTGTGCAGCATGTTTTGTCGACGCGTTGAGTCTGCATCCAGATCTCAGTCAGGTACTCTGCAAGGGTGGGATTGTGTTAAGTTATCCTTTATCCTTTCCATAACGCTCATATACTTCAACCAGTTCTACTTTCTCCATCCTTGCTGGCAGCTGTGGGTGTAAACTCACTGATTGTATGGGGTATTCCCGTTGCTGCAGTCCTACAGTTCGTGTTGCTGTGCGGTGATACAATGCGGTGATTTAATGGGAAAATTGTCATTTTGGGCATGAGTGGCGATGCAGCCATGGCGATTTTACGGCCCATATTGAACAGCACTTAGTTCCAAAAATGAACCCCACACAAGCTTTCACGCCATTACCGGCAGGCTCGCCATCTGATTTACCAGATTCGTGCCTCAGCGACTCGCCGCTAATGAGGGGGAGCTGCTTTTAATCTCTCCCTCGCCACTCACTCCCCATCAACTCGCTGGCATGGCAACGCCCAGACCTGCTCATCGCTTTGGGGATGCCGCCCTGGCCAGGCTTCCCGGCCATGTGGATGCGAGACGGGACATCCTGTTCCCCTGAGGAGGTCGGAGGACCAGCAGCAGGGTCACCAATGCCACCTGGGCGGTGGTGGCAGCGGCTGTGGGTGCGGGCAGCATGATCAGGGGAACCGGCGGTCAATGTCGGAAGAAGACCAACAACTTCCACTGAGCAAGAAGGGCAGGTTACCCCCTCTCCCCTGGCATCAGTACCGCCTGCCCCTCTCAAACTCCGACCTCCACCCCCCCTTCCCACATCACTGGCCGACACCTCGTCCCCTCCCCACATCTGATCTTCATGCTTGTTCCTCAGCACCCCATGTCCCTCACCAGCATAACCCCAGGTGCGGTCCCCACACATGCCACCTGCCATACACCCCTCTGACCTATCAAGCATGCAGTTCACCATGCCCTCTCTCTCCCCGCAGGAGAAGATAGCCCATAATAAGTGGAAAAGGGCCAAGAGGAAGGGGGTGGGGCGAACACCAGCAATTTGTGCCCTCGTCCCCTCCAACGAACAGGCCCTGAAAATGGTGGGGTTGACCGTGGAGAGAGCTGAAAATGGTGGGGTTGACCGTGGAGAGAGCTGAAAATGGTGGGGTTGACCGTGGAGAGAGCTGAAAATGGTGGGGTTGACCATGGAGAGAGCAGTCACCAACAGCGAGGTTGGCTTATGCCGCAGAGGTTTAGCATCCACTGCCCCTTCAGGAGGGGAATGGGGTGTGTGGGGGGGGACTGAAGGGTTTGGGCGTGAGCTAATGTGCAAACCTTGTCCTATGAGATCGGACGAGGATGAGGGCCTCCCTGATTCTCCAGGTAGGCTGAGCCTTTGCCACTACCTGTCTATCCTCCAGCTCACTCTCAGACTTCCTACCTACAAATGCTGTGGGTCTACCTACACCACATGGACTGCAGCTCACCACCACATTCTCAAGGCCAATTGAGGATGCGGGATAAATGTTCACCTTGGACGTGGTGCTCTTATTGCATGAACGAATAATTTTGTTTTATAAATCAGTCATGAATGAATTGAATAGCTGAACGGGCTGGAGGGACTGAATGGCTTCCTGCTCTTATGTAGCAAGCCACAGCTGTTTAGTTCTCCCACGTTGTTCTTGAACACTACTACTGACTCCTCCCTGCAACAACAATAATCATCATCTTTATTAGTGTCACAAGTAGGCTTCCATTAACACTGCAATGAGGTTACTGTGAAAATCCCTTAGTCGCCACATTCCGGCACCTGTTCGGGTACACAGAGGGTGAATTCAGAATGTCTAATTTACCTAACAAGCACGTCTTTCGGGACTTGTGGAAGGAAACCGGAGCACCCGGGGGAAACCCACGCACACACGGGGATAACGTGCAGACTCGGCACAGACAGTGACCCAAGCCGGGAAAGAAACTGGGACCCTGGCGCTGTGAGGCAACAGTGCTACCCACTGTGCTACTGTGCTGCCCTCTGCTGTTGCTGCCACTGCGTGCCAGTGTCGGAGGCATAGAACATAGAACAGTACAGCACAGAACAGGCCCTTCGGCCCTCGATGTTGTGCCGAGCCATGATCACCCTGCTCAAACCCACCCTATACCCGTAATCCAACCCCCCCCCCCCCCTTACTTTTTTTAGGACACTACGGGCAATTTAGCATGGCCAATCCACCTAACCCGCACATCTTTGGACTGTGGGAGGAAACCGGAGCACCCGGAGGAAACCCACGCACACACGGGGAGGACGTGCAGACTCCGCACAGACAGTGACCCAGCCAGGAATCGAACCTGGGACCCTGGAGCTGTGAAGCATTTATGCTAACCACCATGCTACCGCGTTGCCAACACTGAGCATGTATCCTTGCACCCGCGCTATGCCATGGGTTACTGGGCACATTTCCTCTATTACAAAATCAGCTTACTCTGCTGGATAAATGAGACCAGTGAATGTTAATAATCACTTTTGGGCAATTGGAATCAGTGTTGAAAATGAGATCCAGACACCAAGTTCCATTTACTGTCATTAGCCTGGGTTTAGAATGCTTTCTGGATTGATTTAATGTGTGATGGGATCCAAGCTTTTAAACCTTTTTGAGTCTGCCCTAATTGAAAAGGAAATTGACCTTCCCATGTAACGGAGAGTCAAGCCAAGAAGACATGAAAGAAAATATATCCGTATCACCCTGGCTGCCTTATAAAATAATGGATTACGGTTTTACACCAATTGCAGACATGACTGGCCACAGTTTAGGCAAGAGGGATTTCTAATCTTCAGAAAGCCACGGCAACCTCGTTATCTCTAAAGAAGTGCTAATACCCTTTGTGACTGCAGAAATCAAATACCAAAGAAATGGACAAAGGTCTCTACGTTTCTGAGGCAAAGCCCTGGCCCACAGAGATAATCTGTCCGTGAAGACAAGGACCTTGAAACTTCTGGTGAATGTATAAATAGATGGAACATTGACTATCTCAAGAACATAGACAAAGGAATATACACCTTTTGTCAAAGCCAAAGTGAAGAGGTGGGAGTTGAATGACTACACTAGCTGGGAGTACCAATCTTGCTGTCTCGCTGTACTGCCAAGCAGTCTTCCATTTGTCATCTAGCAAGTAGCAACTCTGAAGAAGGACTCAGATCAGGTTTAAATACCTGGCCCCTTCTATACTGTTTCTACTGGAATGTCTATACCAGCGCCTACAAGACATCTCAGTGTACCTATCCCCCATCCTGGAAGTCATCTATACTGGAAAAGTGAATTATCCAGCATCGGTCCTCAGCCTGCCCACCTCCGTTGAAGAATGCACCATTGGACTTTGATCTGGACCCACGTGAAACAATAGTTCCCTACTCTGTGCCCTGCAAACCTTTCTTTCTCTATCATCCGTCATTTACTGCGTCAATGCAATCGAGTCTATGTTGTGTCCCTCCTCTTGTGTTTGAGCGTGTGTAAATAAGCTAACCCTTTGCATTTACCCTCGGGTTTGCTGTGGGGTTATTAATAGAAATGATTGCATCAAAACTGAAGGGTTGGGAAATCAAACTCCTTTCTGTTTACAGGTGGGAGGTAGGAAGAGAAATCGGGGCTGTTTTAAATTAAGTCCTGTCCTGGCCGTAACGCCACTTTTCAAGGCGACGAAAACTGAAATTGATTGGAAGCCAAAAGTTCAAGGGGAATTAATCTGGTTGAAAGCGTATTAAGCACATGGATGGTCTCAATCTTAGATGAGTCCGGTGGTGCCGTACAGGTAGATTGAACAAGCAGAGGTTAGATCCAGAAGCTGAGAATAAGTTGCTGCAGTTACTTCTGTTTCTTGAAGATAACATTGTGGGCAGCACGGTAGCATGGTCGTTAGCATAAATGCTTCACAGCTCCAGGGTCCCCGGTTCGGTTCCCGGCTGGGTCACTGTCTGTGTGGAGTCTGCACGTCCTTCCCGTGTGTGCGTGGGTTTCCTCCGGGTACTCCGGTTTCCTTCCACAGTCCAAAGATGTGCGGGTTAGGTGGATTGGCCATGTTAAATTGCCCGTAGTGTCCTAAAAGTAAGGTTAAGGGGGGGGGGGGGGGGGGTTGTTGGGTTACGGGTATAGAGTGGATACGTGGGTTTGAGTAGGGTGATCATTGCTCGGCACAACATCGAGGGCCGAAGGGCCTGTTCTGTGCTGTACTGTTCTATATTCTACTGTTCTATGTTCTATGTTGGCGGATCTCAATCATCCAGACCCAATTGAGCGGGTTCTGTAGATGTACGCTATTTGTGGGGAAGACCGCAGTGGAACCCGGGTTGGTTGTGTGGTGATGTTGGACGGGGATTAGACAGGTTCCTGGAAGAAGTGGAACTGAAATTCTTTGTTAAGAAGGCAAGAGTTTTTAAGGGTTTTGTGACTGGGTTTGAAGACCTATTCGCTGAGTGGGTTACTGAGCCAATTTGTAGGTCTTTGTAGTGTTTGCCATTTAATATGTAATTTATACTTTATAATCAACTGCAATTTTCCTGTTATTCTTTTTTTTATTTTTTTTATTTTTTAAAATATTTTTATTCACCTCCTTTTTCACAATTTTTCTCCTGAATTTACACCCAACAACAATCAATAACCAACAACAAATATCTCAAACCCCATAACAGTAACAACGATCCAATCCTCCCACCCTGCCCCAGACATCAGCCCGCATGTTAACATAAACAAATGACAAAAAAGGAATCCGGGATTACCCATAGCCATCTTCAACATACATAGCCCCCCCCCCCATCCCCCCTCCCAACTAATGTTCGATGTTATCCAGTTCTTGAAAGTGCATAATAAATAGTGCCCATGACTTGTAGAACCCCTCCGAGCTTCTCCTCAGTTCGAACTTAACCTTCTCAAGGGTCAAGTATTCCAACAGGTCCCCCCGCCACGCCAGGGCACAGGGTGGAGAGGCCGCTCTCCATCCCAGCAGGATCCGCCTTCGGGCGATCAACGAGGCGAAGGCTATGCTATCTGCCTCCGCACCCTGGCTGGCCCGACACCCCGAATATGGCCTCCCGGGGACCCGGGTCCAGCTTCACATGCACCACCTTGGAAATTGCCCTAAACACCTCCTTCCAGTACTCCCCAAGCTTTGGACAGGACCAAAACATGAATGTGATTTAACCAACCCCCCACCCCCACCCCCCACCCCACAACGCGCAATCTTCCTGTTAATTCGCATTTAACTAATGTTGATTTTGGATTAGGTGATTAACTAAAATAATAGTTTTTGCTTTGTTTGATTCTGATACAGTAAATAATCTTCTGTTTTAGACCATGCAAGTTGAATATTGCGGTCCCAGTCTTTTAGTAAATAACTGGGACTCCGGAATTCTTGGACTTTAGGAAAGTCTACAGGTCTTTACTAAGATAATCATTACATAGTTACATGATTAGCTGCATCAGGGGCTCCTGATGTTTTACTCTAGAAATGAAATCTCAGGGAAGTCAGCCTGCTTAAAGTGGAAGGATCCATTATAGAAGCTGTTAATTGGTCAAGATTTGTTAGTAGATTGTATTCGCTGGAGTTCAGAATAATGAGGGGGGATTCTCATAGAAAATCGAGGCACTCTAACCAGACTAGACAAGGACGATGTAGGAAGGATTTTCCCGATGGTACGTATGTCCAGAATCAGGGGTCACAGTCTGAGGATACAGTAAGGACAGAGATGAGGAGAAATGTCTTCACCCAGAGAATGGCTGGCCTGTGGAATTCACTACCACAGAAAGTAGTCGAGACCAAAACATTGTATGTTTTCAAGAAGCAGTTATATATCGCACTTGAGCGAAGGGGATCAAAGGATGTGGTGGGGGGGGGAGGGGTGGGGGGGGGGGGGGTGGGGGGGGAGGGGTGGGGGGGAGGGGGTAGCCAGGATTAGGCTATTGAGTTGGCTGATCAACCATGAATGGTCCTATTTTCTATGTTTCTACAATCGCGGTCTCAGAATCTTAAAATCCTTATTGTGCCGAAAGAGGCCGTTCGGCCAATCAAGTCTGCACCGACCCTTCTAATGAGCACTCTACCCATGTCCAACCCGCCCTATCCCCATAAACTAACCTTCATATCACCCTCCCTACCCTGCCACTATTAATGGAGATGGCGAACTCCTGCAGAGTCTGCAGTCAGGCACGTGCTTCATGCTGTGGGTTGGACCAGCTGATGCACTACTCTCCAAAGAACTGGTAAATGTTTCACTTAACATCGGAGGTTGTTTTGTGTCATGGTTTTTGGCTGCCATCATTCCAACGGAGGAAGGTTTAATATCTTGAAACCTTTCTGCTGTAATAACTATTTAGCGTGGCCAATCCTCCTACCCTGCACATCTTTGGGTTGTGGGGGCAAAACCCACTCGAACACACGGAGAATGTGCAAACTCCAGAAAGTCAGTGACCCAGATCCAGGATTGAACCTGGGACCTCAGCGCCGTGGGGCAGAAGTGCTAACCACTGCGCCACATGCCGCCCTCCGTGTTCCCAATACTAATCGCAGGATCTGCAAAATGAAATGACCCTCTTGTTGCCTCTGGTTCGTTTTGCTAATTGCCATAAATCTGTCCTGCCCAAACGGCTAAGCCTATTTCTTTTAACGGTGTATTTCGCCTGCCATGTGTCCATCCTTTCCACCAGGCTTCCTAAGTCCTCCTGAATTTATTACTTATCCTCTTTGCTGTTTTTGTTTACACTTTTGTCATCTGAATTTCAAAATTGTGAAAGACACAGCGATAGAAATCAGCCATTCGGCCCATCAAGTCTGCTCCACCATTCAATGAGATCATGACTGATTTGATATAATCATCAACACTTTTCTGCCTTATTCCCTTTGATTCCCTCACTGATTAAAAATCTGCCTATCTCAGCCTTGATTATACATCCCTACTTTCCACTTGCCCACTTGACCAAAACCTCCTTCAGTTCTCCTCCTTCCCCAAACCCTGAACCCTCGCATCTAGTTCCTCTTCATTCTCCGCTCTTAGCTTGCAAACTACCATCCAATCTCCAACCTCCTTTTCCTCTCCAAAGCCCTTGGGTTTGATGTCACCTCTTGTTTCCATCTTTCCCGGATCGTCATGTCTGAATCAATCAAATCTGGTTCCTGCCCCCGCCGAGCATTCAAACCGCTCTCATCCTCCAGGGATGTGGGCTTCGCTGCCTAGGCTGGCATTTATTGCCCATCCTTGATTGCCCTTGAGAAAGTGGTGGTGAGCTGCCGTCCATGAGGTGTAGGTACACCCACTGTGCTGAGAGGGAGGCAGTTCCAATTTTGACCCTGTGAAGGAACGGCGAGGGGAGCTTGCAAGGCGTGGTGTTCCCATATATCTGCTGCCCTTGTCCTTCTTAATGGCAGCGGTCATGGGTTTGGAAGGAACCACCTTGGTGAGTTTCTGCAGTGCATCTTGTAGATGGTGCACAAGGCTGCCACTGTGCATCAGTGGTGGAGGGAATGAATGTTTGTGGAAGGGATATCAATCAAGAGGTCTGCTTTGTCCCGGATGGTGTTGAGATTCATGTGTGTAGTGTCCGAACATTAACTGGGGTAGCCATAGTGTAAATGGTTTAAAGTGAGCGCAATTCTGAAAGTGCATCCAAGGGTAGTTAGCACTGCTGCTTCACGGCGCTGAGGACCCGGGTTCAATCCCGGCCCTGGGGCGCTGTCCTTGAGGAATTTGCACATTCTCCCTGTGTCTGCGTGGGTCTCACCCTCACAATCCAAAGATGTGCAGGGTAGGTGGATTGGCCCTTCAAGCCTGCTCCGCCATTCAGTGAGATCATGGCTGATCTTTTGTGGACTCAGCTCCACTTTCCGGCCCGAACACCATAACCCTTAATCCCTTTATTCTTCAAAAAACTATCTATCTTTATCTTGAAAATATTTCATGAAGGAGCCTCAACTGCTTCACTGGGCAAGGAATTCCATAGATTCACAACCCTTTGGATGACGAAGTTCCTCCTAAACTCAGTCCTAAATCTACTTCCCCTTATTTTGAGGCTAGGCCCCCTAGTTCTGATTTCACCCGCCAGTGGAAACAACCTGCCCGCATCTATCCTATCTATTCCCTTCATAATTTTATATGTTTCTATAAGACCCCCTCGTATCCTTCCAAATTCCAACGAATACAATCCCAGTCTACTCAACCTCTCCTCGTAATCCAACCCCCTCAACTCTGGGATTAACCTAGTGAATCTCCTCTGCACACCCTCCAGTGCCAGTATGTCCTTTCTCAGGTAAGGAGACCAAAACTGAACACAATACTCCAGGTGTGGCCTTACTAACATCTTGTACAGTTGCAACATAATCTCCCTAGTCTTAAACTCCATCCCTCTAGCAATGAAGGACAAAACTCCATTCGCCGCCTTAATCACCTGTTGCACCTGGAAACCAACTTTTTGCGACTCATACACTAGGCCACCCAGGTCCCTCTGCACAGCAGCATGTTTTAATATTTTATCACTTAAATAATGATCCCTTTTGCTGCTATTCCTACCAAAATGGATAGCCTCGCATTTGTCAACATTGTATTCCATCTGCCAGACCCTAGCCCATTCACTTAACCTATCCAAATCCCTCTGCAGACTTCCAGTATCCTCGGCACTTTTTGCTTTCCCACTCATCTTAGTGTCGTCTGCAAACTTGGACACATTGCCCTTGGTCCCCAACTCCAAATCATCTATGTAAATTGTGAACAATTGTGGGCCCAACACTGATCCCTGAGGGACACCACTAGCTACTGATTGCCAACCAGAGAAGCACACATTAATCCCCACTCTATGCTTTCTTGCCTGCCCTTTATGAACCCATGCTGCATCTGCCCAATGGGATAATGTCCATCCAGATGCCTCGCTATGTCTGCCTTGATGATAGATTCCAGCATCTTCCCTACTACCGAAGTTAAGCTCACTGGCCTATAATTTCCCGCTCTCTGCCTACCTCCTTTATTAAACAGTGGTGTCACGTTTGCTAATTTCCAATCCGTCGGGAACACCCCAGAGTCTAGTGAATTTTGGTAAATCATCACTAGTGCATCTGCAATTTCCCTAGCCATCTCTTTTAGCACTCTGGGATGCATTCCATCAGGGCCAGGAGACTTGTCTACCTTTAGCCCCATTAGCTTTCCCATCACTACCTCCTTAGTGATAACAATCCTCTCAAGGTCCTCACCTGTCATAGCCTCATTTCTATCAGTCGCTGGCATGTTATTTGTGTCTTCCACTGTGAAGACCGACCCAAAAAACCTGTTCAGTTCCTCAGCCATTTCCTCATCTCCTATTATTAAATCTCCCTTCTCATCCTCTAAAGGACCAATATTTACCTTAGCCACTCTTTTTTGTTTTATATAGTTGCAGAAACTTTTACTATCTCTTTTTATATTCAGAGCAAGTTTTCTCTCATAACCTATTTAACTCTTCTTTATATTCTTACTCTTGTTGGGGCAGCACGGTAGCACAAGTGGCTAGCACTGTGGCTTCACAGCTCCAGGGCCCCAGGTTCGATTTCCTGCTGGGTCACTGTCTATGTGGGGTCTTCGCATTCTCCCGTGTCTGCATGGGTTTCCTCCGGGTTCTCCGGTTTCCTCCCACAGTCCAAAGATGTGCAGGTTAGGTGGATTGGACATGATCAATTGCCCTTAGTAACCAAAAAGGTTAGGAGGGGTTATTGGGTTGCGGGGATGGGGTGGAAGTGAGGGCTTAAGTGGGTCGGTGCAGACTCGATGCGCCGAATGGCCTTCTTCTGCACTGTATATTCTATGTTTATAGCTTTTTTAGTAGCTTTCTGTTGCCCCCTAAAGATTTCCCATTCCTCTAGTCTCCAATTAATCTTTGCCACTTTGTATGCTTTTTCCTTCAATTTGGTGCTGGTTTAGCTTAGGGCTAAATCGCTGGCTTTGAAAGCAGACCAAGGCAGGCCAGCAGCACGGTTCAATTCTCATACCAGCCTCCCCGAACAGGCACCGGAATGTGGCGATTAGAGGCTTTCCACAGTAACTTCATTTGAAGCCTACTTGTGACAATAAGCGATTTTCATTTCATTTCCCTTATTTCCTTAGATATCCACAGTCGATTTTCCCTCTTTCTATCGTCCTTCCTTTTTGTTGGTATAAACATTTGCTGAGCACTGTGAAAAATCGCTTGGAAGGTTCTCCACTGTTCCTCAACTGTTTCACCATAAAGTCCTTGTTCCCAGTCTACCTTAGCTAGTTCTTCTCTCATCCCCTTGTAATCTCCTTTGTTTAAACACAAAAAACTAGTATTTGATTTTACTTTCTCACCCTCCATTTGTATTTTAAATTCCACCATATTGTGATCGCTCCTTCCGAGAGGATCCCTAACTATGAGATCATTAATCAATCCTGTCTCATTACACAGGCCAAGATGTAGGACCACTTGATCCCTCGAAGGATCCATTACATACTGTTCTAGGAAACTATCGTGGATACATTCTATAAACTCCTCCTCAAGGCTGCCTTGACTGATCTGGCTAAACCAATCGATTTGATTTGATTTGATTTATTGTCACATGTACCGAAGTACAGTGAAAAGTATGTACACAGTACGTCCAGAATAGACACAAGAATAATCAACAGGGAACACTGATAAATGGTACATCGACAAAACAGTGGTTGGTTACAGTGCGGAACAAGGGGCCAAACAAAGCAAATACGTGAGTAATAGCAGCTTAGGGCGTCGTGAATAGTGTTCTTACAGGGAACAGATCAGTCCGAGGGGGAGTTGTTGAGAAGTCCAGTAGCTGTGGGGAAGAAGCTGTTCCTGTGTCTGGATGTGCAGGTCTTCAGACTTCTGTACCTTCTGCCTGATGGAAGGGTCTGGAAGAAGGCAATGCCTGGGTGGGAGGGGTCTCTGATAATGCTGTCTGCCATCCTGAGGCAGCGGGAGGTGTAGACAGAATCAATGTGGGGGTGGCGAGTTTGTGTGATGCATTGGGCTGAGTTCACCACACTCTGCAGTTTCTTGCTATCTTGGGCCGAGCAGTTGCCATACCAGGCTGTGATGCAGCCGGATCGGATGCTCTCTATCACACATCTGTAGAAGTTTGAGTGTCGATGCAGATATGCCAAATTTCTTTAGCTTCTGTAGGAAGTAGAGATGTTGTTGGGCTTTCTTGACTGTTGCATCAACGTGAGTGAACCAGGACAGATTGGTGTGATGGTGACCAAATCATGAGAGGTTTTGCGAGATGTTCATAGATCATAGAATAGATCATAGAATTTACAGTGCAGAAGGCCATTTGGCCCATCGAGTCTGCACTGGCCCTTACAAAGAGCACCCTACTCAAGCCCACGTATCTACCCTATCCCCGTAATCCAGTAACCCCCACTTAACCTTTTTGGACACAAAGGGCAATTTAGCATGGCCAATCCACCTAACCACATCTTTGGACTGTGGGAGGAAACCGGAGCACCCGGAGGAAACCCACGCAGACACGGGGAGAATGTACAGACTCCGCACAGACAGTGACCCAAGCCGGAATCGAACCTGGGACCCTGGAGCTGTGAAGCAACTGTGCTAAACACTGTCCTACCGTGCTGCCCACATGTTGTCACGGGCAGGCAGATTCAACGGTGACATTTGAAAAGGAATAATTATTTACGAAGGAGAAATTTGCAGAGCTATGAGAGCACGTCCAAAAATCTGGAATAGGTAGAATGGACTGATTGGTCTCCGATGTGGCACAATTTCACAGATGTTAGATCAGAATGTTTTTGATGCCATTTCTGAGTATAAAAGTGAAATAAGCAAATACTCCAATTGACATAATGGCCCAATACTTGAATCAGAAACTGATTGGGAAGTATTTTGCATATTTGGCCAAACCCGCAGTTCATAGAGGCAGCAGCACTTTTAAAGCAAAAACAACTGCCCTGACTCGGAAGAAATTTTGGTCACCCAGGTTTCTGAGGAATGTTTGAGGAACAAAACCAAACCTACTGGAGGTCTTTGGAGAGGTCAGGCACCCTGTTGGAGAATTTTGGGTATTCTGATTGTCACAGAAGACGTGAATTTGTGTAAATGGAGGGTGAAGCTCTGTGGAACTGACAAGCTGTCAAGTCATTCAAATCCCCTGCCCTTTAAATATTGGGTAAAAATAACCTTCTGTGGCTCTCACTTCGAAAAGTGAAATTGTTGCTTTACAATTTGAATAGATGTTTGTTAGGAACTTGGGAAACAGGAGCTGGAGTAGGCCATTCAGTCCCTCCAGCCTTGCTCTGCTATTCGACTAGATAATGGCTGATCATCGAACGCAATGCCATTTTCCTGCACTTTCCCTTGATATCTTTAATATTTAGAAATCTATCCTCTACCCTGAATATACTCAATAAATGAGTTTCTACAGCTGTCCAGTCACCACCACCTGTGTAAATAAATTCCCCCTCATCTCAATCCTAAATGGTCTACTGCTTAATTTGAAACTGAGTCCCCTGGTTCTAGAAACCATTCTTCTCCCTCACCCCTCCCCCCGCAGCACCCCCAGCCATGGGAAACATATTTCCTGCATCTACTTTGAGCCACACAAAATTTCAGGCCACCCCTCGTTCTACCATGGGCAGCACGGTAGCACAAGTGGATAGCACTGTGGCTTCACAGCGCCAGGGTCCCAGGTTCGATTCCCCGCTAGGTCACTGTCTGTGTGGAGTCTGCACGTTCTCCCCATGTCTGCATCGGTTTTTTCCGGATACTCCAATTTCCTCCCACAGTCCAAAGATGTGCAGGTTAGGTGGACTGGCCATGATAAATTGCCCTTTAGGGACCAAAAAGGTTAGGAGGGGTTATTGGGTTATGGGCATAGGGTGGAAGCGAGGGCTTAAGTGGGTCGGTGCAGACTCGATGGGCCGAATGGCCTCCTTCTGCACTGTATTTTCTATGTTCTTAGCGATCGATTAAAGGCCCAATCTCCTCGATCTCTCCTCCTGGCACATTCCCACCATGCCAAGAATTAGTCTTGTATATGCCTGAGGGCTATCATTGTAGCTTAATTTAAATCCGAGGATTCCTATGATAGGATTGGTGTTGTTTGACTGCTTCAACAATCTATCACTATCACAGTGGAGGATCTGTAACTTCCCAGTTCGATTGAGAGCACAAAGTAGTTTAAGGGGATAGCTTTGATGTGGGGCTATGAATACAAGTGTTTGTTTTTATGAGGGATAAAATACTTGAAGGATTTTAAATATTTTGTATTGGCTTCTATCAATGAGAATGTTTTTTTTTAACATAGTGAAGTCAGTAATAGCTGCTTAAAATGTATTTAATTTCCCCATGGCCTTGTCTGACTGTCGGTGTGGACATTCCGCAACCCCCCACCGTGTCTGTGTGGGTTACCTCCGGGTGCTTTGGTTTCCTCCAAAGGTGTGCAGGTTAGATGGATTGTCCATGTTAAATTGCTCCTTAGTGTCCGAAGATGTGCAGGATAGGTGGGATTACGGGGATAGGACGGGGGTGTGGGCCTGAATTGAGTGCTCTTTCAGAGGGTCAGTGCAGGCTCAATGGGCAGAATGGTCTCCTTCTGCACTGCAGGAATTCTATGATCTATACAAGAGGCAATCTTACCGAATTGGTAATGTCAATATGGCAACTTAAACCAAGCGATCCTGATGCGTTTCAGAGACTGTTAAGAATTGATGTCTGTTTAGAAATTGCTTTTCCCGAGAGAGAAAATCAATGGTATATTAGTGAGTCTCGTTGGACACTAAACTATGCAGAAAACGCCAGTTTATTAAGGGCCCTAATTTCTGACAGGAGTAAGGAATTTTCCTCGCGCTGCACAGCCAAATTTAGAGCAAAACTTCAACCCAATGTTTCCTGTGCTAATGGAGTTTAGCAGCAAGATTATTTCCAACATCATATTGCAGTTATTGGGGCAGGGATGATAGCGAGCGTGCAGACAGATTAATTAATGGGTGATGCACAATCAATGGACACGAAACGTAGATGAGATCCAAACGATAGGCTTTAATGCACAAGTTGTGTACCCGGCAGCAGACGTACAGAAGAAAGGCCGACTGCCGGGCAGCACGGGTTCTTATATCCCGCCTCATAGGCGGAGCTACCTACCTCTCAGCCAATCGGCCGAGAGGCACATGACTTCCTCAGCCAATCGGCTGAGCGGCACATGACTTACCCGGGCCAATGGGCAGCGAGTCTTCTGCACCAATAGCAGCTCACTTCCACGGCACCGTAATACCCCTAGTCATACTACCACATTTGGGAAAGAGTGTTGTGTTGACAAATGCAACAATTGCTCACCCCCAGGATCACGGCACCTGGGGCTACCAAGTAACAACGGAGCAGCCGAAAGCAAACAGCCTGTCAGAGACAGAGAGAAAACGGCAGCAGAGCCAATCACCAGCCATCAATTCGTCCAAAAACCCAGTTGTCTGTGGGTCCCTGACCCGTCCGCAGGTCGGCCTGAGCTGTCGCCCATTGAAGCCTTACCGAACATCTCAGATGATGAACGCGGTCACAGCTCGAAGGGAAAATAGGAGAGAAAAGAGAAAATAGGAGAGAGAAGGGAATTATTTGGGCAAGCTCACATGAAAGCAGTTCATGAAGGGTGAACCAATCTTAGCTTGATGGGAGAGGACAAACAACAGCGGCCTCTTTTATTCTCTATTGTCTGCTATTGTTTTAATTTGTTTCTCATGCTTGGAGTGGAGAAAAGGCGTGCATGGCATTGACTGATTAGCTTATTGTCCTTACACGCAGGAGACCTTTGAAACCTATCCCAGACTGAGTGTTAACCATCTCCTTTATAAATCTTATATTCAGCTTCTTAGCTTCCCAACTGTTCACATTATTTATTAATCATTTGGACGAGGGGATTAAATGTATTGGGCGCGATTCTCCGCACCCCACGCCGGGGGGGGGGAATCGCAGAAGGGCCAGGCGAATCACACCACACCGCCCTGGCACCCCCCGCGATTCTCCCACCCCCCCCCCAAAATGGTGTGTCGCGTTTTTCGACAAGCCACTCGGGGAATCGCCGCTCGCCGTTTCTCACGGCGACCGGCGATTCTCCGGCCCAGATGGGCCGAGTGGCCTGCCGAACCCGACCAGTTCACGCCGGCGCCAACCACACCTGGTCGCTGCCGGCGTGAACAGCGCACGACCGCTGTGTGTGGGGCCTGTGGGGGGCGGAGGGAGGATCGAGCACCACGGGCGTGCTCAGGAGATGTCTGGCCCGCAATCGGTGTCCACCGATCGTTGGGCCGGCGTCTCTAAAAGACGCACTCTTTTCCCTCCACTGCCCCGCAAGATCAAGCTGCCATGTCTTGCAGGGCAGCGGAGGCGAAGACGGCAACCGCGCATACTCGGGTTGGCACTGGCCAACCTGCGCATGCGCGGCTGACGTCACTTAGGCGCCGCCGGCTGCGTCATTCCCGGCGCGCCGCTTTGACGCAAGCATCAAGGCCCGGCGCCCGAGATTCACGCGCCTCCGCTCCTAGGCCCCCCCCCCCCGGGGGGGGGGGGGGGGGGCGGAGGATAGGGGGTGAGGAATAGCCTCCAACGCCGGAGTGAAACACTCCGGATTTCACTCAGCCGTCGGCTGTTTGTCTCCCGATGGGAGAATTCCGCCCATTATCTCCAGATATGCAGATGATGCAAAGTTGGGTGGGAGGGTGAGCTGTGAGGAGGATGCAGAGAAGCTTCAGCAGGATTAGGACAGGCTGTGTGAGTGGGCACATGCATGGCAGATGCAGTATAATGTGGATAAATGTGAGGTTATCCGCTTTGGTATTGAACTTGATGATCAGCCATGATCACAATGAATGGCGGAGCAGGCTCGAAGGGCCGAATGGCCTCCTCCTATTTTCTTTGTGAAGGTCGAACACATGGGTGGACATTAACAGCAACAACTTGTGTTCATACAGCACCTTTAATTTAACAAACAGGAGCGATTATCAGACACCGAGCCACATGAGGAGATGCTGGGACAGGTGATGGAAAGCTGGGTGAAACAGGTAGGTTTGTATCTGAAAGCTGGAGAGGTTTAGCGAGGAAATTCCACAGCTTGGGGCTGAGGCGACTGAATTCACAGCTGCCAATGGTCAGTGAAGAATCTCAGAGATACAAAAGAGAGCCGAGATCTTGAAAGGTTGGTGCCTGGAGGAGAACACGGTGAGCGAGGGAGGAATTTAAAAAGGATAGCCTTTTTTTTAAAATGTAGAGTACATTTTTTCCAATTAAGGGGCAATTTAGCGTGGTCAATCCACCAACCCTGCACATCTTTGGGCTGTGAGGGTGAAACCCACGCAGACACGGGGAGAATGTGCAAACTCCACACGGACAGCGACCCAGAGCAGGGATCGAACCTGGGACCTCGGCGCCATGAGGCTGCAGGGCTAACCCACTGTGCCACAGTGCCGCCCAGGTTAGCCATTTTAACAAAGTTCTCGGCGTGTGAATTGGCTTCTGGTGGTGGGAGATTCTGCACCAAGGTTTTCAATGCAAAAACGAAAGCTGAGGGAACAATGCACTGCTGGGAAGTGACATCTTTTGGGAGACATGTAAAACAAAGCCTCAGTAGGCCTTCTCGAGTGGATGCAAACGACCTTCTGGCATTGTTTCAGAGAAGGGGTCGGGTGAGTGACCTAGCCCAATGACCTAGCCAGTGTTTACCCCTCAATCAAAATCACAACAATGGATTACCCGCTCATTATCACATTGCTGTTTATGGGATCCTGCTGTCTGCAAATTGGTTCCCATATTTCCGGCATGGCATGAGGACGCCCGACGGCAAGTGGAGGCTTGGAATCGGAGTTTGAGAAAGGAATACCAGCCAACCCGAGTCCAAGAACCGATCCCCCCCCCCCTCCCAGAAACACCTGCCAGTTGTGGGGGCGAAGATGCACCTCTCAGATCGGGCTCATCAGCCATGTCAGGGCACACAGAACCATTGAGCAGTAACACAGAGTCGCTTCGGTGGACAATCGTATTGGTTAGCGAGCGATCGTCAAAGAAGAAGACACTTCAACAGTACCTCATTGACCGTGAAAGGTGCTATCCCAGGACATATTTAGGAGTGGCCATTCAGCCCCTTGAACCAACTCTGCCAGTCAGTAATATCATAGCCGATCTGAACGTTGCCGTAACTCCACTTTCCTGTCTGAATCCCTTAACCCCCTCGTCGGTGAAAAATCTGTCTCGCTCAGACTTGAATATATTCAATGACCCAGATTCCAATGCTCTCAGAAGTGGGGGGGGGGGGGGGGGGGGGGGGGGGGGGGGGGGAGGAGGATTCTAAACACCCGTAACCCTCGGAGAGAAGAACTTCCTCCTCATCTCTTTCTTATTGTTAAGCTCTGCCCGTCCCCCTCCCAGTTTTGGATCCTGCCAGGAGAAGAAATCCTCTCCGAATCTACCCTGTCAAACTCTTTTGTTTCATCCCGTTCTCGAAACGCACCGGCAGAATCCCCAGTGGGCGGCACTGTAGCACAGTGGTTAACACAGTTGCTTCACAGCTCCAGGGTCCCAGGTTCGATTCCCGGCTTGGGCCACTGTCTGTGCGGAGTCTGCACCTTCTCCCCGTGTCTGCGTGTGGGTTTCCTCTGGGTGCTACGCTTTCCTCCCACAGTCCAAGGATGTGCAGGTTAGGTGGATTGGCCATGATAAATTGCCCCTTAGTGTCCAAAAAAGATTAGGTGGGGTTATTAGGTTACGGGTATAGGGTGGAGGTGTGGGATTAGTTAGGGTGCATATCAAGGGCCGGTGCAGACTCGATGGGCCGAATGGCCTCCTTCTGCACTGTAAATTCTCTGCTCTTTGCAGAATTCCCACACCGTACTCACCACCTAACCTCCAGCACAGTCAAAGAGTTATTGCACGATGCAGAGACTTGCTGCTTCTAAGTCTGTCTCACAGTAAATAATCTGTGTTACCTTCCCTGAGGGCTGCTGCAAAAATGAATTGAATTTGTCGCTATTTCTTGTACAATGTGCAGCATGTTGTAGAGTTTTTGCTCGAAATTGGCAGTGCATGGTATGGCAAGTAATTGTCGGATGGGTAACTCTGGGGGGTAATTCCCTCGGGGGTTGGGAGTGTTAGAGGCTGGCTTGGTCGATAATAGCAAGGCGCTTAAGAGGAAGATTAGCAAGAATGTCACGGCCGTCTCCACGGACCAGTGTTTTATCATGATAGGCGCATCCTGCCGAGGTCGGGAAAGGAACGTTCCTCTTGAACCTCAACACAACTGAAAACCGGATCAATCGGATGAACCATTTCTTTCCGGCAGTTTGCGCTTTGAGCGCAATTGGGAAAATGGATTGCAAATTGCACCAGTTGAGTTGCAGCTCCCGTGTTTCTGATCAAATGAATAGCATAATCCCAAATTTAAAACCTTCCGCGAGGCGGGTTGTTCTTACACTTGGCTTTCCTCCGTGTGTTTGAGCGGTTACCCAGCACAGTTTTATTAATACAAATGTGAAATTAGATTTATCATCAAAAATCAGCATTGAAACCTTGCCACCTGTGAGTGGAACACTGCGAAATGCAGCTAAGGAAGCCAACACTGATCCAGTCAGTTGTTTTATTCCTGCGTGTTCATCAGTTCCAAAAAAATAATAATATTTCCTAACATGGAAAAAACGCTTAAAATGTGCCTGAATTCAGCCCTGCTGCCTTACGCTGCCGAAGACCCGGGTTCGATCCTGGCCCCGGGTCGCTGTCCGTGTGGAGTTTGCACACTCTCTCCATGTCTGCGAGGGTCCCCCCCCCCCCCCCCCCCCCCCCCACCACCTGTCATAATATGCATCCAGGTATATGATGGAGCGCAGACAGGCAGTGATTGACACACAGGATGACCAGTGAGCACACAGAACACAGCAGCCAATCACCAGACAGGACACGACCACTATAAAGCCGGAGGGCACCAGTTTTCCCGCTCTCTCGGGATCCAGCCTCTGAGACAGTCAGAGCTCGTGAGCAGACACCATGTGGTAGTCAGTTAGTCTGGTCAGGCTAGCCTCAGGTCTCCAGTCAAGTCAGCATAGTGTCAACCCCACAGTTAAAGCCTGTAATATAGTCGATGTTAAATAAAATCGTGTTGCATCTCATCAAGTGTTGGAAGCCTGTCTCTCGCTACACTGCATCAAACGCAGTCCACATAGACCCAGCCTGCCCAACACATCACCACCCAATAGATGAGCAGGCTATGTGGATTGGCCACGCTAAATTGCCCCTTAATTGGGAACATAAAATTGGGTACCCTACATTTCTATTACAAAAAAAAGTTCCTGAATTCTGTCGCCTGTGTCGCTAAAATGGGATGGCAGAGCTCTGTTTGAAAAGCTTTCCCAAAGGGGCCATGTCACTTGTAATGAGTTACGAACTATATTTTCGTGCGCATGCGTATCCCAGAATGCCACATCACTCACTGCCACACTGTCAGGGGCTGAACAGTGTATCGGTTTGCAGCATATGTTGAGATTCTGGAATTCATTCAAAGAAAGATCTCAGACATTTAGTTTCTAAAAATGTGATTATTTCAAACTTCAGAGAATATATCACGCGCTATAGGGTGTAACTTGTCATGTTCGTTCCTTTGATCCGGTTGTTGTCCATCTGATATCTTCCATCTATGCAGAGATGGGCTGCACGGTAGCACAGTGGTTAGCACTGTTGCTTCGCAGCTCCAGGGTCCCAGGTTCGATTCCCGGCCTTGGGTCACTGTCTGTGCGGAGTCTGCACATTCTCCCCGTGTCTGCGTGGGTTTCCTCCGGGCGCTCCGGTTTCCTCCCACAAGTCTCGAAAGACGTGCTTGTTAGGTGAATTGGACATTCTGAATTGTTGGCTGGGATGAGTGTGTGTGTGTGTGTGTGTGTGTGTGTGTGTGTGTGTGTGTGTGTGTGTGGTGGGGTGGGGGGGGGGGGGTGAGGGGGGTGGGGTGGGGGGGGGGGAGGAGAGGGGAGTGGAGTGCTGATATGCGGCTGCAGCTTTTCAGCCTCTCAGCTGGCAATCCCGACGCCGGCGAATCGGATACGTTGTCATTGGAATCGATGGCGTTTGTGTTACACGTGGCACTGGTGCTAGCCCATTAACGGATCATGTATTGCTCCGTGACCAGCGCCAATTTAGTTGTCGTTGACGTCCACCGATTCTGTCCCAGCGTCAAGACTCTGAGTCTTCGAACGTTTGAAGTCCAATACCTTTGTGAGAGAGACGGGTTTTAATGAGGTAAGTGGCCACTGACGTCTGGGTGGTGTAATGATACCCATAAGCAATTCTACATGTGTATATGTCAGACCTCCAATCAGCAGGTGGCAGTAGAACTACACCACATGACACTGCAACCCTGAGGAGTCTGAGGGAGGAGTCAGCATGGATAGTCGTGTTTTGTATTAGCTCTCATATTCTAGTTAACAGTCTACATTTCATTAGTGGTATTCGTATTGTTTTCTACCCACGTTGTTGTAACTTAATAAATCTTAACTAGTCGCAAACCAGACGTTCTTTGATGCACCGACTCAATCATTACAACGCACTGGAATGTAACATTGGGTTTCTGAGAAATGTGTGGGATCTACCTTGGTTGGGTCTGCCAGTTAATATGCAGTGTGCTGTCTTCCTTCACAGTTTCCCTGTTAATTCACATTTACCTCCTGTTAATTCTGAATATTAGAGTATAAGGTAGATATTGGGAATTGTTCTTCTTTATGGCTTTGTATAGCAAAGTTTTTTCTTTTCAAACTGTGGAATCTTGTGGTTTTATTCTCCGGGTGGGTAATGGAGATTTCAAACTGTCTACTTTCAAGAAATGTGACCAGATCGTAACATTTTACAATACACATCTCACCCCTGGTTCAACGTAAGTATTGTTTTTGAATGGGGAAAACAAACGGTGTCCGGTGTTAAGATGTTTGGTAGTATGTGCAATCACGTTCTAATCGTTGTATTTGTCCTCGAGATGAGCTGCTGCCATATTTGCGCTATCACTTAAGACTGCCTGCTGTAACACCGCCAATCCCGGTTGCTCTCCCACACCTCGCCATCCAGAAGGTCGAGGTCATCCAAAACTCTGCAACCCATGTTCTTATAGTCTGGCACATGCAGGGTTAACATGGGACTAACGCCAGCCATGGGAGAAGGCACATAACCCAAACCTAGTGTCAGTGTGGTGTTGAACAGAGGTGTGTGAAGACAAAGACCTGGTGATAGCTCCTTGTCTGGAGCCTTTAGTGTACCTATTTAAAGTAGTCGGTAAAGACTTGCTGTTAACAAACTGAAGACTACGAAGACTTTAAGAGACACCATTCCATAACCAATGCCCTCCCAACAGTCCTATCTGTACCACCCCCCCCCCCCCCCCCGCCCAAAAACCACCTCCCGTTCCCCTATCACTTCTCGCTTCACTGACACATATTTGCTCCAGTTGAGCAATGGCTCAATTTTAAAATTCTCATCCTCCTCCTTCAGCTCGTTCCTCCCTCTCCATAACACCCAGAAAATTCCAGGATCTCCCTGCTCCTCAAATTCTGGCCTCCTGAGCACGTCTCAATTTAACTTCTCCCACCATTGGCACCTGGCGGACCCGGAACTCCCAAATTCCCTCCCTAAACCCCACGGCCGTTCCGTGGTCAAATGAGTGCTAATTGGCTGGAGGTGGGGCTTTTCCCCTCCAGCATTTATTTTTTTACTGTAGGGCCTCACGGTAGCATGGTGGTTAGCATCAATGCTTCACAGCTCCAGTGGTCCCAGGTTCGATTCCCGGCTGGGTCACTGTCTGTGTGGAGTCTGCACGTCCTCCCCGTGTGTGCGTGGGTTTCCTCCGGGTGCTCCGGTTTCCTCCCACAGTCCAAAGATGTGCGGGTTAGGTGGATTGGCCATGCTAAATTGCCCGTAGTGTAAGGTTAATGGGGGGATTGTTGGGTTACGGGTATACGGGTTACGTGGGTTTAAGTAGGGTGATCATGGCTCGGCACAACATCGAGGGCCGAAGGGCCTGTTTGGTGCTGTACTGTTCTATGTTCTATGTAGAACCAATTTCATTTTTTCCAATTAAGGGGCAATTTAGCGTGACCAATCCACCTACCCTGCACATCTTTGGGTTGTGGGGGTGAAACCCACGCAAACACGGGGAGAACGTGCAAACTCCACACGGACAGTGACCCAGGGCCGGGATCGAACCTGGGACCTCAGCGGCGTGAGGCAGCAGTGCTAACCACTGCGCCGCGGTGCTGCCCTCCCCCTCCATCATGAGGAAGTCCCTCGTCACAGAGCTGACGGCCAATCTGACCGGCCAGGAACTCTGTAGCCCCGGCAGCGGCAGAAGGACTGGGACATTTAATTGGCCGCTTCAGGGCTTCGAGGTTAGGAGGGCCAGCCCGGGGATTCTGGTCCCATGGTGATATTGTGGAGAGGCCAGACAGGGTGGGAGTCCAGTGGGAAATGCATCCAAAGCATTTACAGCCTCCCCTCCCGCCCCACCCACCCTCACACCACAATCCCCCTCCCCCGAGCAGGGAAAATAAAAATCTGTCCAAATGAAACTAGCTTTCAATTCCATTGGGTGGGATTTTACCCCCTGTGTATCTCACGGAGGTTTCCCACCATTGGCCGGCAGCAGGATCACTAACCCTCCCCCCCCACCCCCCACCCCACCCTTCCCCGTGGCAGAGATTCACTGTCGGCAGGATTGGAAGGTCACACCCCCCCCCTCCCCATGTTGGAACTCGTTGCCCACCAGGTCGGTAGAAATTGGATGGGCGCTTGAGGGAAGTAAGCGCGCAGGGTTACTGAGAGGGCACAGACTGGATTTCTCTACAAAGAGCCGGCATGGACTCAATGGGACGAATGGCTTCCTCCTCCACTGTAAAGAAGGCAAATAGTATTCTGGCCTACACAGCGAGAGGATTTGAGTTTAGGAACAGGGATATTTCATTGCAATTGTATCGGGCGTTGGTGAGGCCACACCTGGAGTATTGTGGGCAGTTTTGGGCTCCTTCTCTGAGGAAGGATGTTCTTGCTATGGAGGGAGGGCAGCAAAGGTTTACCAGGCTGATTCCTGGGATGGCAGGACTGTCATATGAGGAGAGACTAAGTCGGTTAGGATTATATTCATTGGAGTTTAGAAGAGTGAGAGGGGATCTTGTAGAAACTTATAACATTCTAACAGGATAAGACGGGGTAGATTCAGAAAGAATGTTCCCGATGGTGGGGGAGTCCAGAACTAGGGGTCATAGTTTGAGGATAAGGGGTAAACCTTTTAGGATTGAGGTGGGGAGAAATTTCTTCACCCAGAGAGTGGTGAATCTGTAGAATTCACTGCCACAGAAAGTAGTTGAGGCCAAAACGTTGAGAGGTTTCAAAAAGGAATTCGATATAGCTCTTGTGACTAAAGGGATCAAGGGATATGGGGGAGAAGGCAGGATCAGGGGGCGGGATTCTGTGATACTGAGGCTAAGTGTTGACGCCGTCAGCACGGCCTCAGGATCAGCAATTCTGGCCCCTACAGGGGGCCAGCACGGCACTGGAGCGGTTCACGCTGCTCCAGCTGCTGATCCCGGTGTCAAATGGGCCCCGCGGGATCCGCCAATGCGCAGTGGCTTCCTTCAATGCGCCGTCCCCAACGCCACATGGCGCAGGGCTACAGGGGTCGGCACGGAAGAAAGGAGACCCCCAGCCAGAGAGGCCGGCCTGCTGATCGGTGGGCCCCGATCGCGGGCCAGGCCACATCGGAGGCCCCCCCGGCGTCAGACACCCCCTCATACCCCCCCCCCCTCCCCCCCCCCCCCCACAGGCCGCCCCCAGATCCTTCCACACCGAGTTCCCGCCGGTTGAGAGCAGGGTGGACGGCGCTGGCAGGACGCGGCGTTTTTACAACGCCTGCTCGGTCCATCCCAGGCCAAGAATCGGCGGGCCGTCCGCGTGGAGCGGCCCCGACCAGCGCCGCGCCATCTATGCCAGCGCCGATGGCGTCGATTCTCAGAGCGGAGATTCGCGTGCCGGCGTCGGCGTGGCGCTGGTCGCGGGGATTCTCCGGCCCGGCCCCGGGCTGAGAGAACCCCACCCAGGGTATTGAACCTGATGATCAGCCATGATCAGAATGAATAGCAGAGCTGGCTCGAAGGGCTGAATGGCCTCCTCCTGCTCCGATGTTTCTATTTTCTACATAACGACTCCAAGTAGGCCGTTGGTTTGCAGACCGCTTGCTGCAATGTCATCAAAGTTATTTTTCAACTTCTCCTTCTGCTCTTTTTGAAGAAATAA
Source organism: Scyliorhinus canicula (assembly GCF_902713615.1). NCBI lineage: Eukaryota > Metazoa > Chordata > Chondrichthyes > Carcharhiniformes > Scyliorhinidae > Scyliorhinus > Scyliorhinus canicula. The sequence goes on along the minus strand of NC_052155.1, from coordinate 7,779,590 downwards.
TGACATCAGCGGGGAACCCCGATCCTCTCGCACTTCTGCATGTGTGAAGTTAAAGGCAAACACTTACGTTTTGGGTCAAACATCTGTTTGCCAAAGAAAAAGTGGAAAAGGGAAGTAGTTTTAACCAACCCAGAAGCAAAAGAAACTAAGCTTTAGAACCACTGGTGTTCTGAAAGATCGTTTGAATTCGCAAACAGAAATCCATTAAGCATCTGGGTAAGGATTAAACGATAAACCCCCGCCGTTCAAAGCAGTCAGACATAGCTAATGACGACCTTTTAGTCGAGGTCAGTGACGGAAGGAAAATCGGAGGTCTGTCAGCAGGATTCTTTTAGTTGCACGAGGTAGAAAATGATATTCCACTCCTGTTCCCGGCCAATGAGAAGTGGGGCACTTTGACTGTGAGTGTCGAGGTCACTCACGAAGGGAAAAATAGTCCAGCAAATCAGTGCTCGAGAGATTACCATCGGAGAACAGGCAAGGTAGCTGGCGCTATGTGAGGCACGATGATAGCAGGAGCCGAGCTCAAAGCAGAAACAAAACAGCAAAGGCAGCCAGCCCCACAGTAAAACCGTCAAGCACCTTGCCGAGGTGTACCAAAATAGGCTGAATAATTCGCAAACATTCCACGCAGAGTGTTATTTACATCTGTTCTGGTTTCAGTCCCTTACCAGTGTTGCGTTATTCGCCCACTTAACAGTTTAAAAAAAAAACATATTTACCCAAACGCCCTCACGTCAACTTGCTCAAATATGCTGATGAGAGTTTGTGCGATTATTTTAGCTCGAGTAAACATATCAGCCGTGGTCGAATGGCGGAGCAGACTCGATGGGCCGTATGGCTTAATTCTGCTTCTATATTTTACGGAGTGTGGTAAATGAAATGAAATGAAAATCGCTTAAGTAGGCTTCAATGACGTTATTGTGAAAAGCGCCTAGTCGCCACATTCCGGCGCCTGTTCGGGGAGGCTGGTACGGGAATCGAACCGTGCTGCTGGCCTGCTTGGTCTGCTTTAAAAGCCAGCGATTTAGCCCAGTGTGCTAAACCAGCCCCTTTAAACCACTGTATTGTATTGTATTTTATTGTTACATGCCTGGGCTTGTCCCTGCCTGCTCCGAACCACTGTAGTATATAATATGTGTATTGTGGTAAACTGCCACTGTATTATATGTAATGTGGTAAACCACTGCCTGCTGGCTCCGCCTCCCCTCGGGCTCGGTATCAAGGTGGCTGACCTCCGGCCCTGCCCCAGTTCGGGATCCGAGGCCAGGAGGCTTTCTGTTTAGTTTATTAAAGCCTCAGTTACGTTCACTGCTCGTCTCGTGTTCATTGACGGCACATCAAGGAGTTCTTGCAATTTTCAGCTCCCTGTCATGCTGCTCGACGAACAATCTCCCGACACGTAAAAGCTACGTGTCTTCTCCACCCAGTGAGGAGGGTGTCCAACCTAGAACAGGGAGAGGAAGGGGCGGGTAAACCTTCACGTATTTAGATAAAATCTTCCTGCTCTTAATTCAAGCAGATCTAACGAAAAACACAACTTAAATCTTCTCGGTGACGCACACAGCCCTATGTGAGAAAACGGCACCTTGGGAGAGGAGGACAACATTAGGATTTTCAAACTTCAAGAAAAATGCACCTTTGATGATGAAAGAAAATGAAACATTTTTTAGAAACATTTAGAATTTACAGTGCAGAAGGAGGCCATTCGCCCCATCAAGTCTGCACCGGCTCCTGGAAAGAGCACCCTACCCAAGGTTAACACCTCCACCCTATCCCCATAACCCAGTAACCCCACCCAACACTAAGGGCAATTTTGGACACTAAGGGCAATTTATCATGTCCAATCCACCTAACTTGCACATCTTTGGACTGTGGGAGGAAACCAGGGCACCCGGAGGAAACCCACGCACACATGGGGAGGACGTACAGACTCCGCACAGACAGTGACCCAAGCCGGAATCGAACCTGGGACCCTGGAGCTGTGAAGCGCTTGTGCTATCCACAATGCTACCGTGGGTTGCCAAATAGATCGGTTAGGAAGTTATAGTGCTTCAAACGTCACCACACCAATTCAGGACTTAAGAAATAGGAGCAGGAGTGTTGTCTACACGACTCCTTGAGCCCTTTCACTGCTCAATAAGATCATGGATGACCTTTGACCATGATGCAACCATCCATTCACACGAAACGATGAGTAGAAGTGAACAGTGGTCTTAATCAGCTAATGTGCCTGCCTGCGACTGCTCTGTACTGAGTGCCGCCTACAGGCTTACAGGTCTATATACCACCCCCGAGGGGGCGGAGCCACAGGCTGAGCCCACAAGGGCATCAACATAATACAATACAATACAGTGGTGAATTATAGTAGCAATACGTTCACCACAGACCGCAAGTCCACATTTGCTGAGCGTCTCAAAACTCTATCAATCTCGGTCTTAGTGACTGAGAACCCACAGCTCCCTGGGATGGAGAATTCCAAAGATTCACCACCCTCTGATTGAAGAGATTCCTCCACATCTCAGTCCTAAATGGCCGACCTCTTTGCAATGATGCTGCGGCTGTTACATCTGTACAGTAGCCCCTGGTGTATGTGCAGATGTACAAAGAATTTTATACCACTCAGCCTTTTAGACCTGCTTTGCACTCTGTTAGTTTACGCTTGAGCTGCACAATAACTCAGTTTTTCCACCTTTGCTCATTATCCCCTGATACCTTTGATTTGTGTTTTAGATCAGTCAGGGAGGCAGAGTTGCTGTGGCAACGCACACTTTTCCACACAGGTTGTTGCCTGGAGCTATGGATAGAGATGGTGGAGGCTGTATTTTCCCTCTCATGGCTGAGCAGGAATCTCTTCCACTCTTACCGCCTGCCATTCGCGTGTGGTCTGAAGCATTTGGAGGTTATATCGAACCTGTTTGACCGCGTTACGAACGTATCTTCCTCCGTCCATTTCAGAGCGACTGACTCTGAGGGAGGGACGTTACCCATTGCGCCACGAGACCTCCTCTTGATATCCTTACACAACTGAAACTTTAGGGAAGAGTCTTCCTGATTTCCATTACCTTTTGTGTGAAGACCTGCTTCCTGTGATCACGGCCCAGCTCTAATTTTAAGGCTACGTCCAGTTGCCTGGATTTCCCCGGCAGAAGAAATAGGGCGGGATTCTCCGCAACCCGACACCGAAATCGAGAATGGCGATTGGGCGGACAATGGCTCCCGAAATTGCGGCAGGCGGCTGTTTGACACTGGCTGGCGATTTCTGCCCCTTCTAAATTGACGTCAGCGGGACACGCGCCATGCACGGTCGCAACCCCGTCGGAGCGCCATCAGCCGGTCCACCCGTGACGCTCCGCCTCCGATGAGCCGAGCTCCCGACAGCGCGGGCCACGTGTGGTCCCAGTGGTCGGGAGTCTGGCGTGTCGGCTGTGGACAGCGTCCAGGGCCGCCACACTCGTCCGGGATCCGTGCCGCTGGCTGGGGGGTGCTGGGGGTCTGGGGGGAGTGGTGGGGGTTGGCCAGGAGGCGGGGCTGTGGGGTCAGGGTGGGCGGGTATGCGGTCCAGCATGGCCAGAGCCATGTTTTGTCCATTTTGGAGGGGGTGTAGGTGTGGGCAGCTGCAGCTTATCAGCCCTGTGCATGGCCGGCCTGGAACACGGTGATTCTTGTGAACCTCCTCTGGACCCTTTCCAAGGCCCCAGCACATCCTTCCTTAGATACAGGGCCCAAAACTGCTCACAATACTCCAAATGGGGTCTGACCAGAGCCTTATGCAGCCTCAGAGGTACATCCCTGGTCTTGTATTCTAGCCCTCTCGCCATGAATGGGTCCCACATCCTGGGCCTCTGGATGATTAGGCTGATGTGACCATCAATTCACTCGAGACACGATAAGAAGTAAACTGTGGTTTTAATAGGCTTACAACTGAGCCTGCCTGTGACCAGAAGAACTAAGGGCAGGCTCACAAGGCTGCAGCACTTTGTACTTCCGGTAGTGGGAGGGGCCATGGGCGGAGCCATAGGCGGAGCCGAGGGTGGAGCCCTGTACAAGCTCCTCATCTCCCCCTGTGGGCAGAGCCGGGCAACGGCTCACAGAGCCCACTAGGACACAATACCATACAGTGTGAATTACATGACGTACGTTCAACACATTCACCCCCTGTAAAAAAAATCAATTCCGGCGGGGGTGACGGGTCTACAGGTTGAGCCGGTCCGATAGCCGAGTCGTCCTTTGGGATCGGCGGAGCACCGGGGTTGCAACCTCTGGTGGTGGTGGTAGTGGTGGATCCTGCAGGCGCCAGGTCCCGGTGGGAAACGGTGTCCTGACGGCCGTCGGGGTATTCAATGAAAGCTTATTGGGGGTTTGAGTGATGCAATAGTACCCTCTCTACTAACGGGTCCGTTTTGTGTGTCCGGATGTGCTTCCGGAGGAGAACCGGGCCCGGTTTCCTCAACCAAGATGGGAGCGAAGCCCCCGTGGTAGTGCCCTGAGGGAAAACAAATAGTCGTTCGTGAGGGGTCTGGTTGGTGGCGGTGCATAGGAGGGACCTAATTACATGGAGCGCGTCGGGGAGAACCTCCTGCCAGTGGGAAGTCGGGAGATTCCTGGACTGGAGGGTCAGTAGGACGGTCTTCCAGACCGTCGCGTTCTCCCTCTCCACCTGCCCGTTACCCCTGAGGTTGTAGCTGGTAGTCCTGCTCGAGGCGATGCCCTTGTCGAGCAGGTACTGACGCAACTCGTCGCTCATGAAGGACGAACCCCTGTCGCTGTGTACGTAGCTGGGGAAACCGAACAGGGTGAAGACACTGTGCAGGGCTCTGATGACTGTGTGGGAGGTCATATCAGGGCACGGGATGGCAAAGGGGAAGCGGGAGAATTCATCTATGACGTTGAGGAAGTACACATTTCGATTGGTCGAGGGGAGGGGCCCTTTGAAATCGATGCTCAGGCGTTCAAAGGGCCGGGATGCCTTTACCAGGTGGGCCTTGTCTGGTCTATAGAAGTGCGGTTTGCACTCCGCGCAGTTCGGGCAATCCCTGGTGATGGCTTTTACCTCCTCGGTGGAGAAAGGCAGATTTCGGGTTTTGATGTAGTGGGCGAGCCGGGTGACCCCTGGGTGGCAGAGATCACTGTGGATAGCCTTTAGACGGTCGTCTTGCGCGCTGGCGCATGTGCCGCAGGACAGGGCATCTGTGGGCTGGTTGAGCTTCCCCGGTCGATATATGATGTCATAATTATAGGTGGAGAGTTTGATCCTCCACCTCAAGATTTTATCGTTTTTTATTTTGCCCCTTTGCGAGTTGTCGAAAATAAAGGCAACCGATCTTTGGTCGGTGATGAGGGTAAACCTCCTACCTGCGAGATTGTACCTCCAGTGACGTACGGCTTCCACAATGGCTTGAGCTTCCTTTTCGACTGAGGAGTGTCGAAGTTCCGAAGCGGAGAGGGTTCGGGAGAAGAAGGCTACTGGTCTCCCTGCCTGATTCAGAGTGACGGCGAGAGCGACCTCTGAGGCATCGCTCTCCACTTGAAAGGGGACGGATTCATCCACCGCCCGCATGGCGGCTTTGGCGATGTCCTCCTTAATGCAGTTGAAGGCCTGGCGGGCCTCTGCTGACAGTGGGAAGAGTGTGGTCTTAAATAGTGGGCGGGCTTTGTCCGCATACTGGGGGACCCACTGGGCGTAATAAGAGAAAAATCCCAGGCACCTCTTGAGGGCCCTGGGACAATGAGGGAGAGGGAGCTGTAAGAGGGGGCGCATACGGCCCGGGTCAGGCCCCAGGACTCCGTTTTCCACGACATAGCCGAGGATGGCTAGTCTGGTAGTGCGGAAAACGCATTTCTCCTTATTGTAGGTGAGATTGAGTTTCTGGGCGGTTTGGAGAAATCGGTGGAGGTTGGTGTCGTGGTCCTGCTGGTCATGGCCGCAGATGGTGACATTGTCCAAATACGGAACCGTGGCCCGCAGCCCGTACTGGTCCATCATTCGGTCCATTGCTCGTTGGAACACCGAGATCCCATTAGTGACGCCAAAGGGGACCCGGAGGAAATGGAAGAGGCGGCCATCTGCCTCGAACGCCGTGTAGTGGCGGTCCTCCGGGCGGATAGGGAGCTGGTGGTATGCAGACTTCAGATCCACCATGGAGAATATGCGGTACTGGGCGATCTGATTAACCATGTCTGCAATTCCGGGGAGGAGGTACGTATCGAGGTGCGTGAACCGGTTAATGGTCTGGCTGTAATCAACCATCATCCGGAACTTTTCCCCGGTCTTGACGACCACCACCTGAGCTCTCCAGGGGCTGTTACTGGACTCTATGATCCCCTCACATAGGAGCCGCTGGACTTCGGCTCGGATGAATACTCTGTCCTGCAGGCTGTACCGCCTGCTGCGGGGGGGCTACTGGTTTACAGTTAGCTGTAAGGTTAGCGAAGAGTGGAGGATTTTTACAGTCGCTAAGCTGCATATAGTGAGAGGAGGTAGGGGTCCGCCGAAGCTGCGTGTGAGGCTCTTGAGGTTGCATTGAAAGTCGAGCCCGAGTAAGAGTGGGGCGCAGAGGTCGGGGAGTATGTACAGCTGGAAATTAGAGTAGCTGGCGCCCTGAATCGTTAGGGTCGCAACAGTGCGCCCTTGTATTTGGACCGAGTGCGAGCCCGAGGCGAGGGAGATAGTTTGCCGTGCAGGGAAGATAGGGAGCAAACAGCGTCTTACCAGGTCAGGATGTACGAAGCTCTCGGTGCTCCCGAAGTCGAAGAGGCACGGTGTCTTGTATCTGTTGATTTGAACGGACATCATCGAGCTCCTGAGGTGCTTCGGACGCGACTGGTCCAAAGTGACTGTGTTGAGTTGCGGGTAGTCGGCGGCTCGATCAGCAATGCTGGAGCGGCCCCGTGATGACTGTCCGCGGAGGTCGTAGTCGTCGAGGTGAACATCGGGTGATGGCCAAGATGGCGGCCCCCGTTGATCGCACGTGGTGGGCGATGAAGAAGATGGCCGCCCCCGTGGGTTGCATGTGGCGGGCGGTGAGGAAGATGGCGCCCAAGATGGCGGCCCCCATGACTCGCACATGGCCGGCCGCGTGGGGAAGGATTGCCAAGATGGCAGCCCCCATGAGTCGCACATGTCGGGCGGAGGCGGAGTCGGCAGACACGCTGCAACATTACGGGGTCTGCGGGCCTGCGAGTTGGGGGAGCGATTGCTCTGGACTGCGGGGTAGTTAGAGAGTTTTGATTTCGACAGGCATACTTTGGCATAATGTCCCTTTCGACCGCAGCTGCGGCAGGTCGCATTGCGGGCCGGGCAGTGCTGCCGTGGGTGTTGGGGCTGGCCACAAAAATGCCACGCTGGCGCAGGCCTGGGGCAGACGCTGGTCGGGGGTCCACGATGGGGTCGCTTGGTCTGCGGGGAATGAGTTGAGACTTTGAAACGCGACCTCCATTGTGGTTGCTAGCGCTACAGTGTCCTCCAAGGTCTGGGCCCCTTTTTCGAGTAGTCGCTGGCGCACATAGTTAGACCGGACCCCCGCAATGTACACATCACAGACAATGAGTTCCATGTGCTGGGAGACAGTTACAGCCTGAAAGTTGCATTCCCGAGCAAGGGCTTTTAAGTCGTGCAGGAAGTCCTCTAGCGACTCTGCGGGGCGCTGGCGGTGGGTAGCGAAAATGTGCCGCGCGTAGACCTCGTTTACCGGCCGCACGTATAATCAGTCGAGCATAGCGAGGGCCTCTGTATACGAGTCGGTACAGTTGAGTTGAGTAGTGATACGATGGCTCATCCATGCGTGCAGTTTCTGCTCCTCTGTAGTCTCGGACGTGCTCGATGCAGCCAGGTAGGCCTTGAAACACCGAAGCCAGTGTAGAAAGATTTCCTTCACCTCTGCAGCCTGCGGGTCGAGTTCTAGTCGACCAGGTTTGAGGGCTGGTTCCATAGTAGTTTTCTTAAGTCTATTAAATTGATGTGACCATCAATTCGCTCGAGACACGATAGGAAATACACTGTGGTTTTAATAGACTTACAACTGAACCTGCCTGCGACCAGAAGAACTGAGGGCAGGCTCACAAGGCTGCAGCACTTTGTACTTACGGTAGTGGGAGGGGCCACAGGCGGAGCCGAGGGTGGAGCCCTGTACAAGCTCCTCATCTCCCCCTGTGGGCAGAGCCGTGCAACGGCTCACAGACAGAGCCCACAAGGACACAATACTGTACAGTGTGAATTACATGAAGTACATTCACCACATCGGCCTAGTTACATTACCTCGCTGTCACCATCTCCCCAACGATAAAGAGCAGATCACCTTTTCTTTTACTGAAATATGTATTGGTCGGGACACTGAATCCCTAGCCGCAAGGGCAGATGGTGCCTTGGGTCTAACACTTTATCCGACAGCCCAGACGACAGACAATGCAAATAGGGCGCCTGTTCTCCATTCGTGGAGACAACAATCCCGTTCCAACTCCTGTTGCTGAAGCTGACGATAAATCGTACGCACGAACTTTGGGAAACATCTTTTAGCTGAAGGGACCTGGTAGCAATCCGGCATTGTGCAACCAGCCACCTGCACCATTCTTTAACAGTCTAAATGTATCATCTGCTTCGCAGAGCTGCTATTAAGCTGCGGAGCTATTGTAATTAACCATTCAAAGTGTTTTGTCGGAGGCGAAGGAATGGTGCTAACTCCTCAGGGAATCGTGACATTAAATCACTTGCTATAATTCCCTATAAAATGTATGCTAGATTAATGACGCATTGCTGGACGCAGATCAGGGAGAGCATCAAAAGCAAATGGCAACGATATAAATGGAGGGTAAACGTACGTAAATCTTTGCATTGTTGCTGGACAGGTTTGAGAATTAAAGGTTGATTTAACAATGAATAAAGCATTTTTCAGACATTATTTCGTAGGATTGTGGGCGTTATTATTTTGTCGGATGTGCCAGCATTTGTTGCCCATCGCTAATTGCCCTTGATCTGAGCAGGGTGCTGAACCATTTCAAAGGGGCAGTTAAGAGCCAACCACATCACTGCGGGTCTGGAGTCACGTGTAGGCCAGACCGGGTAAGGACGGCAGATTTCCTTCCCTAAAATTGAACCAGATGGGTTTTTACGACAATCGCCGATAGTTTCACGTTCACCATTACGGAGCCGAACTTTATATTTCAGATTTAAATTCCACCAGATGCTTTTAGAACCCTTGCCCCCCACAGCCTCTGGGTTCTTAGTCCACTGACATTACCACCCACATCACCGTCGTCACCACCATCCTCTCCCGACGATTGGCATTATAAATAACATTATGTTTGTTCCACAGGCAAGGTAGTTCATCAAACGTAGTGACAGCTGGGCCTCGGGGGGGGGGGGGGGTTCTCATTTCTGCGTCTGAATAAGTCAGTACAAGTTCAAACCCTTTAGCATAACGTTCTAGGCTGATGCCCGAGGGAGTGCTACCCTGTCGGAGATACCATCTTTCTGATGCTGTGTCAAACCAAGACACCGTCTGCCCTCTGTGTTGGAAATGAAAGATCCCGTGGGCGCTGTTTTGAAGAAGAGCAGGTGAGTTCTCCCTGGCGCAGTCAAAACGCGGGTCAAAATCCTGGAACTCCCTCCCTAACAGCGCTGTGGGTGTACCTACAACACATGGACTGCAGCGGTTCAAGGAGGCAGCTCACCACCACCTTAAACATTAGGGATCTTCAAGTGGCTATTGGATAGGTACATGGATTATGGTAGAATGATGGGGTGTAGATTAATTTGTTCTTAATCTAGGAGAAAAGTTCGGCACAACATCGTGGGCCGAAGGGCCTGTTCTCCGCTGTATTTTTCTATGTTCTATGTTCTCACAGGCAATGAGCGATGAGCCATGAATGCTGGCCAGTCAGTGACAATGGTATGGGTAATTATGAGAAACGTTTTATCATAGAATTTACAGTGCAGAAGGAGGCCATTCGGCCCATTTAGTCTGCACCTGCCCTAGGAAAGAGCACCCTACTTAAGCCCACGCCTCCACCCTATCCCCATACCCCAGTAACACCAGCTAAACATTTGGATACTAAGGGGGCAATTTAGCATGGCCAATCCACCTAACCCGCACAGCTTTGGACCATGGGAAGAAACAGGAGCATCCGGAGGAAACCCACACAGACACGGGGAGAAAGTGCAAACTCCACTCAGACAGTCACCCGAGCCTGGAATTGTACTTGGGACCCTGGAGCGGTGAGGCAACAGTGCTAACCACTGTGCCTCCCCGCCACCCGTACGTTTTGATGTTAACGATCCTTGTGTCCATATCAGTAATACTTGCACCATCCAACATTTAGCCAGTGGCTCCACATGCAGGTAAGACCCTGAGCCTTGGGAGCAGGAGGAGTCCATTCAGCCCGTCGAATCTGGTCTGCCATTCAATGAGATCATGGCTGATCTGACGCGATAATCCTCAACTCCAATTTCCCGCCTTATCCCAATAACCCTCGATTCCCTTACTGAGTAAAAAGTGTGGACTATATAAAAATACAGTCACCATCATTTTAAAAAATACAACTTGAGAATGGTTTCCAAACTTTGAACCAATTGTCTGCATTCATTCTCTGAAGAATCTGCCTTCTTTATTAGAGAGCGGTGAGAATGGGGAACTTGTAACCACAGGGAGTGGTTGAGGCGACTGGATGAGTTGCAATCAAAGTGGGAGCTATAAATACAGACAATGAACCCGCTGTCAGAAACACAGCGGCCAACTTGAAACAGTGAACTCCCCAAAATAGCACTGTGAATAACCGATCAGGTCATCTCCCCAGAGATGTTTGTTGAGGAATAAATATTGACCAGGACACAAGGGGTGAACTCTCCTTCAAAATAGTGCTCATGGGATCATTTTCATACACAGGTTAGCGTCTCCACCAATAATAATAATCTTTATTATTGTCACAAGTAGGCTTATATTAATGCCACAATGGAGTCACTGTGAAAAGCCCCTAGTCGCCACACTCCGGCGCCTGTTCGGGTACACAGAGGGAGAATTCAGAATGTCCCCATTACCCAACAAGCACGTCTTTCGGGACCCGGAGGAAACCCCACGCAGACACGGGGAGAACGTGCAGACTCCGCACAGACAGTGACCCAAGCCGGGAATCGAACTTGGGACCCTGGCGCTGTGAAGTAACATTGCTAAACACTATGTTACCATGCCGTTCTCACAGCAGCAGCACTCTCTCAGAACTGCACTGGCCTCTGGATAGAAGAAGGTGCTGATCAGGTGAGGAAAAGGAAGATGGAGATTACATGTGGAGCACAGGTCTGTCGAGAAGAACGGCCTTTTGAGTGCGTTAATGCTTTGCAGTTCTATCCAAAGGCTATATTTAATCTGATTTCTACAGTTCATAATGGTGGACATTTAAAAAATGTATTTCTTCATGGTATGTGGGCATCGCTGGCTGGGCCAATATGTATTGACCATAAGACCATAAGACATAAGAGCAGAATTAGGCCACTCGGCCCATCGGGTCTGCTCCGCCACTCAATGATGGCTGATATTTTTCTCATCCCTATTCTCCTGCCTTCTCCCCCATAACCCCTGACCCCCTTATATTTTAAAAAAATAATTTTTATTGAAATTTTTACAAAATATAAACATCTCAACTCTATTAACAAAACAACCGCGGTAACACCCCAAGAACCGTACCCACCCAACTTCAAAAGCAACTACAAACAAAGAAAAAAACAAAAGAACACCCAACAACAAAAGGGAAAGAGATAACAGCCGCCACATCCCACAAACCCATGTACACAGCTCTCCCTCCCACCGATCCAAACCCCCCCCCCGGTTGCTGCTGCTGCCAGCCTATTTCCCTACCGTTTCGCCAGGAAGTCCAGGAAAGGCTGCCACCGCCTAAAGAACCCTTGTACTGATCCCCTCAGGGCAAATTTCACCTTTCCCAATTTGATGAACCCCGCCATATCATTGATCCAGGCCTCCACGCTTGGGGGCCTCGCATCCTTCCATTGAAGCAAGATCCTGCGTCGGGCTACTAGGGACGCAAAGGCCAGGACACCGGCCTCATTCGCCTCCTGCACTCCCGGCTCCACTGCAACCCCAAAAATTGCGAGACCCCAGCCTGGCTTGACCCTGGATCCCACCACCCTTGACACCGTCCTTGCTACCCCCTTCCAAAACTCCCCCAGCGCTGGGCACGCCCAAAACATATGGGCGTGGTTCGCTGGGCTCCCCGAGCACCTAGCACACCTGTCCTCGCCCCCGAAAAACCTACTCATCCTCGTCCCAGTCATGTGGGCCCTATGCAGCACCTTGAACTGTATGAGGCTAAGCCTCGCACAGGAAGAGGAGGAATTCACTCTCTCCAGGGCATCCGCCCACGTCCCCTCCTCAATCTCCTCCCCCAGCTGCTCTTCCCATTTACCCTTCAGTTCCTCCACCGAAGCCTCGTCTACCTCCTGCATTACCCGGTATATGTCCAAAATCCTCCCTCCTCCAACCCACACCCCCGAGAGCATCCTGTCCCGTACCCCCCGTGGGGGCAGCAGAGGGAACCCCTCCACCTGCTGCCTGGCAAACGCCCTCACCTGCATGTACCTAAACATGTTCCCCGGGGGGAGCCCAAACTTCCCCTCTAACTCCTCCAAGCTCGCGAACATCCCCTCCACAAACAGGTCCCTCAACCCCCTAACCCCTGCCCTGTGCCAGCCCCGGAATCCGCCATCAATGCTCCCTGGGACAAACCAATGGTTCCCCCATATCGGGGCCTCCATCAAGCCCCCCACTTCTCCCCTATGTCGTCTCCATTGCCCCCATATTTTGAGGGATCGCCGCCACCACCGGGCTCGTGGTATACCTTGTTGGAGGGAGCGGCAGCGGCGCCGTTACCAGCGCCTTCAGGCTCGTGCCCACACATGACGCCGCCTCCATCCTCTTCCATGCCGCCCCTTCCCCGTCCATTACCCACTTACGCACCATCGCTGCGTTGGCAGCCCAATAGTACCCACAGAGGTTGGGCAACGCCAGCCCCCCCCTATCCCTGCCCCATTCCAGGGCCACTCTTCTCACCCTCGAAGTCCCATGCGCCCACACAAATCCCGTGATACTCCTATTGACCCTCCTAAAAAAGGCCTTCGGGATAAGGATGGGGAGGCACTGGAACAGGAATAAAAACCTCGGGTGCACCGTCATCTTGACTGACTGCACCCTCCCCGCCAGTGACAGCGGTAACATATCCCACCTCTTAAACTCCTCCTCCATCTGCTCCACCAACCTTGTGAGGTTGAGCTTGTGCAGGGCCCCCCAGCTCCCAGCCACCTGGACTCCCAGGTACCTAAAGCTCCTCCCTGCCTGCTTCAGTGGGAGCCTACCAATCCCCTCCTCCTGATCCCCCGGGTGCACCACGAACAACTCGCTCTTGCCCAGGTTCAACTTATACCCAGAGAAACCCCCGAATTCACTAAGAATCCTCATCACCTCCGGTATCCCCCCCACCGGGTCCGCCACATACAGCAACAGGTCGTCCGCGTACAGTGACACTCGATGCTCCTCCCCACCCCGCACCAGGCCCCTCCAGTTCCCTGACTTCCTCAATGCCATGGCCAGGGGCTCAATCGCCAACGCGAAGAGCAAGGGGGACAGGGGGCACCCCTGTCTCGTCCCCCGGTACAGCCGAAAGTACTCCGACCTCCTCCTATTTGTGGCTACACTCTCCATCGGGGCCTCGTAGAGCAGCCTCACCCACCGGATAAACCCCTCCCCAAACCCAAACCTCTCCAACACCTCCCACAAATACTCCCACTCAACCCTATCAAAGGCCTTCTCCGCATCTAATGCCACCACTATCTCCGCCTCCCCTTCCATGGCCGGCATCATAATGACGTTGAGGAGCCTTCGCACGTTCGTATTCAACTGCCTTCCCTTCACAAACCCCGTCTGGTCCTCAATCCTCTATTCTAGTGGCCAGGATCTTTGCCAGCAGCTTGGTGTCGGCGTTCAGCAGCGAAATCGGCCTATATGACCCGCATTGCAGAGGGTCCTTGTCCCGCTTCAGGATCAAGGAAATCAGCGCCCGTGACATAGTTGGGGGCAAAGCCCCCCCCCCCTCCCTTGCCTCGTTAAAGGTCCGGACCAACAGGGGGCCCAACAGGTCCAAATACCTTTTATAAAATTCCGCCGGAAACCCATCCGGCCCCGGCGCCTTCCCCGACTGCATGCTCCATATCCCTTTGACCACCTCCTCCAGCTCGATCAGCGCCCCCACCCTGATCCCCTTATTAATCAAGACCCTATCTATCTCTGTCTTGAAGACACTCAGTGATTTGGCCTCCACAGCCTTCTGCGGCAAAGAGTTCCACAGATTCACCACCCTCTGGCTGAAGAAATTCCTCCTCATCCCTGTTTTAAAGGATCGTCCCTTTAGTCTGAGATTATATCCTCTGGTTCTAGTGTTTCATACAAGTGGAAACATCCTCTCCATGTCCACTCTATCCAGGCCTCGCAGTATCCTGGAAGTTTCAATAAGATCGCCTCATCCTTCTAAACTCCAACGAGTACAGACCCAGAGTCCTCAACCATTCCTCATACGACAAGCTCTTCATTTCAGAGATCATTCTTGTGAACCACCTCTGGACCCTTTCCAAGGCCAGCACATCCTTCCTGAGATACGGGACCCAAAGCTGCTCACTGTACTCCAAATGGGGTCTGACCAGAGCCTTATACAGCCTCAGAGGTACATCCCTGGTCTTGTATTCTAGCCCTCTCGACATGAATGCTAGCATTGCATTTGCCTTCCTAACTGCCGGCTGAACCAGCACATTAACCTTAAGAGGATTGTGTCCTCATCACCTGCAACAGCTCTGGGAGAACCTTGTCCAGAGACTTGACAACTGACTGGGATCCAGCTGAGTCCTGGGCTACAGCAGACCTCCGACTGCTGTCTACGTTGGATGCTCCTGCCTCCACCTGATGTCTCTCAGCAACTGTGTGGTGCTCACCAGATGGTGCCCCCGACGCCTGTCCAATAATGTCACCCAATAATGAGTTGGTGGAGGTTGCGGGGGACAGCTGTGATGCATAGTGGGTGGTCTCATCGGAGCTCTACGCAGAGGTGGTCTCTTGGGTGGCGGGAATGGAAAGGACACCGGATGGCCTGGCCTCATCAGATGGAGATCCTGCGAGACAGTGAACATGTGGTCAGTGAGAGGGACGGATCATTTGTCTGACATGAACAGCTCACAGGTCATCTGGATGAAGGGACAGAGATTCCTCACCTCTCTGGCACAGGCCAACCTCGCTGTCAGTGACTGCTCTCTCCTCGGGCAACCTTGCCATCTCCAGGGTCTGTTCCTCACAGGAGGTGAGGACTCGGATCTCTGGGATTCTTCCAACCTGGTTTTCACCCTTTCCCTCTTATTATGGTCTATCGGTTCCTCTTGGGGCAAAGAGAGGGCATTGTGAGCCACACGCTTGATGGGTCAGGGAGGTCTATAGCAGGTGGCATGCGTGGGCACCACACCTCGACATGAAGGGTTGTGTTGGTGGGTGCCAGGGGGCTCTGAGGAACAAGTTGAAGATCGGAAGTTGGGAGAGTGCGAGGTGTCAGCCACTGGATTGGGGGGAGGGGGGTTTGGAAATTTGAGGGGAGGCAGGTGGGACTGATGCCAAGGAGAGAGGTGGTAACTTACTCTTACAGCTCATTGGACGTTGTTCGTCTTCTTCCGACATTGGATGGTGATCCTCCTGGGCATGCTGCCCGCACCCACTGCCGCTGCCGCTGCCTCCCAGGTGGAATTGCTGACCCTACGGCTGGATCTCCGACCCCCTCATCCATGGCGTTTAGAGGCCTGGCTGGGTCGGCATCCCCAAAGTGAGGAGCAAGTCTCCAGGCTGCCATCTTGATTTCTAGACTGGGAGTGAGTGCGGGGGGGGGGGGGGGGGGGGAAACGTTTAGAAGCAGCTCCCCCTTGTTAGCGGCGGGCATCTGAGCCGTGAGTGGGGCGAATCAGATGGCGAGGGAGACAGGGATGTCGATATTCACGTGGGGGCTCATTCTTGGGACCAAGTGCGAGTGAATACAGGCTGCGATTTCGCCATTGCAGCCAGCGAGTCCAGAGAGTACAAATGAGTACCTCAGCAAATAATGCTAGAAGTTACAAAAATAATAAGAGGACAAAACTAAAGGCTCATTATCAGAAAGTTCAAAGCATCCAAAACAAAACCGACGAATGTGCAAATAAAAATATAATTGATAGCCATTACATGGCTGCAGGATGACATAGATTGAGACCCAATCATTGACGGTTACATGATATTGAGGAAGGAGAGAGAGTTAGGAAAAGGTGGAGGGGTGGCTTTGTTAATTAATGATTGATTTAGCACAATAGAGGGCAGTAACCAAAGTTCAGGAAATCGGGATGCAGCAGACATGGATTGGATAGAGGTGAAAAATGTACAAGGCAGGAAGTCACTTGTGGGAGTGCTGTACAGGCCCCAAACAGTAATCAAATGGTACGACAGAGCACAAAGGAGGAAATAATGGGGGTTATCGGGGGGTCGGCGGAATGTGGGGTTGAAGTTACAATCAGATCAGCCGTAATCATATTGAATGGCGGTGCAGGCTCGAGGGGCCGAATGGCGGAGCACGCTCGAGGGGCTGAATCGTCTGCTGCTCCTAACTCCTATGTTCGTATAAATGGTGAATGGAAGGTGATGGTCTCAACGATATTGCCAGCATAAATTTCATGGACAATAAGGGGCAAGATTATTGAGGGGGTGGGTTTGTCCACCCCACCTCCCGAAAAGTCACGGGCAGCACGGTAGCATGGTGGTTAGCATAAATGCTTCACAGCTCCAGGGTCCCAGGTTCGATTCCCGGCTGGGTCACTGTCTGTGTGGAGTCTGCACGTCCTCCCCCTGTGTGCGTGGGTTTCCTCCGGGTGCTCCGGTTTCCTCCCACAGTCCAAAGATGTGCGGGTTAGGTGGATTGGCCATGCTAAATTGCCCGTAGTGTCCTAAAAAAGTAAGGTTAAGGGGGGGTTTTGGGTTACGGGTATAGGGTGGATACGTGGGTTTGAGTAGGGTGATCATTGCTCGGCACAACATCGAGGGCCAAAGGGCCTGTTCTGTGCTGTACTGTTCTATGTTCTATGTTCTAAGATTTCTGTGTTTTAACGTCTCTTGGATGAGTGCTCTTTAAGCTATCTCCGCGTTGCCTTGCTTACACGAGTTGAAAGTCAGCTTGAGGACAGGAGGGTGAGAAGGGATCTCGGTTTCAATCCCAGCAAGTTTCATTCTGTTTTTCATCGTTCATTCATGGATAATGGAATAGAAAACCGGCCGGTGGCTTTTTACCTCAACCGTTTCCAGCGGCTTCAACCGAAACTGCCGAAAAGATTGGAATAATTTCAGGCTGCTGTTTCATTGCTGCTGTCCTTTACCAGTAGCGCCGGTCAGCATTGATTCAAATTTGGGCCCCATTTTAACTCTTGAGAAATGATTTTGGGGCGAGTTAGAATCGGGCCGTTTTGAGTCACCTTTGCGGGGGGGGGGAAAGGGGTGAAAATATTCACGGTTGTGCCTTTTTCTGTTATATCTGGGATCGTAAAGACTTACGTTACAGGACATGGCCATTTGGCCCACAGTGCCGCCTGTGTTGGTTCTGTGAGAGAGATCTTGGTGCCACATCCCCTTCCCCTCTGTCTAGAATCCTCCAGCTTCCTCCTCCTGAATCAGCTGGGCCACCGCTCGTTTAAAAATATTTCTGGAATCCGATTGCGCCACCTTTTCAGGAGGAACTCACTGTACCTGAAAGGGTGATTGAGGCAGAAACTCTCGCAATATTAAGGGCGCGATCGTCCGGCCCTGTCACACTCGCGCTCAAGCCTAACGAGGCCGGTGAACAGCGGGAGAGGCCAAAAACAGGAACCGCGTCGGGTGCCAAACAGTTTGCGATGCAACGGGCCTGCTCCTGTAGGCGAAATCGGGATCGCGCCAGAGCGTGGCGAGAAAACAATTATCACCACTTGAGCCCCATTTCCATACAATCAATGAGAGCCACCCCATATCCAATGGCCTCCCCAGGAAGCTGGCGCCGATCAGTACTCCTTTTGAAAAACGTGAGCCTGGCGGAAGGGCTTCTGTGGGGAGCCGGGGAGGTGAGTAGCCATCTTTGCTCACAGGCAAAGAGCCCGGGGGGCACTGGGCTTGCTGACCCCGTGCTCGGTGGGGGATGGGGGACCCTCCGGAGGGGTAGGCCGCCATGGGAGGGTGGGGGTTAACCGGGGGAGGGGCAACCGCTCGCTGCACCATCATGTCAATCCCGTGTACCCGTTCCGGGGGCAATCCTTGTCCCTGCCCGTCTGCCGCATTAACCACCCATAACCCCCAGCGACTGCTGAGGCCTCTGGCCGTGCAGCTGAATGCCATCACGAATTGGGAATTGGTAACTGTGGTGAAGTGAGCACTTCACGCAACTCAAGTGGATTCCCGTGGGTGGGCGGGCCGTGTAGCATGTGGGAGTCATTGCCCAACATCCCAATCAGACCGTGATGCCTGGACAGTGTACCTGAACACTGCGGGAGGCAACACCACACACGCAACATCCGAACACCCAGGGGATGGGACACAGCTCCGGGGGCATGTCCACGGCCGGAGGGTGGGTGAGTGCCACAGGGAAGGGGCAGCACCCGGTCCAGGTGGTGTTGTGAGCGGATGTTCGGGGTACAGGGTCTGGGGCCTGGTGAGGGGGGCCTGTTACGGCCGGGGGGGGGTCTGTGGGCAGGGCGTTGTGGGTAGGGGGGGGGATCAGTGGGGGAACGGAGGGTCGCGGGATGGGAACCACCGCACTTTGTCGGTCTAACACCCTCTCCCAATGCCTCACTGATATTGAACGCTGCGGTAGGGATGTTGAACGCAGAGGTTGCCTTCGAGGTACTGGTGCGCCAGATGCCGGAGAAGGCAGCAGCAGCAGCAGCGTCCACAGATCCTCGAGGCAGCGGCCCATGTGCCGGACCCCACCCCACACCCAGAGGATATGGCCACCCATCAGGTAGGAAGGGACCCAGAGGGGGAGTCCCGCGATGGCCCAGGGAATACAGGCACCGCTGCTCATTCAAACAGATGACGGACAGCACGTGCCGCAGGCGGCTCCTCCGTAACAAGGAGACGGTGCAACACCTGTGCCGACTTGGCACCATGTGGAGGAGGAGGACACGGGCTCCCGGTGGCCGTCAAGGTCACTGCAGCCCTGAACCTCTACGCCTCAGGACCCTTCCAGGGCTCGAGCAGGGAGCTGGGTGGCATCTCGCAGGATACATAGGTACATAGATACATAGAAGATAGGAGCAGGAGGAGGCCTTTTGGCCCTTCGAGCCTGCTCTGTCATTCATCACGATCATGGCTGATCATCCAACTCAATAGTCTAATCCTCCTTTCTCCCCATAGCCTTTGATCCCATTCTCCCCAAGTGCTAAATCCAGCCGCCTCTTGAATATATTCAATGTTTTAGCATCAACTACTTCCTGTGGTAATGAATTCCACAGGTTCACCACTCTTTGGGTGAAGAAATGTCTCCTTATCTCTGTCTGAAATGGTTTCCCCTGAATCCTCAGACTGTGACCCCTGATTCTGGACACACCCATCATTGGTAACATCTTCCCTGCATCTACCCTGTCTAGTCCTGTTAGAATTTTATACGTCTCTATGAGATCCCCCCTCATTCTTCTGAACTCCAGCGAGAACAATCCCAACCCAGTCAATCTCTCCTCATATGACAGTCCCACCATCCCAGGAATCAGTCTGGTAAACCTTCGCTGCTCTCCCTCAAGAGCAAGAACATCCTTCCTCAGAGAAGGAGACCAAAACTGCCCACAATACTCCAGGTGTGGCCTCACCAAGGCCCTGTACAATTGTAGCAACACATCCCTGCTTCTATACTCGAAACCTCTCGCAATGAAGGCCAACATACCATTAGCCTTCTTTACCGCCTGCTGCACCTGCATGCTTACCTTCAGCGAATGGTGCACAAGGGCACCCAGGTCCCGCTGCACACTCCCCTCTCCCAATTTACAACCATTCAGGTAGTAATCTGCCTTCCTGTTTTTGCTTCCATAGTGATTAACCTCACACTTATCCAAATTATACTGCATCTGCCATTGGTTTGCCCACTTGCCCAACCTGCCCAGATCTTGCTGTGGGATCCCTGCATCCTTGTCACAATTCACCCTCCCATCTAATTTGGTATCATCTGCAAACTTTGAGATGTTACATTTTGTTCCCTCATCCAAATCATTAATATATATTGGGAATAGCTGGTGTCCCAGCACCGATCACTGTGGTACCCCACTGGTTACTGACTGCCAATTTGAAAAGGACCCATTAATCCCGACTCTTTGTTTCCTCTCTGCCAACCAGTTTTCTATCCACCTCAATACATTTCCCCCAATCCCATGCGCTTTAATTTCGCACAATAATCTCTCATGCGGGACCCTGTCAAACGCCTTCTGAAAGTCCAAATATACCACATCGACTGGTTCCCCCGTGTCGATTGTACTGGTTACCTCTTCAAAGAATTTCAACAAATTTGTCAAGCATAATTTTCCCTTCATAAATCCATGCTGACTCTGACTGATCCTGCCACTGCTTTCTAAATGTTCCGCTATAAAGTCCTTGATAATGGATTCAAGCATTTTCCGCACTACCGATGTTAGGCTTACTGGTCTATAACTCCCTGCTTTCTCTCTCCCTCCCTTTTTGAATATCAGAGTGACGTGAGCTACCCTCCAATCTGCAGGGACAGTTCCAGAGCCTATAGAATCCCGGAAGATGACCACCAATGCATCCACTATTTCCAGAGCCACCTCCTTAAGCACTCTGGGATGCAGATTCTCCGGCCCTGGGGATTTATCTGCCTTCAATCCTATCAGTTTTCCCAGCCCCATTTCTCTGCTAATGTTGATCTCCCTCAGTTCTTCCCTCTCACTAAACCTTTCATTCCCCAACATTTCTGGGATCTGATTCGTGTCCTCATTTGTGAAGACAGAACCAAAGTATGTCTTCAATTGCTCAGCCATTTCTTTGTCCCTTATTATGCATTCCCCTGTTTCTGTCTGTAGGGGGCCTACATTTCTCTTTACCAATCTCTTTCTCTTCACATAGCTGTAGAAACTCTTAGTGTCAATCTTTATGTTCCCTGCAAGCTTCCTTTCGTACTGTACTTTCCCCTTCTTAATCAATCAATGAAGGGGCTGGTTTAGGAAGGGGCTGGTTTAGCACACTGAGCTAAATCGCTGGCTTTTAAAGCAGACCAAGGCAGGCCAGCAGCACGGTTCAATTCCCGTACCAGCCTCCCGAACAGGTGCCGGAATGTGGCGACTAGGGGCTTTTCACAGTAACTTCATTTGAAGCCTACTTGTGACAATAAGCGATTTTCATTTCATTTCATTTCAATCCCTTTGTCCTTCTTTGCTGAATTCTAAACTGCTCCCAATCCTCAGACCTATTATTCGTTTTGGCCAATCTGTATGCTTCTTCCTTGGATTGGATACTATTTCTAATTTCCTTTGTAAGCCACGGATTGGCCCTCTTACCCCCTTTGCTTTTGTGCCAGACAGGAATGAACAGTTGCTGCAGTTCCTCCATGCGTTTCGCCATTGTCTATCCATTGTCACCCTCACCCTGACACCATCTCTTCAGCCACGTATTCATCCTGTATATCCTGTCATTTCTACCCTGACTAGCACGTGGCGCCAGTAGTAATCCTGAGATCACTACCCTTGAGGTCCGATTTCTAAACTTCCTGCCTAGCTCCCTGTATTCTGCCTTTGGGAACTCATCCCTTTTTTTTACCGATGTCGTTTGTATCCATGTGTACCACGACCATTGGCTGTTCACCCTCCCCATCCAGAATCGCTCACACCCATCACTTGCATGCGGCAATCCATTGCTGATGAGCCATCAATTGCACGAGAGACGAGTTGCTTTACAAAAGTTAGGCTTTAATAAACTAGAACTTAGCCCTGCGGTTGTCTACAATAAAATGGACGACCGCCGGGCGTTTGACTATTTATACCTCGGCAAGGAGGCGTAGGTAACTCAGCCTCTCGACCAATGAGCTGTCACATGACTGGTCTCAACCAATCGGTTGAGAGGCACATGACCGACCAGGGCCAATTGTAAGCCGGTCTTCTGCCCCAATAACAGACAGCTATGCAAATCATATCACCACAATTGCCAAAGAAAGTGACAGGCACCCAACTGGTTGTGCACAAGAGTGTTTATTGTTCAATAAATGCCCCCACTCTTCTGATGGTGCATTGCCCCCCATCTCCCCCCCCCCCCCCCCATGCACCCCTCGCCCCCTACCTACCCTGTACCCCTTCCCCGGTGCCCTCAGTGATCCTCGATGCGCTTTGCCCGACTGGCTCTACCACTACATCTAGCTGTGTGCCTAGGATACACATCAGAGGTCCAGGCAGCCGATTGGCTACCTCGTCCCAGGGGCCACCGGCTGCCTTGTGGCTCACCCTGCAGGACCCTCGGGGGATCAGGACATCCCTCCTGGCCTCCACCGCGTCCAGGAGCCCCTCCCCCCCCCCCCCCCCCTGGCCTCCACCGCGTCCAGGAGCCCCCCCTCCCCCCAGGTCAGCATTCCCGAATCTTGGAGCTGGACCCCTTGGTGCCATTGTTATGAGCTGGCTGGGGTTGGCTGAACGAGTGCGGCTTAAGTGCTGCTCGATCTTTTTCGCGGGTAAGTCACCTCCTGATTCCCCAAAGGCCTGTCCAACATCCACAAGAGACAAGTCAGGAGTGTGATGGAATACTCTCCACTTGCCTGGATGAGTGCAGCTCCAACAACGGTCGAGACGCTCGACACCATCCAGGACACAGCAGCCCCGCTTGATTACAACCCCTTCCAAAAATATTTACTCCACCTGTGTGCGCGGTGTCAACCATCTACTAGCAACTCACCAAGTCTCCTTAGGCAGCTCCTTCCAAATCTCTAAGATCTCTAAGTAGGGGCCTCATGGTAGCATGGTGGTTAGCATCAATGCTTCACAGCTCCAGGGTCCCAGGTTCGATTCCCGGCTGGGTCATTGTCTGTGTGGAGTCTGCACGTCCTCCCCGTGTGTGCGTGGGTTTCCTCCGGGTGCTCCGGTTTCCTCCCACAGTCCAAAGATGTGCGGGTTAGGTGGATTGGCCATGCTAAATTGCCCGTAGTGTAAGGTTAATGGGGGGATTGTTGGGTTACGGGTATACGGGTTACGTGGGTTAAGTAGGGTGATCATTGCTCGGCACAACATCGAGGGCCGAAGGGCCTGTTCTGTGCTGTGCTGTACTGTTCTATGTTCTATGATCTAGAAGGACAAGAGCAGCAGATTCCTGGGAACCCCGCCACCTGGAGGTTTCCCCTCCAAGTCGCTCACCATCCTGACTGGGAAATATATCGGCTGTTCCTTCACTGTCGCTGGGTCAAAATCCTGGATCGGCTGCTTTCCCCTTTGAGGGGGGAGAGCTGACTGGTGGTGATTTAACCTGAGGGTCACCACACCTCAGGCGAGGGGCAAGGTTCATGAATACCATCCCCAACAGCACAGTGGGTGCACCTACACCACGTGGATCACAAGTGATGTGGGGATGTTATTCAAGACGGCAGCTCACCAGCACTTTCTCAAAGGGCAATTAGGGATGGGCGTTAAATGGCCACATCCCCTAAATTAATAATAAAACATTTCCCAGAACTCTCGGAGTGAATAAATCCATCCTCCTCTTCCTCGCTCGATCTTTGCCGCTGATTTGAAATATAACACCTCGGATTATTGACCCAATCCGTGGGGGGAGAACAGTTTCTCTCTCTCTCTATCGTCTATCAAAACCTCTCTTAATTCTGGAAACCTGGATGAAGAGACCTCTGAACATCCTCTGCTCAGTCTCTGTGCTGAGCCTGTTATCAATGAAGGGAGAAGGGGGGCAGCATTAGAAGGGATACACTGATGGGACACGATGGCAGGAGGCTCACGTGGAGCATAGACCGGTACGGGCAGAAACCTGTTGGGCTAGTTTCTGTGTTTCCGGTTCTATTCCCACTCACGCAGAGGTGACTGGGTGAGTGCAGAGTGTTAGAATTCCACCAGAGGGCAGTCAATGATAATGATTCCGACGACGATTCCTGAGAATTCGGAATGTTCCGCAATGTTTGTGAACTTTCCAACAATGCGACCTGTCTGGATTCTCTAAAGTTCAAACCAAAGTGTAGCAGTCTACACTTCTGGAGGTGGAAGCGTTTTGAGAGTGTAAATAAAGACAAACAGTTTCATAGAATTATCATAGAGTTTACAGTGCAGAAGGAGGCCATTCGGCCCATCGAGTCTGCACCAGCCCTTGGAAAGAGCACCCGACCCAAACCCCCACCTTCACCTTATTCCCATGACCCAGGAAGCCCACCCCACCTTTCTGGACACTAAGGGCAATTTAGCACGGCCAATCCACCTGACCTGCACATCTTTTGGATTGTGGAAGGAAACCGGAGCACCCGGAGGAAACCCACGCAGACACGGGGAGAAGGTGCAAACTCCACACAGACTGGAATCGAACCTGGGACCCTGGAGCTGTGAAGAAACTGTGCTAACCACTGTGCTACCGTTTGCACAGGCAGGAGGGTCAGTAATCAGAGGACAATGATTTAATAATAATAATCTTTATTAGTGTCACAAGTAGGCTTACATTAACACTGCAATGAAGTTACTGTGAAAAGCCCCTAGTCGCCACACTCCGGCGTCTGTTCGGGTGCACAGAAGGAGAATTCAGAATGTCCAATTCACCTAACAAGCACGTCTGTCGGGACTTGTGGGAGGAAACTGGAGCACCCGGAGGAAACCCACGCAGGCACGGGGAGAACGTGCAGACTCCGCACAGACAACCCGAGACCCTGGCGCTGTGAAGCAATGGTGCTAGCCTCTGTGCTACCGAGCCGCCCAGGTAAAGAAAAGGAAAACTTAAATTTCCCCGTCCTTTTCCACGGTCTCAAATTGCCCCAACGTGCTTTACAACCAATGAGGACATTCTGAAGGGCAGGCACTGTTGTAACATGGGTGGAACAATGGTTAGCACTAGTGCCTCACAGAGCCAGGAACCCAGGTTTGATTCCGGCCTCGGGGTGACTGTCTGCGTGGAGTTTGCATGTTCTCCCCGTGTCTGCATGGGTCTCACCCTCACAACCCAAAGATGTGCAGGGCAGGTGGATTGGCCACGCTAAATTGCCCCTTCATTGGAATAACGTAAAATAAATAAATACGTTTTTTTAAAAAAAGGTGATCAGCGGCCTGCACAAGGTGGCCCTCAGCTGCCTGGAGCTGACTGCAACAAAGCCTTTCTGCCAGAGTGCTGCCCTGCTCCTGAAAATAATCAAATGAAATGAAATGAAAATCGCTTATTGTCACGAGTAGGCTTCAAATAAAGTTAGTGTGAAAAGTTCCTAGTCGCCACATTCTGGCACCTGTTCAGGGAGGCTGTTACGGGAATTGAACCGTGCAGCTGGCCTGCCTTGGTCTGCTTTCAAAGCCAGCGATTTAGCCCTGTGCTAAACCAGCTCCTGATGTGCTGTTCACCATCAGTACGCAAACACACTTACTGAGCTTCTGTCACTGCTCGCTCCATCGACACACCGAGTCCCATGGCCTTTTACAGAGTAACATCACTTTCCATTACATAGATATATAGATACATAGAAGATAAGAGCAGGAGGAGGCCATTCGGCCCTTCGAGCCTGCTCCGCCATTCATCACGATCGTGGCTGATAATCCAACTCAATAGCCTAATCCTGCTTTCTCCCCATAGCCTTTGATCCCATTCTCCCCAAGTGCTCTATCCAGCCGCCTCTTGAATATATTCCAAGTTTTAGCATCAACTACTTCCTGTGGTAATGAATTCCACAGGCTCACCACTCTTTGGGTGAAGTAATGTCTCCTCATCTCTGTCCTAAATGGTCTAGCCCGTATCCTCAGACTGTGACCCCTGGTTCTGGACACACCCACCATTGAGAACATCCTCCCTGCATCTACCCTGTCTAGTCCTGTTAGAATTTTATAGGTAAGAAGTCTTACAACCCCAGGTTAAAGTCCAATTTCACCTGATTTACCTGAGGAAGGAGCAGTGCTCCGAAAGCTAGTGATTTGAAACAAACCTGTTGGACTTTAACCTGGTGTTGTAAGACTTCTTACTGTGCTCACCCCAGTCCAACGGCGGCATCTCCATATCAATTTTATAAGTCTCTATGAGACTCCCCTCAAACATAAGAACATAAAAACTAGGAGCAGGAGTCGGCCATCTGGCCCCTCGAGCCTGCTCCGCCATTCAATGAGATCATGGCTGATCTTTTGTGGACTCAGCTCCACTTTCCGGCCCGAACACCATAACCCTTAATCCCTTTATTCTTTAAAAAACTATCTATCTTTACCTTAAAAACAATAAGAACATAAGAACTAAACTTCTGAACTCCAGCGAGAACAATCCCAACCTAGTCAATCTCTCCTCATATGACAGTCCCGCCATCCCAGGAATCAGTCTGGTAAACCTTCGCTGCGCTCCCTCGAGAGCAAGAACATCCTTCCTCAGAGAAGGAGACCAAAACTGCACATAGTACTCCAGGTGTGGCCTCACCAAGGCCCTGTATAATTGCAGCAACACATCCCTGCTCCTGTACTCGAAACCTCTCGCAATGAAGGCCAACATACCATTAGCCTTCTTTACCGCCTGCTGTACCTGCATGCTTACCTTCAGCGAATGGTGCACAATGACACCCAGGTCCCACTGCACAGTCCCCTCTCCCAATTTACAACCATTCAGGTAGTAATCTGCCTTCCTGTTTTTGCTTTGGAGGCGTCAGGAGGTGAGTTACTTGCCGTAGGGTTCCGAGCCTTTGTCCTGCCCCGGTAGCCACAGTATTAATGTGGCTAGTCCAGTTCAGTTTCTGATCAGTGGTAACCCCCAGGATGTTGATTGTGGCGGATTCAGCAATGGCAATGCCATTGAATGTCAAGGGGTGATGCTTAGATCCTCTCTTGTAGGAGACGGTCATTTCCTGGCACTAGTGTGGTGCGAATGTAACTTGCCGCATGTCAGCCCCAAGCCTGGATATTGCCTAGGTCTTGCTGCATTTGTACATGGACTGCTTCATTATCTGAGGAGCCGTGAATGGTGCTGAACATTGTGCAGTCATCCGCAAACATCCCACTTCTGACCTTATGATGGAAAGGAGGTCATTGATGAAGCAAATTTGATGAAGTAGATTTGGCCATATACGGATCTCAATTTCAGGATAAACGAGGGATTCTTTGCCCTTAATGCATGAGAATAAGTGAAACAATCTCCCAGCCAGGCACAAAGGGGCTGGTTTAGCTCACTCAGCTAAATCGCTGGCTTTTAAAGCAGACCAAGCAGGCCAGCAGCACAGTTCGATTCCCGTACCAGCCTCCCCGGACAGGCGCCGGAATGTGGCGACTAGAGGCTTTTCACAATAACTTCATTGAAGTCTACTCGTGACAATAAAGCGATTTTCATTTCATTTTTCATTGAAACCAGAATCAGACTGGCTGACTCTACTTCACAACAAATAGACAAAGTCCTTCCCGTCAAGCTTTGGTCGTAAGCACAGTAACTGTATTTATGTCCTCCGATTTTACTCCAACGCAGGCACAGGTAAAATGATTATTATACGTGGAATTGGGTGATTAAGGTTGCATCATATTTGAGACACTTTTCCTGACTGGCTCGAAGCTATTGCGACATTAACAGCAGCAAAGACTCGCCGAGAGCACGTATCTGAGCAGGAGAGTGCTGGAGGAGTCTTGGCAGGAAATTAAGCTACTCGGTATCACAGAATCCCAGGATCGTTACAGTGCAGTCAGTCCTTCCTCTCTGTGCTGGCTCTTGGAATGAGCAACTCGCTTCATGACATTCTCTCCGGAACCCGACATATTCTCCCCTTTCCGATCACCGTCTCGTACTCTTTGTAAAGCGATTGAACCTGCCTTCACCACACTCTCAGACAACACATTCCACACCGTAAACACTCGCTACTCTTTTGCCAATGGCTTTAAATCTGTGGCCTCTCATTCTCCACGGGTCAAAATAGTTTCTCCCTCTCTACTCCCTCCAGGTACCTCCTGATTTTGAACAGCTTCATCAAATCCGCTCTCGCCTTCTTCTTCTCCGAGCAAAACATCCCAAATTCGCCAGTTTATATTCTCACCCCTGGATCTATGCTGCGCCCTCTCTACTGCCTTCACATCAGCAGAGAAACCGCACTGGGGAAACTTAAGGGACTAAAATCCTACCCTGATGGCCTGCATCCTAGGGTTCTGAAAGAGATACCAGCAGAGATAAATGAGAAATATCTTTGATTTTCCAAAATTCTGAAACAGTCCCATCAGATTGGAATCAGCAGATGTAACATTCCTGTTCAAGAAAATAGGAAACTACAGGTCAGTCAGCTTGGCATCATTTGGAAGGAAAGTGCTGGAATCTATTATTAAGGAAGTCTTAACAATGCACTCATAGAATCATAGTTTGGTTTGACAAAGTCAACATAAATTCCCTCAAGGGAAATTTTGTTTCACAAATTGGTTGGAGGGTTTGAGGATATAACTAGTAGGGTAGATAAAGGAGAACCAGTAGATGTAGTACACCTAGATTTGCAGAAGACATTCCGTCGTGTCCAAAGGTTTGATTGATCTGACTTTGATTATGTTATGGTGTTCTCTGATCGAGGTAGCTGCACTTGATTGATTAAGCCTGTGGGTGGAACTAGAGAGCTAATTAAGCAGATAATCTTTTAGAGAAAGTTTGGGCTTTATCGAAAGGGGGTTGGAGTACAGGAATAAAGAATTCTTGTGACAATTCTATTGAGCTTTGGTGAGAACGGACCTGGAATGTGTAGTTGCCTTATTTGGGGGAGAGTGTACTTGTATTGGGTTCACTAGATTGGTCACTGAGAAGAGGGGGTTAGCCAGTGGGGAGTAAGTCGGGTCCATACTCGCTGGAATATAGAAGAATGAGAGGCGATCTCATTGCAAGATTCTGAAGGAAATTGACCGGGTAGACTCAGAGAGATTCCACTGGGTCGGGGCACAGTCTTGGATAATCTAGGGCTGGGACGGGGGGAAATTGTTTCACGCAAAAGGGTTGTGCATCTTCAGAATGTCCTATCCCACTGGGTTGCGGATGCTCCGTGGCTGAATATATTAAAGGCCGTGGGACAGACCGCTTTTTGGTCCATCGGGAAGTTGGGACATCGGGCTGGAAAACAGATTTGAAATACAAGATCAGCCATGATGGCATTGAATGGCGAAGCAGGCTCGATGGACCGAGTGGTCCACTGCTGCTCTGATCTCTAGTCTTCCTGATTTATCTACAGTGCATAAACGCACCACATGGTGGCGAGATACTCTGGGGTGTTATTCTGACCTGCTGCACCACGGAGACAGTTTTCTGATTAGTGTGTTGCTTTTCGCTATTTTGGTGTGAATGCTCCTAATATTCTCACACAAAGTTCCTGTAATTTTATCCTGTATCTCCTGCTGTCCCAACTGGAGAAGGTGTGTTGGGCCATCACCCCTGTCTTAATGTCATCGGACTGGATTGGATTGAATTTGTTTATTGTCACGTATACCGAGGTACAGTGAAAAGTATTTTTCTGCGAGCAGCTCAACAGATCATTAGGTACATGAAAAGAAAAGGAAATAAAAGAAAATACACAATAGGGCAACATAAGGTACACAATGGCATCGGGTGAAGCATACAGGGGTGTAGTGTTAATGAGGTCAGTCCATAAGATGGTCGTTTAGGAGTCTGCTGACAGTTTTTGAGTCTGTTTGTGCGTGTTCTCAGACTTCTGTATCTCCTGCCTAATGGGAGAAGTTGGAAGAGTGAGTAAGCCGGGTGGGAGGGTGGTTGTCCCCCTCTCGAACAGGTATACCCCTTTGGATACTGTCGGGGGAGTTAGCCTATCAGGGAAAACAACAGCAGCCAGAGCAGTGGTACCACGGCTGGCTCTGATGTTCAGCAGGGAGGGTCAAAGCGCAGAAGAGCAATAGTCAGAGGGGACTCTATAGTCAGGGGCACAGATAGGCTCTTCTGTGGACGTGAAAGAGACTCCAGGATGGTATGTTGCCTCCCTGGTGCCAGGGTCCAGGATGTCTCCGAACGGGTCGCGGGCATCCTGAAGGGGGAGGGCAAACAGGCAGAGGTTGTTGTACGTATTGGTACTAACGACATAGGCAGTAAGGGGCATGAGGTCCTGCAGCAGGAGTTCAGGGATCTGGGCAGAAAGTGAAAAGACAGGATCTCTAGGGTTGTAATCTCGGGATTACTCCCTGTGCCACGTGCCAGTGAGGCTAGAAATAGGAAGATAGAGCAGCTAAACACGTGGCTAAACAGCTGGTGTAGGAGGGAGGGTTTCCGTTATCTGGACCACTGGGAGCTCTTCCGAGGCAGGTGTGACCTGTATAAGAAGGATGGGTTGCATCTAAACTGGGGAGGCATAAACATCCTGGCCGCGAGGTTTGCTAGTGTCACACGGGAGGGTTTAAACTAGTATGGCACGGGGGTCGGCATCGGAGCAATAGGTCAGAAGGTGAAAGCATTGAGGGAGAACTAGGGAATAGGGCCAGTATGGCTCTGAGGCAGAGCAGACAGGGAGATGTTGCTGAACACAGGTCTGGTGGCCTGAAATGAAATGAAATGAAATGAAAATCGCTTATTGTCACAAGTAGGCTTCAAATGAAGTTACTGTGAAAAGCCCCTAGTCGCCACATTCCGGCGCCTGTTCGGGGAGGCTGATAAGGGAACCATTCGCTGAAGGTAAGCATGCAGTGCTGCTGGCCTGCCTTGGTCTGCTTTCAAAGACAGCGATTTAGCCCTGTGCTAAACAGCCCCTGCAGTTCATATGTTTTAATGCAAGAAGTATTACGGGTAAGGCAGATGAATTTAGAGCTTGGATTAGTACTTGGAACTATGATGTTGTTGCCATTACAGAGACCTGGTTGAGGGAAGGACAGGATTGGCAGCTAAACATTCCAGGATTTAGATGTTTCAGGCTGGATAGAGGGGGATGTAAAAGGGGTGGCGGAGTTGTGCTACTGGTTAGGGAGAATATCACAGCTGTACTACGGGAGGACACCTCAGAGGGCAGCGAGGCTATATGGGTAGAGATCAGGAATAAGAAGGGTGCAGCCACAATGTTGGGGGTTTACTACAGGCCTCCCAACAGCCAGTGGGAGATAGAGGAGCAGATAGGTAGACAGATTTTGGAAAAGGAGTAAAAACAACAGGGTTGTTGTGATGGGAGACTTCAAAATTCCCAAATATTGACTGGGACTCACTTAGTGCTCGGGGCCTGGACGGGGCAGAGTTTGTAAGGAGCATCCAGGAGGGCTTCTTAAAACAATATGTAGACAGTCCAACTAGGGAAGGGGCTGTACTGGACCTGGTATTGGGGAATGAGCCTGGCCAGGTGGTAGAAGTTTCAGTCGGGGAGCATTTCGGGAACATTGACCACAATTCAGTAAGTTTTAAAGTGCTGGTGGACAAGGATAAGAGTGGGCCTCGGGTGAATGTGCTAAATTGGGGGAAGGCTAATTATAACAATATTAGGCGGGAACTGAAGAACCTAGATTGGGGGCGGATGTTTGAGGGTAAATCAACATCTGACATGTGGGAGGCTTTCAAATGTCAGTTGAAAGAAATTCAGGACCGGCATGTTCCTGTGAGGAAGAAGGATAAATACGGCAAATTTCAGGAATCTTGGATAACGAGAGATATTATAGGCCTTGTCAAAAAGAAAAAGGAGGCATTTGTCAGGGCTAGAAGGCTGGGAACAGACAACGCCTGTGTGGAGTATAAGGAAAGTAGGAAGGAACTTAAGCAAGGAGTCAGGAGGGCTAGAAGGGGTCACGAAACGTCATTGGCAAATAGGGTTAAGGAAAATCCCAAGGCTTTTTACATGTACATAAAAAGCAAGAGGGTAGCCAGGGAAAGGGTTGGCCCACCGAAGGATAGGCAAGGGAATCTATGTGTGGAGCCAGAGGAAATGGGCGAGGTACTAAATGAATACTTTGCATCGTATTCACCAAAGAGAAGGAATTGGTGGATGATGAGTCTGGAGAAGGGTGTGGAGATAGCCTGGGTCACATTGAGATCCAAAAAGACGAGGTGTTGGGCGTCTTGAAAAATATTAAGGTAGATAAGTCCCCAGGGCCTGATGGGATCTACCCCAGAATACTGAAGGAGGCTAGAGAGGAAACTGCTGAGGCCTTGACAAAAATCTTTGGTTCCTCACTGTCCTCAGGTGATGTCCCGGAGGACTGGAGAATAGCCAATGTTGGTCCTTTGTTTAAGAAGGGTAGTAAGGATAATCCAGGGAACTACAGGCCGGTGAGCCTTACGTCAGTGGTAGGGAAATTACTGGAGAGAATTCTTCGAGACAGGATCTACTCCCATTTGGAAACAAATGGACGTATTAGTGAGAGGCAGCATGGTTTTGTGAAGGGGAGGTCGTGTCTCACTAACTTGATAGAGTTTTTCAAAGAGGTCACAAAGATGATTAATGCAGGTTGGGCAGTGGATGTTGTCTATATGGATTTCAGTAAGGCCTTTGACAAGGTCCCTCATGGCAGACTGGTACCAAAGGTGAAGTCACACAGGATCAGAGGTGAGCTGGCAAGGTGGATACAGAACTGGCTAGGTCATAGAAGGCAGAGAGTAGCAATGGAAGGGTGTTTTTCTAATTGGAGGGCGGTGACTAGTGGTGTTCCGCAGGGATCAGTGCTGGGACCTTTGCTGTTCGTAGTATATATAAATGATTTGGAGGAAAATGTAACTGGTCTGATAAGTAAGTTTGCAGACGACACAAAGGTTGGTGGAATTGCGGATAGCGATGAGGACTGTCAGAGGATACAGCAGGATTTAGATCGTTTGGAGACTTGGGCGGAGAGATGGCAGATGGAGTTTAATCCGGACAAATGTGAGGTAATGCATTTTGGAAGGTCTAATGCAGGTAGGGAATATACAGTAAATGGTAGAACCCTCAAGAGTATGGACAGTCCGAGAGATCTAGGTGTACAGGTCCACAGGTCACTGAAAGGGGCAACACAGGTGGAGAAGGTAGTCAAGAAGGCATACGGCATGCTTGCCTTCATTGGCCGGGGCATTGAGTATAAGAATTGGCAAGTCATGTTGCAGCTGTATAGAACCTTAGTTAGGCCACACTTGGAGTATAGTGTTCAATTCTGGTCGCCACACTACCAGAAGGATGTGGAGGCTTTAGAGAGGGTGCAGAAGAGATTTACCAGGATGTTGCCTGGTATGGAGGGCATTAGCTATGAGGAGGGGTTGAATAAACTCGGTTTGTTGTCACTGGAACGACGGAGGTTGAGGGGCGACCTGATAAAGGTCTACAAAATTATAATGGGCATAGACAGAGTGGATCGTCAGAGGCTGTTCCCCAGGGTAGAGGGGTCAATTACTAGGGGGCATAGGTTTAAGGTGTGAGGGGCAAGGTTTAGAGTAGATATACAAGGCAAGTTTTTTACACAGAGGGTAGTGGGTGCCTGGAACTCGCTGCCGGAGGAGATGGTGGAAGCAATTTTTGGAGATGTGCACCCCTCGGAATTTGAAACTGCTAACCCTCTCCACCTCAGCCCCGTTGATGCTGACAGGGGTGTGTACAGTACTTTGCTTCCTGAAGTCAATGACCAGCTCTTTAGTTTTGCTGGCATTGAGGGAGAGATTGTTGTCACTGCACCACTCCACTAGGTTCTTTATCTCCCTCCCGTACTCTGACTCGTCGTTATTCAAGATCCACTATGGTCACATCCTCAGAAAACGTGTAGATCAGTTGGAACTAAATTTTGCCACGCAGTCGTGTGTGTACAGGAAGTAGAGTGGGTGGCTAAGTACGCAGCCTTGTGGGCCCCGGTTTTGAGGACTATCGTGGAGGAGGTGTTGGTGTTCATTCTTACTGATTGTGGTCTGTGGGTCAGAAATTCGAGGATTCAGTTACAGAGTGGGGGGGCTAAGTCCTAGGTTTTGCAGCTTTGCTCAGAGCTTGGCTGGGATTAAGGTGTTGAAGGCAGAGCTGTCGTCAATAAATAGGAGTCTGATGTAGGAATCCTTGTTGTCGCAATGTTCTCGGGATGAGTTTAGGACCAGGGAAATGGCGTCTGATGTGGACCGGTTGCGACGGTATGCGAATTGCAGTGGATCAAGGCGTTCTGGGAGTATGGAGGTGATGCGCTTCATGACCAACCTCTCGAAGCACTTCATTACGACTGAGATCAGGGCCACTAGATGGTAGTCATTGAGGCATGTTGCCTGGTTCTTCTTTGGTACCGGTATGATGGTGGTCTTCTTGAAGCAGGTGGGAATCTCGGAGTGGAGTAGGGATAGGTTAAAGATGTCCGTGAATACCTCTGCCAGCTGGTCTGCGCAGGCTCTGAGTGCACGACCAGGGATCCCGTCCGGGCCCGTCGCCTTCCAAGGGTTCACTTTCAGGAAGGCCGATCTGACTTTGGAAGCTATGATGGTGGGTATGGGTGAATTATGGGCTGCTGGGGCACTCGACAGCGGATTGTTGGTTTCCTGCTCGAACCGAGCATAGAATGCATTAAGTTCATCGGGGAGGGTTGTGCTGCTGCCAGAGATACTGCTCGGCTTCGCTTTGTAGCCCGTTATGTTGTTTAGTCCTTGCCACAACCACCGAGAGTCTGTCTGTGACTCTAACGGTTGTGGCATACTCATTTAAGTTGGGTCACTGAGTTCCTAAATATGGACCAGTCCACTGTCTCTAAGCAGTCACGTAGGAGCTCTTCTGTCTCCTCGGACCAGCACTGCATGACCTTCTTAGCTGGATTCTCCCGCTTGAGTTTCTGCTTGTATGCCGGGAGGAGCACCATCTTATGGTCTGATTTCCCAAAGTGCGGTCGGGGGAATGGAACAGTAGGCTCCCTTGTTTTTTGAGTAGCAGTGGTCAAGAGTGTTGTCCCCCCCGGCTCGTAGCCATCTGTGGCTGAGTCCGACGAGCTGGCCTGTTTCTTCCTATTCAGTGTCACTCAGCCAAAGAAATAAATGAACTGATTGTGTCAGTTGTGAAAAAGATCCATTACCTGTTCAAGTGGAAATGTACAAAAGATTGACTGATGCAGAGGAATTGCTCTTTAAGCTGCAGGAAGCAACAAAAACAATATCAACTTAATCTTTTTAATCATTCGCAAGATAGGGGTGTCTTTATTGCCCATCCCTAATTGCCCCGGGAAGAGGGTGGTGAGCCGCTGCCTTGAACCGCTGAAGCTCCTAAGGTGTAGGTACACCCACTGTGCTGTTAGGAAGTTCCAGGATTTTGCCCCATCGACAGTGAAGGAGCGGCTGATATCTTTCCCAGTCAGGATGGTGAGTGACTTGGGGAGCCTCCAGGTGATGGGGTTCCCAGGGATCTGCTGTCCTCGTCTTTCTAGATGGGTTTGGCAGGTGCTGCCTAAGGAGCCTTGGCGAGTTTCTGCAGTGTATCCTGTAGAAGGTACACACGGCTGCTGCTGCGGTGGGGGCAGTGAATAATTGCATAATATCCTTTCAGTGCAGAAGGAGGCCATTCAGCCCATCTCGTCTGCACTGAATCTCTGAAAGACCACTCTACCCAGGCCCACTCCCCGCCCC
The DNA here is from genome assembly GCF_902713615.1 of Scyliorhinus canicula. Taxonomy (NCBI): domain Eukaryota; kingdom Metazoa; phylum Chordata; class Chondrichthyes; order Carcharhiniformes; family Scyliorhinidae; genus Scyliorhinus; species Scyliorhinus canicula. Next base: position 7,743,900 of record NC_052155.1, on the reverse strand, counting down.
CTACCTCCGTGGCCCCACTTAACCTGCCCATCTTTGCACACTAAGGAGCAATTTAGCATGGCCAATCCACCTAACCTGCACCTCTTTGGACTGTGGGAGGAAACCGGAGCACCCGGAGGAAACACACGCAGACGCGGGGGGAACGTGCAGACTCCGCACAGACAGTGGCCCAAGCTGGGAATCCAACCTAGGACCCTGGAGCTGTGAAGTAACTGTGCTAACCACTGTGCTACCGTGCTGCCCACAATCAAAGTGGAGAATGTGGGCATCGATCCCTCTACCTCTCGTATGCAAAGCAAGTGCTCCACCATTGAGCTAATTCCCCCAGTCAGCACTCACTGAACCTGCCCGCGTCCCTTTGCTGAATCTTTACGCCCTCTTGACAACTTACTGTCCCACCGAGCTCGGTGTCATCCAATGTAGACGCCATACATTCGGCCCCTTCATTCAAGCCACCGGAGTAGATTGTAATAGTTGAGGCCTGTGGCACTCCACTCGTTGTCAACCCAAAAATAGGGCTCTTTGGCCCTATTCTCTGCTTCGTGTTTGCTAACCATTCCTTTATTCAGGCTAATACATTACCCCCTACAGCATGTCATCTTTTCTTTTGTACTAACTTTTGATGTGGTAACATGATTGAATGGCGGAGCGATCTCGATGGGCCGAGTGGCCGAATTCTGATGCTATGTCTTATGGTCTTATCAAAACATATGAACATACGAACAAGAACTAGGCCATTCAGCCCCTCGCGTCTGCTCGACCGTTTAATAAAATAATTCCTGATCAGGTAGTAACCTCAAATCTGCATCCCTCCGACCTCCAATAACCTCTCACAATATTCAAAGACTCTGTTTCCAACACACTTTCAGGAAGAGAGTTCCAAAGACTCGCGACCCTCAGGGAGAAAATAATTCTCCTCACCTCTGTGTCGTCTGCAAACTTGGACACATTGCCTTTGGTCCCCAACTCCAAATCATCTATGTAAATTGTGAACAATTGTGGGCCCAACACTGATCCCTGAGGGACACCACTAGCTACTGATTGCCAACCAGAGAAACACCCATTTATCCCAACTCTTTGCTTTCTATTAATTAACAAATTCTCGATCCATGCTACTACTTTACCCTTAATGCCATGCATCTTTATCTTATGCAGCAATCTTTTGTGTGGCACCTTGTCAAAAGCTTTCTGGAAATCCAGATATACCACATCCATTGGCTCCCCGTTATCTACCGCACTGGTAATGTCCTCAAAAAATTCCACTAAATTAGTTAGGCATGACCTGCCTTTTACGAACCCATGCTGCGTCTGCCCAATGGAACACTTTTCATCCTGATGCCTTGCTATTTCTTCCTTGATGATAGATCCCAGCATCTTCCCTACTACTGAAGTTAAGTTAACTGGCCTATAATTACCCACTTTCTGCCTACCTCCTTTTTCAAACAGTGGTGTCACGTTTGATCCCTCATCGCTGGAAATCATTCACATGACCTCTTTTCTGCAGCCTTCTCCACACGCTTCACATGCTCCCCGAAGTGTGGTGCCCAGAATTGGGCACCTGTTGACTGTAGTGATCTCTGTACATGTAAATACATGAAGGGTTAATGTGTAGTCAGTACAGTCAGATGATCACTAGAGGGCAACACGAACAGGGAGTATATAAACAACCTCAAACTGTTTTCCCGCTCTCTTCGGGTGTGTTGTAGGTAGAGGATAGAAGTGTAGCAAGCTCAGAGTATAAAGTATAATATTCATTGTTAATCTATATCCATCTTGTTTAATTGACGACTAGTAAAAGTATTGAAGAATCAAACTCACAAGTAAATTGATTAGTTGCTCAATAAACAATTTGTTATCACTGGGCAACTTTGAGTATTCATCATCAAAGTTAAGTTCGACTCAGGACAAACAAATGAGTCACAAATATTACTCCCAAGTGTTGGAACCAACAATTCTACGGACACGTGCTTGTAGGATTAGAATAGCGGTTTTAATATACTCACAACAGAGCCAGCCGGTTAGCCATTGAACTTTCGGTGAACTGGCCGGCTGACCATGTGGCACTGGTCTTTATACAGCAGCTCCAGGGGGAGGAGTCCTGGGCGAAACCAAGGGAGAAGCCCAGTACAATTCTCGCGCATTCCCAGAGCTACTCCCCCTGGTGGTCAGGTAGTGCAATTGCACTTACAATATAGACACATGTATATACAGATTATAATCCGGTGTGAATCACATTCACCACACCAAGTAATATAACATTGACGTTGCACCAATGTGTGCAATTCTGTGTCTCCGGCCGGTAGGAAATTGACGTACGTGCATGTGCGCCGGTCCGGGCGGACATCGCTCTCCTGCGCCCGGCCCGCCAGCAATCTTTTGGTAAAGAGCTGAAAATGAAAGCATCAAAGGCTGAGGAAGCAGCCCCTGAAAAAGGGAATGAAGTGAAAAAGAGCCGGGGAAAACGGTTTGGGAGGAGCCGTTACCTGTCCCGGCGCTGAGAGCAGATCTCAAGTCGAGCATATTTGAGATTCATGACCAAACGGATACTGTTTGGCTGCCTTGCTCAAACTGTATAACAAACGGACTGGGAGTGTGTCAGATCAGGATTTACACGTAGGTCAGATGGACAGGCGCAGGAATCCCATTCATTTATTGAAGGTCACTATCGTGATAAATCATAAATATTCTGTCTCAGCTGTCAGAGGGAGATGGTTGTAAAGATACGGAGCGCTCGAAACACTAAACCTGTGTATGTATGGCTTTGGTAGAAAATGCAGCCAATTTATGAAGTAACTGACTTGTTTTGTAGCCTATTGCCCTATTTGCAATGTCCAAGATGCCATATATGTTGTTAATCAGCTTTGAAACCAGCACTGCCTGCATTCAATTATTTATACATTTATATCCCGGGCTGTTGGTTCTTGATCCTCCTTTCAAATTCTATCCCTTTTCTTATCTTGCCTCTCCACGCTCTGCTACCAAAATGTATCACTTCACACTTTCCTGAATTAAGGGCTGGATTTTATCGGGTGCAGTGGCCTCCGTACCCCTCAGCTAAAACATTGGGATGGGAGGGGAGGGGAGGGGGGTAGACCCACAATACCGATGGATACCCTGGGAGCAGTGCTAATTGCTGTGAGAGGGGGGCTTTGGTTCAATATGAAGCCCCCCCCCACCTTAAAGAGCTGCAAGCCAATTGGGGGTGGAGTGAGGGGGTGTGAGGGGGTCAGGTTGACGAGGTCAAGGGAGGATGAAGGGGGCTGCATTCGATGGGCCCCTCCCAGCTTGTCAGAAACCAGCTCACGCAGCTGAAGGAATTCAGGAGAAATCTTTTGACTCAGAGTCCGGTGAGACTGCGGAACTTGCTGCCATATAGGGAGAACAGGACTGAGCCAGTGAAAGGCAAGCATTTGAGGGTGAAGGAATGGGAAAGATATGGTGTGGAAAAGTAGTCAGTCTCATTGCCCCCACTCTATCTCTATCGCACTGAAAATCTCCCTCAAGTGTCCATCCCAGTTCCTTTGGAAATCATTCAACATCTCCCACATTCACCATGCTCACGGGCAGCGAGTCCCAGGTCATTGTCCGTGATATCGGCCATGTGCCAGGATGTGCAAAATATTTCTTTCTCACATTCACCCTCTGCTTACTGTCTGTGCGGAGTCTCCCCGTGTCTCTGTGCGTTTTCTCCGGCTGCTCCGGTTTCCTCCCACAAGTCCCGAAAGACGTGATTGTTAGGTGAATTGGACATTCTGAATTCTCCCTCTGCGTACCCGAACAGGCGCCGGAATGTGGCAACTAGGGGCTTTTCACAGTAACTTCATTGCAGTGTTAATGTAAGCCGACTGGTGACACTAATAAAGATTATTAAATGAATTAAAAGTATCTCTTGCCCAAAACTTTCAATCTATCTTCCTTAGTCCTTGTTTGTCCACCTCTATAAAATCCCTTCTCAATCTCCTTTGCCCAAAGGCCAACAACCCCAGATTCTCCAACCTAACCTTTTACCTAAAATCCCCCAGCCCTGGAATAATGCTGGTCAATCTCCTCTACTCCCTCCTCCCGGGCCCTCACCCCCTTCCCAAAGTGTGGTGACCAGAACTGACCACAATTCTCCAGTTGGCCTGTGTTTTATAAAGGTCCAGCTTGTACCTAGGCTGGAGGTATTCCAAAAATTAAGAAACCCTGTCACTGGGACCGAACGTAGGTCCCAAATATGGACAGTGATCTATCTCTCTGAACTGCAGCACAACCACCAATAGGGGTGACCATTGCTGAGGCTCCATTAGGGGAAGGTGGGGCATCTTGAGGCAATCTCAGATAATCAGGGCCTCGCGGCTGAAGGGGCGAACCCTCCTTTAGTGGCATCGGAGCTGTGCTAACGGCCACTGTCACCAGGGTAAAGGGGGATACGACATTATCATAAACGCAAGAACTGCAAGGGTTAATGAAATGTCTAACTCAACCACTAGAGGGAGCTAGATGTACAAGTATATAAGACATTGATGCTAAGCCTTATGGGTGAGAAGCTGAGGAGAAAGCTAGAGAACAGACTGAAGGAAAGAAAGTGTGAGTGAGAGCAGATCATAGTTAATGTTATAGTGTAGAGATGAGTAGTAGATGAGTGTACGTTATATGTTTATTATCAACTGTGTATTATCCGGGAGTAAGTGTCAAATCCAAATTAGTAGTGTTAATAAATTTATAGCTTTGTTCAAGTTGAAACTATTTTGTGGTCTTTGTGAACACTACGCCAACCATCCTGAGTTTAGCAACGCAAAGAACACCACAGTGGGGTGGTGGGGGGGGGGGGGGTTCGCAATATGACCTGGGAGTGCCTCTGATGGGCAAAGTAGATCCCTCGAAAAGGAGGTTCCCATCCCCCCCCCCCCTCCACCTTCTCCCAATAGGACAAACCAGTTGGGACCAGTATTTTTCTTCCCAGTTTTTAAGACATCCAAGATCAGATTGGACCAGTATTCATATTTCCCTCTTTTTGACTAGATTTTTCCTTTGGGGTTTCTTGCACAACGCCAGCTCCCCCCAGTAAAATCTGATGGGTCACCTGCTGCTTCCAGGCCTCCCCCTGTCTTGAATAAAATCACAGCAGGCATGGGGTGAGACACCTAAGTGGCCAAGAATTGGGCTTCAATAGGGCCGAAGGACGTGAAGGCCCGACTCCTTCACCGCCCACCCGTAAAAGTGGTAATAGGTAAGGGGTGGAACACCCAAGCTATCTTTTACCAGCACCTCCCCCAACCTTCAAACATGCTGACGGAGCAACATTAAATCCAACCTATTGCAGTAAAACTCAGGGGGACTGTGGTTCAAACCATGAAGGGGCAGCAATTGAAATTATTGGAGAGAATCTTTAAGGAGCCAACTCAAGATACTTCTGTTCAACTTAAAATCCTATGGCAAACAAACTACAGAGAGACCTGGCTCCTCCCCTTATTACATCATCTCTCCCCTAAACATAAGACATGAAAAAAAAATTTAGAGTACCCAATTATTTTTTTTGTTTCCAATTAAGGGGCAATTTAGCGTGGCCAATCCACCTACCCTGCACATCTTTGGGTTGTGGGGGTGAAACCCACGCAGATACAGGGAGAATGTGCAAACTCCACACGGACAGTGACGCAGGGCCGGGATTCGAACCTGGGTCCTCAGCGCCGTAGTTCCAGTGCTAACCACTGTGCCACATGCTACCCTAACACATTTTACCGTCTCCTCCCACATGATATCACATGACCTGGTTAGCCACGACCAAATCCCAATCCCTCATAAATGATCTACACTCCAGGGATCCTAAAAAAAAAAGCCAAAACAATATTCCATTAGCCCCTTATCTGTAAACATTTAAATGGTTAAAATCAATGATTATTTCATTTTTACAATCACCTTGATTACAGCTTTAGCAGGCATACTGGCTGAATGCATCTTAACCCCATTTTTAATAACGTTATTGCAACAAATATAACGTATAACAATTTCTTACATTCACCACAGAAGTATCTTTCACCATGAAGTCTGCTGCAGAATATCTGCTTAACTCCTCTGATGTTCCCTTGCTCCCCGTAACTATCTCCCCAGATACATTTCATAAGGGAGCTATGTTCATTTTGAACTCTCTCATCCCTTTTATATATTTAAAGAACTTTTATTGTCAGTTTTTATGTTCCTCGCTAGTTTGCCCTGGTAGTATATTTTCCCTCTCTTTATTATCTCCTTAGTCCTCCATTGCTGAATTCTGAATTTATCCCAATCTTCGGGGTTATCACTGACCTTCGCCTCCTTATATGCTTTTTCTTTCAACTTAATACACCCCTTAACTTCCCTGGTTAGCCATGGTTGGTTTATCTCTCTCTTTGAATCTTTCCTCCTTACTGGGATATATTTTTGCCGAGAGTCATGAATTACCTCCTTAAATGTCTGCCACTGTTGTTTACTGTCTTTCCTGCTAATCTATCTGTCCTGTCCACTTTGGCTAACTATCTCCTCATTTTGTTGTGATCCCCTTTATTTAAGTTCAACACCGTTGTTTCCGACCCAAGTTTCTCACTCTCAAACTTAATCGTCAATTCTATCATGTTATGATTACTACTTCCTGGGCAGCACGGTGGCACAGTGGGTTCGCCCTGCAGCCTCATGGCGCCGAGGTCCCAGGTTCAATCCCGGCTCTGGGTCACTAGCCGTGTGGAGTTTGCACATTCTCCCCATGTCTGCTTGGGTCTCACCCCCACAACCCAATGGATTGGCCATGCTAAATTGCCCCTTAATTGGAAAAAATGAATTGGGTACTCTCAATTTATTTTAAAAAATGATTACTACTTCCGAGGGGATCTTTTACTCTTAGGACCAATGGATCATTACCCATGACCCAAGAGAGCCAGTTCCCTGGTTGACTCCATGACATATTGCTCCAGGAAACTGTCCCTAACATGGCAGCACGGCAGCACAGTGGGTAGCACAAATGCTTCACAGTCCCAGGGTCCCAGGTTCGATTCCGGCTTGGGTCACTGTCTGTGTGGAGTCTGCACGTTCTCCTCGTGTGTGCGTGGATTTCCTCCGGGTACTCCGGTTTCCTCCCACAGTCCAAAGATGTGCCGGTTAGGTGAATTGGCCATGCTAAATTGCCCTCAGGGTACAAATTGCCCTTAGTGTTGGGTGGGGTGACTGGGTTATGGGGATAGGGTGGAGGTATGGGCTTGGGTAGGGTGCTCTTTCCAAGAGCCGGTGCAGACTCAATGGGCCGAATGGCCTCCTTCTGCACTGTAAAAAAAAAAATTCTTGATTAACCCAATCAACATGAAGATTAAAGTCACCCATAATTATTGCTCTATTCTTTCTACATGGTCCTATATTTCTTAATTTGAAGCCTTTCGCACAGTGTGGCTATTATTTGGGGTCTATACACTAATCCTAATAATGTCTTCTTTCCCTTGCTGTTTTTTTTATCTTCACACCAATGGACTCTACATCATCCAAATCCAAATCATCTCTCACAATTGTCCTCATCTATTATTAACAGTGCTACCCCACCACCTTTTCCTTCCATCCTTCCGAAAGGTCAAAATTCCCTGCATATCAAGTTCCCAGATTTGATCCCCTTGTAACCCTGTCACCGTAGTGTCTATGAGATCATATCCATTGACCTCGATTTGCGCCGTCAGTTCATCTACCTTATTCTGAATGCTTCCTGCATTAAGATACAAAGCCTTCAGGCTTGCCTTTTCGCCATTTTTAATTATCCTGACTTTTCTAACACTGGCTGGCGGTTGTCATAATATGCATTTGTGCACACAATGAGGTACAGACAGGCAGTGACAGACACTCAGTACAGCCAATCAACACACAGGACAGAACTCAACCAATCACCAGGCAGAATACTAGAAGAGGGTTTCCCACTATACAACACACGAGGGCAGCACGGTAGCATTGTGGATAGCACAATCGCTTCTCAGCTCCAGAGACCCAGGTTCGATTCTGGCTTGGGTCACTGTCTGTGTGGAGTCTGCACATCCTCCCCGTGTGTGTGTGGGTTTCCTCCGGGTGTTCCAGTTTCCTCCCACAGTCCAAAGATGTGCAGGTTAGGTGGATTGGCCGTGTTAAATTGCCCTTAGTGTCCAAAATTGCCCTTAGTGTTGTGTGGGGTTACTGGGTTATGGGGATAGGGTGGAGGTGTTGACCTTGGGTAGGGTGCTCTTTCCAAGAGCCGGTGCAGACTCGATGGGCTGAATGGCCTCCTTCTGCACTGTAAATTCTATGATCAGCACTCTGCCGCTTTCCACTGGTGACAACTGTAGTGACAGTCAGGGTGTATATATCAGTTAGCACCTTCTACACGTGGCTCAGAGCTAGTCTGGTCTAGTTAGCACACTTAGATTAATAGAGTGTCAAGCCCACAGCGAATTGTGTGCACTGCTTAACAGATTCAATAAAACGTATTGAACGAACTTCAGTGTTTGTTCACTTTCCAGTATAACTGCATACAGTTGCAGTCCGTGTTACTCCAGGGTGATTAACACAACAGCGGTGACTGCTATAATCATATGACATATTGATATGACCAGGGGCTGGTTTAGCATGGTGGGCTAAACAGCTGGCTTGTAATGCAGAACAAGGCCAGCAGCGCAGGTTGAATTCTCCAAACAGACGCCGGAATGTGGCAACTAGGGGCTTTTCACAGTAACTTCATTGAAGCCTACTTGTGACAATAAGCGATTATTATTATTATATTGACTGAAGATCACAACTTGAATTTGACGATTTATGACCCAATCTGTAACCCTCGATGTCCATTCCCCACAAATCGCAACTCTCTGCCTGGTCTTGTATGTCCAGTTGGGCCCCCTTCTACTGGAATATTCTGTCATTCAATCTGATCCGGGAGCAGAGCATCAGTTTTGTAAAATGATTGTGTTTCAAGCTGCATTCTTCGAGAGGAAAGCCGTACGCTGCTGACCAAAACACTGCATGACCACTTCAAGGCCATTGCAATACTGACCTCTCAGCTCAGTTTCTTTTGGTTCAATTACTCGCTATGTGCGGCGTCAAGCATAAATCACGCATTACACCCCAAAATTAAGTCTACCCTTGAAGTGTTATTTCAATGCTCCTTCCAACTGTTGTTGGATCAGGTCACTCTGAAGAGGCCTCACAAGTATTGGCTGCTTCATTGTGAGGTCAGGGTCTGGACAGGGGTTTGGGGGGTTGCCTATTCTCCCAAAGTACGCCGCTGAAATCTGGAGTCTTCTCAAAACCAGGGCTCTTTATTCATTGAAAGAATTTATGCATTTGGGCCTCTGCTCGAGTTTGGGCTTTTCCTCCTTTCAAACCGCTCTCGCCTCTCAGTAATGTGATCCGACATTACTATTACATCCGCTATACATGGGCTGAATTCTCCGTTCTGGAGCCTAAGTCCCCGTGCCGGTGTGAAAACGGCGGCGTTTTACGCCAGGAATACTGGCGCAAAACGGCCACCCATTCCCCGTTTTGCTGGGGGCTAGCTGGGAGGCAGCACGGTAAGCACATGTGGGTAGCACTGTGGCTTCTCAGCGCCAGGTGCGATTCCCGGCTTGGGTCACTGTCTGTGCGGAGTCTGCACGTTCTCCCCGTGTGTGTGTGGGTTTCCTCCGGGTGCTCCGGTTTCCTCCCACAGTCCAAAGATGTGCGGGTTAGGTGGATTGGCCATGGTAAACTGCCCTTAGTGACCATAAAGGTTAGGAGGGGTTATTGGGTTATGGGGATAGGGTGGAAGTGAGGGCTTAAGTGGGTCGGTGCAGACTCGATGGGCCGAATGGCCTCCTTCTGCACTGTATGTTCTATGTAGAGCTCCCAGCCCCAGCTGCCGATAAGACCTGGAGAATTGCCGGGTCCGTGGCCGCGCACGTGATTTCGGCGTCAGGGATCGGAGAATCCAGGCCCATATGTCCGCACTTCCGCTGGTGAAGGCAAGGCCCAGGGACCAACAATTTATAAACTGCTTCTAAAATACTGCGTCTTGTCGGAGTGTCAGCCTGGTTTCAGACGGTGACTCTCTCATTTCTGAGTCGAGAGATTCTGGGTTCAAGTCCCAGTACAAGACTTCAGCACAGAAATCGAGATTGGCACCTCAGTAGTGAGAGAATGGCAGGGGTGCTGTATCTCGGATGGGCTGTTAAACCAAGGGCTGCTCGAGTGGATATAAAAGACTCGAAGGCACTACGTGGCAGAAGAGCAGAGTGAGTCCTCCCTGGTGTCCCGGCCAATGTTTAACCTCCAGTCCACATCATGACAAGCAGATTCGTTATCACAGCACGGTAGCATTGTGGATAGCACAATCGCTTCACAGCTCCAGGGTCCCAGGTTCGATTCCGGCTTGGGTACTCGCACAGATGTGAAGGTAAGGTGGATTGGATATGCTAAATTGTCCCTCGGTAGGGTTACAGGGATCGGGTGGGCGATTGGGCCTGGATTACGGTGTTCTTTCAGAGGGTCGGTGCAGACTCAATGGGCTGAATGGCCTCCTTTGTCTGTGTGTTTACAAAGATAGTCAGTGTTGTAATGTAGGAAACAGGGCAGCCAATTTGCACTCAGAAAGCTCCCACACACAGCAGTGTGATTATCATAGATTATCATAGAATTTACAGTGCAGAAGGAGGCCATTCGGCCCATCGAGTCTGCACCGGCCCTTTGGAAAGAGCACCCTACCCAAGCCCACACCCCCACCCTATACCCAGTAACCCCACCCAACACTAAGGGCAATTTTGGACACTAAGGGCAATTTATCATGGCCAATCCACCTAACCTGCACATCTTTGGACCGTGGGAGGAAACTGGAGCACCCGGAGGAAACCCACGCAGACACGGGGAGAACGTGCAGACTCCGCACAGACAGTGATCCACTGGGGAATCGAACCGGCCACGATGACAAGGCCACCGGTAATGGCCTTCCTATGAATCATGGGAAGACTGGGGGGTGAAACCTGGCTCTGGCCTGGGAGCCGGCGGGGGTGGGGGAGGTGGGGGGGGGGGGGGGGGGCGTTTGGGAGCGCTGTGACTCACAAGGCGGCCGCTGGGCATGCCATTGGCCGACTGTGGCAACAACTCACCTTCCACCTCCAGACGGGGACAGACTCGCCAGTCGGATCTCCTTTCCCAACCACACTGGTTAAACAGTTGTCAAATGTGTTGGTTTGTTTACTTTGCGTTCCAAATTCAGTTCAGTGCGGTTAGTCAGTGATAGTCTTATTCATGGAAAAACCCACTCTGTTCCAGATGTTGTCTGTCTAGCAAGAGGTCATTGGGCGACAATTGGTATGATGATGGGCCTGTTTCACGCTTAAACATTAAGGTGAGGTCCGACCCAATCCCCGTAACAAAAGCGTCCCGCATAAGCACGTTCGAATGTTCAGTGGCCGTAATGGCCTGACAGTCACAGTCCTGGCCTAGTGGGATTAGGGCCCGCCAGACGTCTTCTATGGACTCACCAGGGAGTTGTGAGCGAGTGGCAAGCACGTGTCTGGCGAAGAGTCTTCTGGGTGTAATTTTCTTTAAGTAGCGTCATGGCTTCGTCGGAGTTTGGCGCGTCCTCGATCAGAGAAAAGATGTTGGAGCTCAACCTCGAGTACAGTATCTGTATTTTCTGAGCCTCCGAGATGGGGCTTGGCGCCGAGTTGATGTACGCCTCGAAACAAGCTAGCCAGTGCTGAACGTCCTTTTAGGTGTCGCTTGATTGCGGATCCAGCTGCAGGCGATCCGGCTTGATACGGAGGTCCATCTTCTGAAAATATTAGAGCAATAAATTGATGCACGCTCAATTGCACAAAGACTAGAGTTGAATACAACTGAGGCTTTATTGCTCTAAGATGTGTGGCCTCCCACAGCAGCCGGCGAAATGGCTGCTGCACAGAGGACACACATATTTATACTCCGCCTACTGGGCGGAGCCAGCATGCACGGACTACTGTCATAGCTGTAAATCACCTTATATAGATGCAACAGTGGTTTACCACAGGGGAGTGTCAGTTTGTGTTCTCATACCAGACAGTTATGGCAACCCTAGCGAGGTGGAGTCTGCACCAGTGGCTCATTTTTCAGTCGGTACCAGGGAGTGCCACGCAGGAGGACCTCCTCGGGTGAGAGGAATCCTCAACGATTGATTAGGAAGAGAAGGCCTCCTGGTGACACATTTCCTGCTGCTGTATTTGCACCGGACTCTATGGCAAGCATTCCCCTGGGCTGCCGGCAGCTATTAATTAATGACACAATGCAGTCCACTCGCTGTTGCTCTGCAAACTTGCTTTCAATAGCGATTCCTGAATCACCCCCCTCCCCAACCCTGCTTGCTGTGTAATTAACTGCAGCTCCATGACACAGTGGTCAGCACTGCTGCCTCAACGCCAGGGACCCGGGTTCAATTCCAGCATTGGGTGACTGTCTGTCTGTGCGGAGTCTGCACGTTCTCCCCGTGTCTGCATGGGTTTTCTCCAGGTGCTCCGGTTTCCTCCCACAGTCCAAAGATTTGCAGGTTAGGTGGGTTGGCCGTGCTAAATTGCACCTTAGTGTTCAAGGAGCGGCGCAGACTCGATGGGCTGAAGGGCACTTTCTGTGCTGTGTCACTCTATGACAAAGACAGCAGACGCATGTGAACACCAACCATGTTCAAGTTCCTCTCCAAGTCACACACATTTAATAATAATCTTTATTGTCACAACTAGGCTTACATTAACACTGCAATGAAGTTACTGTGGAAATCCCCTAGTCGCCACATTCCGGCACCTGTTCGGGTACACAGAGGGAGAATTCAGAATGTCCAATTCACCTGACAGCACATCTTTTGGGGCTTGTGGGAGGAAACCGGAGCACCCGGAGGAAACCCACGCAGACACGGGGAGAACGTGCAGACTCCGCACAGACAGTGACCCAAGACGGACCTGGGACCCTGGTGCTGCGAGGTAACCCCTGTGCGGCCATTCCTTCACTGTCGCTGGGTCAAAATCCGAGAACTCCCTCTCTAACAGCACTGTGATGTGCCTACACCTCATGGACTGCAGCGGTTCAAGAAGGCAGCTCCCCACCACCTTCACAAGCGCAATTAAAGATGGGCAATAAGTGTTGCCCTTGTCAGCGAACCCTCATAATAAATGGAAAATAAAATGTGGCCTGGCATAAAATTTTGTACTAAATGTTTCTGTGAAATACATTAAATCCTTTTATTATTTTAGTGTGTAATATAGATGCAAGTTACTATTGTTTTGTGAGGGCCACGAAGAATCCAACACGAGTCTTCAGGATACAAAACCATGCTAAGGCGGGTGCGATGTCTCCGGCCCGTTAGGAGTTCTGCGGAAGCTACCCCAGTCACCGCATGGGGGGTGGTTCTATATGAAAACAAAAAACGAGCCAGTCTCGTGTCCATCGACCCGGTAGACTGCTTCTTTAGGCCTCGTTTGAATGTCTGCACTGCGCGCTCCGCCAGCCCATTTGAAGCCGGGTGGTAAGGGGCCGTGCGGATGTGGCGTATGTCGTTCATCTTCATGAACCTCACAAACTCCTCACTTGTGAATGGAGTGCCGTTGTCCGTGACCAGCACCTCGGGGAGGCCATGCGTACTGAAAGACAAACGCATCTTCTCGATTGTTGCGCAGGGCGTTGTGCCTCCCATCTTATGCACCTCTAGCCATTTAGACTGGGCGCCGATTAATAGAAGAAACATGGATCCTTGAAAAGGGCCGGTGAAATCCACATGCAAGCGCGCCCAAGGCCGCCCTGGCCATTCCCAGTGATGTAGGGGCGCGGCCGGCAGAAGTTTCTGATGCTCCTGGCAAATGGAGCAGTTTTGGGCCACCTTCTCAATGTCGGTGTCGAGGCCTGGCCACCAGACATAACTCTGGGCCAACATTTTCATTTTGGTCACACCTGGATGCCCATTGTGCAAATCTCTCAGTATCAGCTCCTGTCCTTTTTCCAGGACAATCACACCTATCTCCCACAAAAGGATGACGTCTTCCACGCTGAATTCGGACAGCTTGGAGCAAAATACCCGCCACTCGCCTGGGAGCTGTCTATGCTGCCCACCATACAGGACTATGTGCCGAACCTTTGACAGGACTGGCTCCGTCTGGGTCCACTCACGGATCTGTGATGCTGTGACAGGCAAGGTGTCCATAAAATTTAGGGTTGCAACCACCTCACCGGTCGTGGGGTTCAACATGGAGCCGGTCGGTAAAGGTAATCGGCTCAGTGCGTCGGCATTCCCTATCTGGGTTCCTGGTTTGTGCTCCAGAGAATACTCGTCTGCAGCGAGCAACAAAGCCCAGCGCTGGATCCGTGCGGAAGCAATGGGCGGTATTGGCTTATCCTCTCGGAAAAGTCCCAGCAGAGGCTTATGATCAGTCACGATAGTGAAGTGGCGGCCATACACGTACTGGTGGAAATGTTTCACCGCAAAGACCATCGCCAGGCCCTCCTTCTCGATCTGCGCGTACTTTTTCTCCGCTGCAGTCAATGTGCGGGAGGCGAAAGCTATCGGCCGCTTGGCCCCGTTCTCCATCTTGTGGGACAGGACAGCCCCAATACCATACGGGGATGCATCACATGTGACGAGCAAAGGCTTTCCAGGATCATAAGAACATAAGAACATAAGAACTAGGAGCAGGAGTAGGCCATCTGGCCCCTCGAGCCTGCTCCGCCATTCAATGAGATCATGGCTGATCTTTTGTGGACTCAGCTCCACTTTCCGGCCCGAACACCATAACCCTTAATCCCTTTATTCTTCAAAAAACTATCTATCTTTACCTTAAAAACATGTAGTGAAGGAGCCTCAACTGCTTCACTGGGCAAGGAATTCCATAGATTCACAACCCTTTGGGTGAAGAAGTTCCTCCTAAACTCAGTCCTAAATCTACTTCCCCTTATTTTGAGGCTATGTCCCCTAGTTCTGCTTTCACCCGTCAATGGAAACAACCTGCCCGCATCTATCCTATCTATTCCCTTCATAATTTTAAATGTTTCTATAAGATCCCCCCTCATCCTTCTAAATTCCAACGAGTACAGTCCCAGTCTACTCAACCTCTCCTCATAATCCAACCCCTTCAACTCTGGGATTAACCTAGTGAATCTCCTCTGCACACCCTCCAGCGCCAGTACGTCCTGCCTCAAGTAAGGAGACCAAAACTGAACACAATACTCCAGGTGTGGCCTCACTAACACCTTATACAATTGCAACATAACTCAGAGTGAGTTAGTAACCCAGACGACAATAATTGTTGTTTTACCCGCCGGAAAGCGGTTTCTTGCGGCTGACCCTAAACCCAGGTGTGATTCTTCTTTGGCAGAATGTGCAATGGGGCCAGCGTAGTTGCCAGATTGGGGAGGAACGTTCCGTAATAGTTTATGAGACCGAGAAACGAACGAAGATGCGAAGTGTCAGTCGGGGCGGGGGGCCTGTTGAATCGCGCGCACCTTCTCTGCGACGGGGTGCAAACCTTCGTGGTCCACCCGATAACCCAGGTAGACTACTTCCTTCGCCTGAAAGACGCACTTTGTGCGACGTAAACGGACTCCAGCCTCCGAAAAGTGTCTAAGGACAGCCTCCAAATTTTCCAGATGTTCCTGCTCCGACGTTCCTGTGATCAAAACGTCATCCAAGTAGACAGCAACACGCGGTAAACCTCTCAAAATGCCCTCCATAACACGTTGAAAAATAGCGCAGGCAGAGGATACTCCAAATGGCAAACGTGTATATTCATACAGTCCCCGGTGTGTATTAATCGTTACATATGGCCGGGAGCCAGGGTCCAGCTCCAACTGTAGGTAGGCGTGACTCATATCTAATTTTGTGAACGAGAGTCCGCCTGCAAGCTTCGTGTAGAGATCCTCTATGTGAGGCATTGGGTCTCGGTCGAGTCGGGAAGCCGTATTCACTGTAAGTTTATAGTCTCCGCACAAGCGAACTGTGGCATCTGGCTTCATTACAGGTACAATTGGCGCTACCCAGTCAGCGAAACGGACGGGCCTGATGATACCCAAAGTCTCCAAACGAGTGATCTCCCCTTCTACCTTCTCGAGCAAGGCGTAAGGCATCGGGCGCACCCGGAAATAGTGCGGCATGGCTCCTGTTCCGACTTGGATACGGGCTACAACCCCTTTTATTTTCCCCAAACCAGGCTGGGATACATCTGGGTATCGTCCTAGCACCTCAGTCAACCCTCCAGAAACTGTTTGGAGGATGTGCTGTCACTGCAACTGTAAATGGCGCAACCAGTCCCGACCCAATAGGCTGGGCCCATGGCCGCGCACCACGGTAAGTGGGAAATGCCCCTCCTGGCGTCTATAAACAACAGGGGTCATCGTAGTTCCTGCAATGTCCAATGGTTCCCCCGTGTAGGTGGCCAACCTGGCCTGTGTGTCGGTTAATGTAAGGGTCTGTATACCCTGCTTGATGCGATCGAATGTCCTCTGGGCGATCACAGAGACCGCTGCGCCAGTATCCAACTTCATCTCAAGCGGGTGACCATTGACCCGTACTGTCACTTTAATGGGGGCCACACGGTGGGCTGCCGCACAATGCAGCTGCAGGCAGTCATTCTCCGTCTCCACGTCCTCGGGAGTAGTCGCCGCAGGTTCATCCAAATGAAAGGTACGGTCCCTGGGCTGGCCCCAGTTTCGGTCGGAACGATGACGCCTCTGGCGCTCCCAGGAACGGCGTCCGTGACGGGGTCGGTGCCTACAAGTCTGACACAGACATGGCTCCTCATCCATTGGTTCTGGAGAAGGCTCCCTTCGGGGAGGAATGTCCGACGGCCACTGGCATCGATCCGGACGTCGCCTCGCCCACGGTACCGCAGGGGTGCAGGGGGGACGCTTTCGGACGGAAGGGGTTGTGCCCCAAGGCATGAACCTCAATTCCCTGTAGCTCCTGCACTCCCCGTTCTGCGCTCTCTCGGGACAATACTATTTGAATGGCCTGCCGAAAAGTCAATGTTGGCTCGGCTAACAACTTTCTCTGGATGGCCGCATTGTTAATACCGCAAACCAAACGGTCGCGTAACATTTCTGACAAGGTCTCACCATAGTCACAGTACTCCACAATCCTGCGTAGCCTGGATAGAAAGTCGGCAAGGGATTCTCCTGGGGTCCTCTCAGCGGTATTAAACCGGTAACATTGGACTATCGTGGATGGGGTTGGGTTAAAATGTTGCCCCACTAAGTTCACAAGTTCATCAAACGTTTTGGTGTCTGGCGCAGCTGGGTATGTAAGGCTCCTAATCACCCCAAACGTATGCGGGCCGCAGGCGGTGAGCAATATGACCACCTGGCGCTCGTTTTCGGTGATGTTGTTTGCCCGGAAATAGTAACGCATCCGTTGTGCGTATTGGTTCCAGCTTTCCAGCGCAGCATCAAAAACATCCAAACATCCATACAGAGGCATGGTGTAACAGAAAACAACTTCCAACCTGTGTCCAACAAAACTCCAGGGAGGTGGCTTCAGCAGTGTAGACAGCTATCCACTTTAACCCTCATCGCCAGCTTTGTGATGGCCACGAAGAATCCAGCACGAGTTTCCAGGATACAAAGAAATAACATTTATTTACAATAACATATATGTGGTGAATGTAATATAGATGTATATATGTTAATTCACACTGTCTTTGTAAGCGCAGTAGCGCTGTCCTACCACTAGGGGGAGTAGCGCTGGGAGCACTCAGGAACTTGTACTGAGCTCCACCCTTGGCTCCGCCCACGACTCCTCCCCCTAGTGCAGCTGTATAAATACCCGTGTACAGAGTCAGCCTGAGTTCACTACGAGTTCATCGACAGGTAACAGGCTGGCTCTGAAGTAAGTCGATTAAAGCCTAGATTCACATCGGAAACATATGTCTGGTGAATTGATGGTTCCATCAATTTAATCGACTTAGGAACAGCAAAGATCGATTATGGAATTGGCCCTCAATCCTGGACGCCTGGAACTCGACCCGCATGATGCAGAGACTAAAGAAATCTTCTCCCACTGGATCCGGTGCTTCAAGGCCTACCTGGCAGAAGAGAGCACAGCCGAAACGACAGAGGATCAGAAGCTGTCTACTGCACGCGAGGGAGAGCCACAGAATCTCTACACAACTAAACTCGGCCGGTTCATATACTGCGGCGCTAGCAGTTCTCGACAAAATGTATGTAAGGCCCATTAATGAAGTTTACGCACGCCATGTGTTCACGACTCGCCGCCAGCAGCCTACGGAATCACTCGCCGAATTCCTAAGGGAACTTAATAATTTGTCCAATGAATGTAATTACCAAGCGGTTACCACGGCTGAACACAGGGAATTGGCGGTACGCGATGTTTTTGTAGCGGGCCTCAGGTCTAACTATGTGCGCCAACGACTGCTGGAAAAGGGGGCCCAGGACTTAGAAACGACTGTGGATGCTGCTACCACGATGGAGGTCTCCTTCCGCAGCCTTAACTCGTTCCCTGCGGACCCCGCGACCCAATCATGGGCCCCCGACCAGCAACTCCCCCAGGCCTGTGCTACGCGGCCGCCCAGCCACCATGCTGCCCCAGCCAGCCACTATGCTGTCCCAGCCAGCCACTATGCTGCCCCAGCCTGCCATTTCTGCGGCCAGAATCAGCACCCGTGGCAGCACTGCCCGGCCCGCAACGCGACCTGCAGCAGCTGCGGGCGGAAAGGCCACCATGCGAGAGTGTGCCTCGCAAAAAGGGCCCCAGCTTCCAACTCTCCAGCGACTCACAGTAATCGCTCTGACTCCGCCCCCCAGCCACGTGCGATCCATGGGGGCCGCCATCTTGGAAAACCTCCGCCACGTGGCCGGCCACGTGCGACTCATGGGGGCCGCCATCTTGGACGCCATCTTCCTGGCCGCCCGCCACGTGCGATCCACGGGCCCTATCGGCATCTCCGCGCTCGGACAATTCTGCGGAGGAATTCGAATTCGACTATGAACTCAGAGGGCAGTCATCATGGGGCCACTCCAGCACAGCTGATCGAGCCGCCGACTACCCACAACTCAGCACGGTCACCCTGGACCAATCACAACCAAAGAATCTACGAAACTCGATGGCAGAGGTCCATATCAACGGGTACAAAACGCCATGCCTCTTCGACTCCGGGAGCACTGAGAGGTTCATACATCCAGACCTGGTAAGACGCTGTTCACTCCCCGTGTTCCCCGCGCGGCAAACTATCTCGCTCGCTTCAGGCTCCCATTCGGTCCAGATCCAGGGACGCACCGCCGCGACACTCACAATCCGAGACGCTAGCTACTCAAAATTCAAACTCTACATTTTGCCCGACCTCTGCGCGCCACTCTTATTAGGCCTAGACTTCCAATGTAACCTTAAGAGCCTCACCCTCAGCTTCGGCAGGCCCCTGCCCCCATTCACTATCTGCAGCCTCGCTACGCTGCGAATCCCCCCCCCCCCCTTCGCCAATCTCACTAAGGACTGTAAACCCGTAGCCACTCGTAGCAGGCGGTACAGCCTGCAGGATAGGGTATTTATCAGAACAAAGGTCCGAAGGCTTCTCAGTGAGGGGATTATAGAAGCCAGCAATAGTCCCTGGAGAGCTCAGGCGGTGGTCGTTAAGTCCGGGGACAAATTCCGCATGGTGGTCGACTACAGTCAGACTATAAATAGATTTACGCTCCTCGACGCGTATCCCCTCCCCAGGATTGCAGACATGGTAAACCAGATCGCCCAATATCGGCTATTTTCCACGGTGGATCTGAAGTCTGCATACCACCAGCTCCCAATCCGCCCGGAGGACCGCCACTACACGGCATTCGAGGCCGATGGCCGCCTCTTCCATTTCCTCCGGGTCCCTTTCGGCGTCACTAATGGGGTCTCGGTGTTCCAACGAGCAATGGACCGAATGGTGGACCAGTACGATCTGCGGGCCACGTTTCCGTACTTGGACAATGTCACCATCTGCGGCTATGACCAGCAGGACCACGACGCCAACCTCCACTGTTTTCTCCAGACGGCACAGAAACGGAATCTCACGGACAACAAGGAGAAATGCGTTTCCGCACATCCAGACTAGCCATCCTCGGCTATGTTGTGGAAAACGGAGTCCTGGGCTCCAACCCGGACCGTATGCGCCCCCTCTTAGAACTCCCTCCCCCTCATTGTCCCAAGGCCCTCAAACGGTGCTTGGGATTTTTTTCCTACTACGCCCAGTGGGTCCATCAATATGCGGACAAAGCCTGCCCACTCTTTAGGACCACACGATTTCCCCTGTCAGCTGAGACACGCCAGGCCTTCGACGGCATCAAGGAGGGCATCGCCAAAGCGGCCACGCGGGCAGTGGATGAATCCACTCCATTTCAGGTAGAGAGTGACGCCTCAGAGGTAGCTCTTGCAGCCACGTTAAATCAGGCAGGGAGACCAGTCGCATTTTTCTCCCGTACCCTCTCCGCTTCAGAACTCCGACACTCTTCAGTCAAGAAAGAAGCACAAGCCATTGTGGAGGCTATCCGTCACTGGAGGCACTACCTCGCAGGTAGGAGGTTCACCCTCATCACCGAACAAAGATTGGTTGCCTTCATGTTCGACAACTCGCAAAGGGGCAAAATAAAAAACGACAAAATTCTGAGGTGGAGGATCGAACTCTCCACCTACAATTACGATGTCAAATATCGACCCGGGAAGCTCAACAAGCCTCCAGATGCCCTATCCCGCGGGACATGCGCCAGCGCGCAGATCGACCGATTAAAAGTCATCCACAATGACCTCTGCCACCCGGGGGTCACCCGGCTCGCCCACTACGTCAGGGCCCGAAACCTGCCTTTCTCCAACGAGGAGGTAAAAGCGGTCACCAGGGACTGCCCAATCTGTGCGGAGTGCAAACCGCACTTCGATAGACCAGACAGGGCCCACCTGGTCAAGGCTTCTAGGCCCTTTGAACGCCTCGCGATTGATTTCAAAGGGCCTCTCCCCTTAACTAACAAGAATGTTTACTTTTTAAACGTCGTAGACGAGTTCTCCCGTTTCCCATTCGCTATCCCGTGCCCCGACATGACCTCCCACACAGTCATTAGGGCCCTGCATAGCATCTTCACCCTGTTTGGTTTCCCCAGCTACGTACACAGCGACCGGGGTTCGTCCTTCATGAGCGACGAGCTGCGTCAGTACCTGCTCGGCAAGGGCATTGCCTCGAGCAGGACTACCAGCTATAACCCCAGGGGGAACGGGCAGGTGGAAAGGGAGAACGCGACGGTCTGGAAGACCATCCTACTGACCCTCCAGTCTAGAAAACTCCAAGTCTCCCAGTGGCAGGAAGTCCTCCCAGACGTGCTCCACGCTATTAGGTCCCTTTTGTGCACGGCGACCAACCAGACCCCTCACGAGAGGCTCTTCATTTTTTCCAGGGGCACTACCACGGGGGTTTCACTTCCGGCATGGCTGAGGACACCGGGCCCCGTACTTCTGAGAAAACACGTCAGGGCGCACAAAACCGACCTCCTTGTTGAGAAGGTGCTCCTGCTCCACTCCAACCCCCAGTACGCATTCGTCGAGTTCCCTGACGGCCGTCAGGACACAGTATCCCTCTGGGATCTGGCACCTGCCGGATCCAGCGCCCCCTCTACCCCCACAGAAGGACCTCTCACCCTACACCCCATGCTGCCGCCCCCTTGCGCTCCAGAGCCCACGAGCTCGCTCCACCAGTTCCGCGCCCCCGCGCCGGCCAGCCCCCAGCGCCCCCAGTCCCCGGTCGAACCAGGAGAGTATGAAGCTCGGATACAACCCTCCCTGGAGTCCGCCATCATACCCCAGCACACAACACCCATCCAGCCACCGCAAGAGGCTGCAACCCCGGTGCTCCGCAGATCTCAGTGGACAATTCGACCACCGGACAGACTGACTTTATAGACTAGACCACCACCCCCGCCGGACTTGATTTTTTTGCAGGGGGTGAATGTGGTGAATGTAATATAGATGTATATATGTTAATTCACACCGTCTTTGTAAGCGCAGTAGCGCTATCCTACCACTAGGGGGAGTAGCGCTGGGAGCACTCAGGAACTTGTACTGGGCTCCACCCTTGGCTCCGCCCACGACTCCTCCCCCTAGTGCAGCTGTATAAATACCCGTGTCCAGAGTCAGCCTGAGTTCACTATGAGTTCATCGACAGGTAACAGGCTGGCTCTGAAGTAAGTCGATTTAAAATAGAATCACATCGGAAACACGTGTCTGGTGAATTGATGGTTCCATCAATATATATAAATATATAAATATATATATATATATACAACAGCGGCACCTTCCCTTGCTGCTCACTCCTTTCTCTCTGCTGGTTCCAAACTGGCCAGCTCTATTTATGCAGGGAGTCTGCTAATGATTTCTCCGCCCCCTCATTGGGGAAGCTCATACTCCCACAGGATTGTGGGATTGTCATTAGTCCCCAGCCAATGGTAAGCAGGCAGGTTATAACATATTGTTAGCTTGTTTGTGCTTGAGTGCAGTGCACTGCCCTGTTCTTGTTTGTAAAACCTGGTCATTATCCCATATCCACATGGGAGACTGCTGTGTGCAAATTGGTCGCCATGTTTCTTGCACTAAACCACCGACTAGGCTTCAAAAGTACATCATCAGGTATAAGAGTGTGTTGTGATTTCCTAAGGTTTTGAAAATGCTATATAAATGCAAGTTTGTTCTTTTTGTTTTATAAATTCAGAGTACCCAATTATTTTTTTTTCCAATTAAGGGGCAATTTAGCGTGGCCAGTCCACCTAGCCTGCACATCTTTGGGTTGTGGGGGTGAAACCCAGGCAGACATTGTCCTGGAGGAGGCCGACCTTCACTTCCTGGAGACTCCAGGCCAATCCTGGAGGGTTTTGTAACCCTCGTCTGTGCACAGGTTTGTTAGAAGTCTCCTTGCTGCCATTCTGTGACCAGAGGCAAACCCGGATACCCCACGCCAGAGTACACGGGGAAGTTGCAGAATTACTTAAATAAAGACTGTACTAAGTAGAAGTCTTGACACCGTGAGGAACACAAAAATCGGCTCACCCCTCCCAGCCTCAACCCTCCCAGCCTCACCGAGAACATTTTTGTGCATATTTAATTTTAGCTGTCCTGTGAAATGATTCTTATTTCTAGGACAGAGGATACATCTTGTTGACAGCTACGAATATAGTCTAGAATGTACTGTTGATGAAAATAGTTGATGAATGCTTAAGATATTCACTTGACATTCCCTTCTGCAGATAGAATCACTGCAGCACAGACGGGGGCCATTCGGCCCATCGAGTCTGCACTGACCCTCCGAAACAACACCCCACTTAGCCCCCATTCTCCCACCCTATCCCTGCAACCCCATTGAACCTTTTGGACACTAAGGGGCAATTGGCCTAACCTGCACATCTCGGACTGTGGGAGGACACGCAGACACGGGGAGAAGGTGCAAACTCCACACACAACACAATAAATAGCATTAACCCGCTGCTTAAACCTCATCCTGTGAGGTTGTACCGAGGTTCCTGCGACAGCTTTCGTTTTTATTTTTCAATTAAGGGGCAATTTAGCGTGGCCAATCCACCTACCCTACGCATCTTTGTATTGTGGGGGTGAGACCCACGCAGACACCATCAAACTCTGGCCAGGGTCAGCCAGCGACGTAGTGCAAGACATAAATCCCCCCGAAAAGATAATCACGGAATGTGCATTCGGATAAAGGAAAGGATTAAAAGACAGATGGACCCAGAGCTTCCAGAAAGGCAGCTGCTCCTGCCATCACATCACCTGACCCCCCCCAATGTTTTATTTGTAATTGCTCTGGCGACTATGAGAACTCGGTGTGCTGTCGAAGCTGTCACGAAGCGGGGAACAAGTCGCGCCACCAACGAAACAAAAACGTTCAGGACAGGCAATCAGCCAGTAATGTTTGAAGTGGAATGTTACCGATGTGGAGGGAGCCACACTCCTGAATCGTGTCGGCTTAAGGAGGCTGAGTGCTTTTATCGTCGCAAAGGGGGACATTTGATGAAGCAATGCAGCGCTAAGTCAAGATCGCCCAGTAGCCGATCAACGCAGGGTGTTACAAATATACAATGTGGAAGAGCCCAGCGCCCGTGATTCTGTTATTAACTCTCCATTTAATCTGAAAACAGGCAAGTTGGACACAGTTACTGTAACGCTCCTGATAAATGGGAGGTCTCTTAATTCGTGAATATAGGGGGGCATCAGCCAGTGTGATGGGCAAACATACATTTCAGTACCTGAGGGAAGGAGTCCAACCATTGAACTTAAAAAGCACTTCTGCCAAGTTGAAGACTTATACGGGAGAAGCAATAAGAATAAAAGGCACCACAATGGTAAGTTCTGGACAACAGTCTACCTGGCTCCCAGTGAAAATAGTAATGGGTAGTGGATCAAGCCTTCCCGGCTGTGGTTGGCAGAAAGAAATCAGGTTGAATTGGGCCGAGATTTTTCAAGTGCTGGAAGGGGCACTGGCCAAACTGATCAGAAAATACGAGAGCATCTTCTATGATCAATTAGGCAAAATCAAAGAGCTACCAGCTCGATTTATGTGGATCCAGAGGCAACTCCCTCATTCTTTAAAGCAAGACCTGTACCATACACCTTATGAGAGAAAGTAAATAATGAGCTAAACAGGTTGGAAGAACTAGGCATTAGCCAGTACAGTTCGTGGACTGGGCAACACCTATAGTTCCTGTATTGAAACCAGACAAGACCATCCATCTTTGCGGCAATTAGAAGCTAACAGTTAATCAGGCCACTAAACTGGATAAATATCCAATCCTGAGAATTAAAGACCTGTACGCAAAGGTGGCAGGAGTTCAGTCTTACACAAAGCTGGATATGAGTCATGCATACCAGAAACTCGAATTGGATCATGCTTCCCAGGAGTACATCATGATAAAGACACACAAAAGGCCTATTCCAGTACACACGCCTGCCCTTTGGCATGTCTTTGGCATGTGCAGTATTCCAAAGGATAATGGAGAGTCTGCTACAGGGGCTTCACCAGATTGGAGTGCACCTTGATGGATCGACAGGGGCAGCACATGGCGCAGTGGTGAGTAGTGGGAGTGCGGCGCCGACGTCCTGGGTTCGAGGTATAGGGAGGGGAGTGAGGTCCTGGGTTACAGGTATAGGGAGGGGAGTGAGCCTTAGTCAGGTGCTCTTTCAGAGGGTCAGTGCAGACTCAATGGGCCGAGTGGCCTCCTTCTGCACTATAGGGGTTCTATGGATTCTATGGCGTTGGCCCCCTCGTTGGTCTTGGAAGGCTGCCCAGGAGGAAACTTTCAACAGAGTAACAGCAATTGCTGCAGTCCCCAAACCTGGTAGTGCACTTTGACCCGTCTAAAGGGATGATATTGACCTGCAATACCACTCCACATGGGGCTGGTGCGATGTTGTCCCACGAGATGGGCGGCGGCTCTGAAAGGCTGAGAGGGTAAGTGCCAGGATCTCTCTCTTTGGCTGAAAAGGGCTCTTCACAATCCGAGAAGGAAGTACATCTTTTGTATCAAGAACTTCCACCAGTATTTACATGTCAGACACCTGACCCTCATCTCTGGCCACAAACCGCTCTTGGGTCTTTTCAAAGAGGGCAAGGTTATCCCACTATCACCTTGACAAGAATTCAACGATGGGCGTTAATTCTGGCCATCTATGAATGAACTTTCAAGTACCGACACGGAACACGCACAGCGAACACGGACGCTCTTAGCCGCCTACCCATAGCAAGAAAGTATCACGTGTACTCCGGTACCACAAGAAACCTTCATGGCGTTAAATGTTTCAGACACATTACTAGTCTCGGTGAAGCAGATCAGCAACTGGGCCATTCGAGGTCCACTGGTGTCCAAAGTGAGAGAGACAAAATATTTTTGGGTGGGTAAATGAGCCAGTTTGAGGAAATGGAACCATTCTTTACCCGCAAGAATGAACAGGGTGTCAGGGTGGCATCGTACTCTGGGGAGCAGAGTGGCCGTTCCTGGACCAGGCAGAGAGCTGCTCCTAACTGAATTACACAGCGCTCAGCGTGGCATCTCTAAGATGAAGATGCTGCCAGGAGTTATGTCTGGTAGCCTGGTATTGATGCTGATATCGAGAAGCTAGCCAAACACTGTCAACAGTGCCAACTGCGACAAAGGTTGCCCAGCTGGGAATGACCAGCCCGGCCATGGGCATGAACCCATATTGATTATGTTGGTCCATTTCTGGGCACGATGTTTTAGCTCGTGACTGATGCAAACTCTAAATGGATGAACATTTTTGAGACGAAGTCACCTACATCACATGCAGCCATTGGCAGATTAAGCCAATACTTTTCCACTCATGGATTACCTGAGGTCATGATATCCGACAATGGAACCGTATTCACAAATGCTGAATTCCAAAACATCACGGGCGGGATTCCCCGCTATCCGGCGGGGTGGGCCGTACAGGCGCCAAGGAATGGTGTGAACCACTCCGGCGTCGGGCCGCCTGGAAGGTACGGAATCCTGCGCACCTTCAGGAGCTAGGCCAGCGCCGGCGGGATTGACGCTGCACCAGCCAGCATCAAAGGGCCTCCGCCGGCCGGCATGAGTTGGCGCATGCGCGGGGGCACCAGCGAGTACTGGCGTCATCCCAGTGTATGCACAGGGGGGGGGTTCTTCTCCGCGCCGGCCACGGCGGACCGTTACACCGGCTGGCGCGGAGGGAAAGAGTGCCCCCACGGCACAGGCCCGCCCGTGGATCGGTGGGCCCCGGTCGTGTGCCAGGCCACCATGGGGGCCTCCCCCCCCCACCCCCCACCGGGGCCAGATCCCCCCGCGCCCTCCCAAGGACTCCGCAGGCCACCCACAGAGCCAGGTCCCGCCGGTACGGACCTGGTGTAATATACGGCGGCGGGACTGGCCGAAAACGGGCGGCCACTCGGCCCATCATTGGGCAGAGAATCGCCGGGGGGGGAGGGGGAGGGGGCGCTGCCAACAGCCCCCGACTGGCGCGACGCGATTTCCGCCCCCGCCAAAAAACTAGCACCGGAGAATCCGGCAGCCGCCGTCAGGGTGGCGGGGCGAGATTCACGCCGCGCCCTGCCGATTCTCCGGCCCGGCGGGGGGGTCAGAGAATCCCGCCCACTGCTCTCAATGGTATTAAAGACATTAGAAATGCGCCTTCCTGCCCAGCATCAAACGGGTTAAGCGAGAGAACCATCCAAACTTTCAAGTGTGATCTGGAGAAACTGTCAGGAGGCACCTTGAGAGACCAAAATCTCTCAATTCCTCCTTCGCTATCGCACCACTCCACACGCAACAACGGGGGTTCCACCCGCTGAAATACTGATGAAGGAGACTGAGTCGCGTGTTTTGCCAGGGAGGGTAGAAGCCAGACCAAGTAATCAGAAAACAAGCCACAGTTCACATAGTACAGCGCGATCATGTATGGTAAATGAAGCCGTCTACTAGACCACCGGAACTATTGTGCTCGGACCAGGCGACCTTCATTCCAAGTGAACATGGAGGGACAGATCATTCATAAACAAGTGGATCAATTGAGGATTAGAGCGACGCTCCAACAGTCAGTGTTATCACCAAGAAATGTTTCAGAACTTGCAAGCACTGAAGTACCTGGTCAACCTGTTATAGACAGAACTGACGTCTCCGTGTTAGGAAATAGCGATGAATCGCCTATGCCAGAAGAGGTCCCCATTATTGCAGTTCCTGTTAACATCAATTCTGTGGAAGCATCTCAGACAATAGATTTAGACCGCTCTACAAGGAACAGAAAAACCCCTCAAAGACTTGATTTATAATTGTCCAACTCATGTAGTTTGCGTTTGAGACTGAGTGAATTAGTGATTGATGATCGTATAAAGGACTTAAAGGGGCAGGGATGTGATGATTGCCCTTTAAGGGCAACACAGTAGAGTAAGGGTCACCTGGCCTGGGGGACCAATCAGAACCCAGAGTGTGGAATCAGCCCATGGTGAGAGAGGCTCTGAGGCAGAGACATTTTGGGGAGCTGGATATAGCCATGAGGCTGCTGTACAATTCTCATTCGTAAATACCTTTTGTGTTCGCTAATGAAGTCTGTGAAAGTGAATCTTTCCAATAAGCATGACCAGGAGAAGGGAGTAGATGATTAGGACGATAGATTTAGATGAGAAAACATGGGAGGTGGTCTAGTGGAGCGTAAACACTGAAATGGACTAATTGGTTTGTCTCTGCCTGATATGTAATCCCATGTCAAACATTCATCCTCGTTTTCAAATCTCTCCCTTGTGTCACCGCCTACCCATCTCTGCAACCTTTCCCAGCCTCACAGCCCTGCGAGATCTCCGCACTCCTCCTCTCTCCTCTTGAACATCCCTGACTTTAATGACTCTACCATCGGTCTTGCCCCTGGCCATTTGGGCCCTGAACCTATCTTCACCTCTGTATCTCTCTCCTCCTTTAAGGCACTTCTTAAAACCTGCCTTCTTGAATCGTCATCACCCAGCCTAGCATTTGATTGATGACTGAATTGCAAATTGCTATGGATTATTTTCAATGTCTCAATAAGATTAATTACTGTGCCTCAATTGAAACAGAGTTATTTTCAAAATAATTCATATTAAGTTGATCTTTTCTCTACACCCTTGCTATAACTGTAACATTATATTCTGCAGTCTCTCCTTTCTTCCCTATGTACGGTATGCATTGTTTGTACAGCATGCAAGAAACAATGGGCGGGGTTCTCCGCGAACCGGCGCAAAGGAATGGCGTGAACCACTCTGGCATCGGACCGCCCCGAAGATGCAGAATCCTCCGCACCTTCAGGGGCTAGGCCGGCACCGGAGTGGTTTGCACCGCGTCAGCCGGCATGGAAGGGGTTTGGTGCCGAAGGGCCTCGGCCGACCGGCACGAGTTGGCACATGCACGGGAGCGCCAGCGTGTGCTGCCATCATCCCAGCGCATGCGCAGGGGGGGGGGTTCATCCCCGCACCGGCCGTGGCGGCCTGTTACAGCGGCCGACGCGGAGGAATAGAGTGCCCCCACGACACAGGCCCGCCCGCGGATCGGTGGGTTCCAACCGCGGACCAGGCCATCGTGGGGCATGGATTCAGATCCTCCCGTGCCTTCCCAAGCACCCCAGAGGCCGCCCATGGAGCCAGGTCCCACCGGTAAGTATCTGTTGTAATTTACGCCAGTGGGACCGACCGAAAACGGGTAGCCCATCGTGGGCCGGAGAATCGCCGGGGGGGGGGGGGGGGGGAAGAGCTGCCAACCGGCACGATTCCCGCTCCCGCCAAAACCCCGGCTCCGGAGAAATCGGCAGCCAGCGGGGGGGCGGGATTCATGCCGTCCCCCGGCGATTCTCCGACCCGGCCGGGGGTCGGAGAATCCCACCCAATACCTTTCACTGTATACTAATACATGTGACAATAATAATCAAATCAACAAGCTGAATTTGATGCAAATCCATTTGCTTTCATTATTCTGCATCAAACAGCTCACTCTCTATTCCAGCCATGCTAATGTATATCTAGATATTTGGAAGTACAGAACTTGAGTATTAGAACATAGAACATACAGTGCAGAAGGAGGCCATTCGGCCCATCGAGTCTGCACCGACCCACTTAAACCCTCACTTCCACCCTATCCTCATAACCCAATAACCCCTCCTAACCTTTTCTGTCACTAAGGGGGAATTTATCATGGGCAATCCACCTAACCCGCACATCTTTGGACTGTGGGAGGAAACCGGAGCACCCGGAGGAAACCCACGCAGACACGGGGAGAACGTGCAGATTCCACACAGACAGTGACCCAAGCCGGGAATCGAACCTGGGACCCTGCCGCTGTGAAGCTGAGAAAAAGAGCCACCCTGTCAAAGCTTTCCATCCTGCCAAATTTCAAAGGGAGCAACAATCTATACTGAGAAAACGGTGCTGATTGGTTTGCATATTGACACTGGTTGGTCGAGGTGTTGCCAAGGAGACTGCACAGGGAATTATTGGTATCCCCATGCTTTTGGTTAATTCAAAAAAGGCGCAATGCATGGTCATGTCCCTTTTGCCTGCAGATGACTCGTCGCTGTGAATGAATATTTGTAGCTCCGAGCAAACATGGGTGAGATTCAATTGTGAGCCTGACTGATGAACTTACATTTGCTGTTAGTATAATCCTTAGCACATTCAGGATTGTTCAGCAATTGTTGTCCAATTTTGAAAGCATTCGACATTGGGGAAGGTCTTCCGGGACCTCAGCACCATGTTTCTCCGCGGGATCTTCTGGGCCCTTCACTGTCAATGGAATTGTTCATTGAATCCAACCCCTCCCCCGTCTCCTGGAAACACTTGGGGGTTCGCTGACAGTGGGACCAGAAGATCGCACTGGCGAGCATGACTGGAAAATCCCCCCTTCCCCATTATGTCCTTAGTTTTGCAAGCACGGGCTGGCTGAGTATGGTCAATACTCTGCCTATTGTGAACGACCACAGTGATATGCTGTTTGATATGTTCCACCAGTCATTGGGATGTACGGCCAACATACCTGGCATCACACCGGCATTGAAATTCATAGACCACATCACTGATTTGTGTGACAGGCACAAAGGCCGGGATTCTGTAAAATCGCGGCAAAGTGTTGACGCCAGCGTAAACAACGGAGTGTATCACGCCGGCGTCAACGGACTTCCTGGCCCAGTGATTCCGTGGCCCACAGGGGGCCAGCACGGAATGCTGCACACAGCGCTGGCGCCGACACGTGGCCCTGCACTGCCAATTACGGGCCTGGCTGTTTTGGAGGGCCCCCCACCGGGAGGCCACTGCGACCGAGGGTCCGAGCTCCTGCTGGGTGAAACATGTCAGAACCACGCCGTCGGGAACTCGGTAGGTCGACGGCGGAGAATCACCACGGGGGCCTCTTCCACTCGGGGCTGGTTTAGCTCACTGGGCTAAATCGCTAGCTTTTAAAGCAGACCAAGGCAGGCCAGCAGCACGGTTCAATTCCCGTACCAGCCTCCCCGAACAGGCGGCGGAATGTGGCGACTAGGGGCTTTTCACAGTAACTTCACTGAAGCCTACTCGTAAGCGATTTTCAGCTTCATCGGCTCCCGACCGGCGCTGCATGACCGCGCGGCTGGCGGCGATTCTCCGGTCGCCGGAGAATCGCGAACCGGCGTCGGACCAGCGTCGTGGGCCATCTCAGCGTCATCTCCAATTCTCCGAGATGGCGTGGGCTCGGAGAATCCCAGCCACAGTCTTTTCGACTTGATGCCAGCACCCTGTTGGTGGAGAATACCAATTGTGATGTTATTGTGCAGGAGCAGCGTGAAACAGCTAGCATCAGCTCTTTCCAAAGCTTGCACCACATGCCTCCTTTTTAAGTAATACCAATGTATATCTGCAGATCACAGTGACGGTTTACTGGTGCATTGTTAAGGAATACTGCAGGCTGCAATTTGACATTTCAGTAAACAAGTGTTATTCGCTCCGATAACTTTTAAAACGAAGAAACCGTACAATGCCAAAGGGAAGAAAACCGATGAACAAGATTTCACTTTTTAAAACATTTACAATAAGTTACGTGAATAATTTTTTTAAATTTAGAGGACCCAATTCTTTATTTCCAATTAAGGGGCAATTCTAGCCCAATGCGCCTACCCTGCACGTCTTCTTTTGGGTTGTGGGGGTGAATCGCACGCAGACATGGGGAGAATGTGCAAACTGCACACGGACAGTGACCCAGAGCCGGGATCGAACCTGGGACCTCGGCGCCGTGAGGCAGCAATGCTGACCACTATGTTGTGTTATGCTGCTTCAGATAACACAGGCTGCTACTTGATGCAGTCTTAACTAAAGAATGCTCCAGACTCTGAAATTAGTTCAATGTGTTTATTGAACTATTAACACAGTTCTCAAATGAGTTCGACTCTCTGCTAATCTAACTGTAGTAACTCAGTCTAACTGTACCAGCTTGCTCTAAGCCACGTGCTGGGTGTGATGCTGCTGATCAACCCTGTCTAACTCTCTAGATGTCTGTCTGTGGGAAGAGGCAGGGTGTGAGTGCCTCATCCCTTTTATAGTGTTTATGTCATGCCCCCTTGTGGTGATGCCACCTCTGAGTGTCCTGACTGCCCATTGGTTGTGTCCTATTCTGAGTGTTCATTGGTTGCATGTTTGCATACCATGACACACTACACCACCGTGCTGCCCCTAACTTACGTCAATAATTAAAAGGTGAAGGATATTTCAAATAAAAAGGTCATCTTCACTTTAAATAGTTGACACAACCAAGCCACCCCTCAGCTAGTTACAATGCTCACATTATTTCCTGCAAGTACGTGGGGCCACATGCAATCTCACTGTCTTTCTAACTCAGCTTCTACTATGTAGGATCTCTCACTCTTCCAAATCAGTTCAGCCACCAGCAGGCATATTTCAACCAATGTCCCTATTGTGTTGCTTACAAGGGGCATTTCTGATCATGTCACAAGATCATAGAATGTTACAGATGGAGGCCATTCACCCCACCATGGCTATGCTGGCCCACTGAAGGAGCGACCCAATTAGTCCCATTTCTCCCGCAGAACTGCAAATTTCTTTCCCTTCCAGTAATCGAAACAATCCCCTCTCGACGTTTACGATGGAAACTGCTTCCACCGTCCCTTCAGGCAGCGCGTTCCGAAGGGAAAATCTAGCTAAGTTCTGTTTGTGCGTAAGGAATTGAAGACGAGTTATTGATCTGCTTGCTTATTCCTTCAAAAATACATGCCTTGGAGTGAGAGAAGGTAGTGAGTGAGCAGGTTAACATTCAGATCCATCGCTAGCTCGGTTCAGCGTCGTTTACTGCGAACAAACATTGGGCAACATTGCAAATCTATCTGTTCCCTTTAAGACTGCTGACTGTCAGTTCCAGTTACCGCTGCTATTCAATCAGTTACATTCCATTACCCCACATTAATCATTGCTCTATTTCCCTCGAAGGGAGCTGTCTGTTTAACAAAGCTTGTGTAAACACAGGCGTTCTGCGGAGTGACAGTTCTGAAGGTAGAGTTCCGGTTCCCAGGTATTGGTGAAACTTCAGAAATTCTCAAAATGCTAACAGACTTTTGACTTAACTCCTTTGAGGGCTAAAAAACAGCGTGCGCCTGAATTTGTTTTCTCGCAAAGTAACAATGATCCTTAGACAGCCCTTTTGGAATCTCAGGACATCCGAAAGCATTGGACGACCAATTTATAGAGAATTAGAGTCATTACGGCACAAAAGGAGGCCATTCAACCCATTGTGTCCATTCTAGCTCCCCATAGAGTAATCCAGTCCATCCTATTCCCCCCTCTATCCCCATAGACCTACAGTTTCATTTCCTTCTAATTTCCTTTTGAAATCATCAATCATCTCTGCTTCTACCACCTCATGGGCAGTGAGTCCAAGGGTCAGTCGATGGCTACGTAAAGGGAAGTGTAGGGAAGAATGCTCTGGTCCTGCCAGCAGCTGGAAGCGTGGTGGGCGGAGAGCAATTAATTTTAAGGGAGGCAAAAAAATCAGATTCCCGACGGCAGGGTAAACTGATGGAACATTGCTCTCCCAAATTTAAAGGGAGGTTAAAGGCAGGTCGAACTTCCCGACCAACAATGTCAGGAACCCCATTCACATGCATTAGCATCTCTCACACGCTCACGACGTGCCACCTCGCCCGGATTAGGTTTCTCTCCAAATTAAGTGCCCGCCCTCCAGGAACCCGCAACACATGCCCTGCCCTCTTTGGCCAGGCGCCTTGCCCACATATGTCACCAGCTAGAACCAATCCCCGCCCCCGCCCATGAAACTGGCCTGTTGACAGCTCACTATGTCCTTTCTGCGTCCCCAAGGATAAAGAGGGCCTTGGTCGAACGGAGCGTCAGAAGACGGGCAGCACGCCATGCCCGGCATACGGGTCATGGCACTCGCTGGTGAGGCCGATGAGCAGGCTGCGGCTGACTAGAGCTCGGCAATGGGGCGAAGAAGTTCAATGCAACTTTATCCAGGTGTTCTCCAGAGTCATAGAGGTCCACAACCACAGAAAAGGCCCTCGGCTCATCACGTCCGTGTTGGTCAAAAACAACCATCTAAGTATTCTAATCCTATCTTCCTATCTCAAGAGAGTCTTTCATTCCCCACAACCCTGTCCTTCCCAAAAGCTGACCCCATGTCCTGTGTTTTCCAGGGTCCCCATCAGACAAGGCTGGGCCTTCCGGGGTCACAGCCCCTCCTCCAGACCCTCAGAGCACCCTGGAGCAGACCTCCAGGGAAGACACCGACTTTATGGCAGCGCTTTCACCAGCACCATCCATCATCGCAGAGACCATCACCTCGGTGGGAAACGTTAGTGACCAGGTTCCTGGGGCACCCTCTGGGGAGCAGCACACACATGCTGCAGAACATCAGGTGGAGGCAGTGACTCCCGAGGGAGAGGGTGGTCGGAGGGTTGCCCGGTTCCAGGGAATAGCTGCCCCCAAGACAGATGTTGCGCCTCGAGAAAAGATGATCCCACCACTGGAACAGACGCAGATTCGGAGCCAGAATTTAAAGGAGGCGATGTCAATGTTCCAGCATCTGCAAGGACACCTGGAGGAGTCCAACCACCTTCAGGCACAGGAGATGGTGCCGACACCGCGTAGCACCCAGGCCAACACTGAAAAGGTGGCGTCCACGGTGGAAAGCCTGGAACAAGAGGTCAGAGCCATGGGGCAGGACGTCCAAGGCTTGAGTCACACTGTGCTGTCCATGGCTGAGGAGCAGGGCTGGATGTCCCAGCCACTGACTGGCATGTCTCAGGCACAGGTGGACATTGCTACGGTACTCCAGAGCTTGGCCCAATCACAAAATGTCATGGCTGAGAGCATTGAGAGCATTGGTCGGGTGCTGAGTGACCTTAACCAGTCACAGAAGGACATGACACAGTCACTGAGGAACATGGCCGAGACTATAAGTGACATGGCCCACTCACTGAGGGACATGTCCCAGTCACGGAGCACCATGGCTGACGGCATCAACACCATGGTTCAGACGAGGGCGGGCCCTCAGGATTGGTAGTGCCAGATGATGGTGAGGCCTCTGGAGCTCACCCCAGCTGACCCTCTGTCCCATGGAGTAGCCTGGTTGCCAGCGAGCACCCTGAGGGAGGAGGAATGGATGGGGCCCACTCTGGGACCTCCAGCAAGGGAGACATTGGAACACTCCAGCCATCCTGAGCGCCCCCCCCCCCCCCCCCCCCGCCCCCCCCCCCCCCCCCCCCAGAGCTTTGCGCACATGTATTGGCCTGTATTGGCCTGCTGCATTCTACTGGCGCAGCTGCTGGGCAACGGACAGAACAGGGCGAATTCTCCGCCCCCGAGATTCGGCGGGGGCGGGAATCGCGCTGCGCCGGTCGGCGGGCCCACGCGGCAATTCTCCAGCCCGCGATGGGCCAAAGTCCCGCCACTGACAGACCTTTCCCGCCGGCGTGGTTTAAACCACCTCTGGTACCGACGGGATTGGCGTCATGGGCGGGCTCCGGGGACCTGGGAGTGGGGGGGGGGGGGGGGAGGGGGGCGCGATCTGACCCTGGGGGGTGCCCCCACGGTGACCTGGCCCGCGATCGGGGCCCACCGATCGACGAGTGGGCCTGTGCCGTGGGACACTCTTTTTCTTCCGCCCCGCCATGGCCTTCATCATGGCGAGGGCAGAAGCGACCCCCTCCCCTGCGCATGCGGCTGTATGACATCAGCAGCCGCTGACGCACCGGCGCATGAGCGGACTTTCGGCCCCGGCTAGCGTGGCGCCAAAGGCCGTTCACGCCAGCCGGCGGAGTGGAAACCTGGTGCGGGCCTAGCCCCTAAAGGTGCGGAATTGGGGCAGCCCGACGCCGGAGTGGTTCACGCCACTCCGACACGCCAGGACCCCCCGTCTCGCCGGGTCGGGGAGAATCCCGGCCCCAGTTCTGGATTGACAAATTTCCAGTGCCTACTTTCTGTTTCTATCATCACATATGACATCCGAAGGTAAACTTTAGAACTCTGACCTATATTGGAAACATTGAAAAGGCTGAAGCCATGGCTTACAGGCCCTGCTCCAAACTGCGTTCCCAGCTACTGACTCCATCCGTCCCCCGCACAACAGTGTGATTAAGCCTGTTCACATCAGGGCAGCAGGGTAGCACAGTGCTTAGCTCAGTTGCTTCACAGCTCCAGGGTCCCAGGTTCGATTCCCGGCTTGGGTCACTGTGCGGAGTCTGCACGTTCTCCCCGTGTCTGCGTGGGTTTCCTCCGGGTGCTCCGGTTTCCTCCCACAGTTCAAAGATTAGTCCAGGTTAGGTGGATTGCTAAATTGCCCTTCGTGTCCAAAACAGGTTAAGTGGGGTTACTGGGTTACGGATGTGGGCTTACGTGAGGTGCTAATTCCAAGGGCTGGTGCAGACTCAATGGGCCGAATGGCCTCCTTCTGCACTGTGAATTCTATGATTCTAACCTTGGTAACGGAATTGACCTCATATTCGTACCATCACAAAGACCAATTTCCACATTCCCGAGATTCAATCTCTCAGCCCATCTGCTGCAGATAACTGCATCCGTACCTTTGTTCCCTCTAAGTTTGACTATTCCGCCACATTCCTGGCTGGTCTCCCCACATTTTACTTGCCGGGGGTTGGTTTAGCTCAGTTGGCTGGACAGCTGGTTCGTGATGCAGAGCGAGACCAGCAGTGTGGGTTCAATTCCACTACGGGATAGAGTTACTCACAAAGGCCCCACCTTCTCAACCTATTGCCACTCGCCTGAGGTGTGGTGATCCTCAGGTTAACTCATCACCGGTCAGCTCTCCCCCTCAAAGGGGAAAGCAGCCTTCGGTCATCTGGCAACTTTACCTTACTTGCTATAATAATAATAATCGCTTATTGTCACAAGTAGGCTTCAATTAAGTTACTGTGAAAAGCCCCTAGTCGCCGCATTCCGGAGCCTGTTCGGGGAGGCCGGTACGGGACTTGAGTTCATCTAAAGCTCTGCTGTCCTTATCTTAACTGGCACCTGGACTTGTACCTGTGCTCGCTGACCTACTTTGGCAACTGGTCAAGCAACGTCTTAATTTTAAAATTCCCGTATTTGCTTTCAAACCCCTCCATGATCTCACCCCTCCCTATCTCTGAAGGCTCCTCCGGCCTCACAACCCTCTGAGGTATTCTGCCCTCTTTGCGCCATCGTTGGTGGCTGTAATGACCTCCAATTAGCATTATTGGTTGGCCAATTGGAGTATGAGTTCCCTCAATGATAGCTCATTGAGGGGGCCCATATAAGCACCTGTGTAGGCTTTGTGATCCAGTCTTAAGTTGACTGGAATGCTAGCAGCACTGTTTGTAGCTGCTCTTGTATATAGTTATTGGCAATAAATATTGGTGTGGTGACGGGACTCCTGCCTCCCGTGGATTATTACAGCGGCCATGCCTTCCGGGTGCCTGGGCCCCAAGGCCTGGAATTTGCTCCTTCCGCCACTCTATCTGCACGGGCAACACGGTAGGATTGTGGATAGCACAATCGCTTCACAGCTCCAGTGTCCCAGGTTCGATTCCGGCTTGGGTCACTGTCTGCACATCCTCCCCGTGTGTGCGTGGGTTTCCTCCGGGTGCTCCGGTTTCCTCCCACTGTCCAAAGATGTGCAGGTTGGGTGGATTGGCCGTGATAAATTGCCCTTAATGTCCGAAATTGTCCTTAGTGTTGGGTGGGGTTACTGGTTTATGGGGATAGGGTGGATGTGTTGACCTTGGGTAGGGTGCTCTTTCCAAGAGCCGGTGCAGACTCGATGGGCCGAATGGCCTCCTTCTGCACTGTAAATTCTATGAAATCTCACTTTCCTCCCTGCAGACAATCCTTCAAAGTTCTCTCTTTGATCAAGCCTGTGTTTGTCTGAGCTACAGATGTAGTTCACCGTCACGCTATCCGCAAACATCGTCAGTCGTTTTGTTACATCGAAACGTCTGGATGAATATAATTTACTGTCATAGATTAAAAAGCAGCTGTTATTTGGTAACCGGCTTCATTTCAAGTTGGTCTTTTTTGTTTTTGGAAACCTCAGACAGAAGTTTGGGTTTTGACAGAAACAAGTCGAGCGACTCTCGCGTTTTCGTCAAAGGTTTTGTGTTACAAACCGAGTCGAAAGACAAATGGGACATTGTTTAATGTCCCTCACAGCCCACCGTCTCCGCGGCGACAAGCCCTCACATTGAAATCGACCTGCCGTCGCTGCTTCCGCTTTGCTGTGGCTTTCCGTGCCTTCTGGAATGTTCTGCACTGTGAACGGAATGTATTCTCCCGTTTACAAAAGGCCCCATTGTGCATTCCATGCCAATAACAGGATCTGCTGGCAAATCAAGTACATTCACTCGGTTAGACACCACGAGCGAACATTCATAAATTCATGATCACCCCGCACCCCCCCCCCCCCCCACCCCGCACCCCACCAGCACCATGCAAATGGCCTCAGTACCGCTGTTAAACTACGGGATTCAAGCTCGCGACTGTAAATATCAGCGTGAGCTAATGAAAAATGAAAATCGCTTATTGTCGCGAGTAGGCTTCAATGAAGTTACTGTGAAAAGCCCCTAGTCGCCACATTCCGGTGCCTGTCCGGGGAGGCTGGTACGGGAATCGAACCGTGCTGCTGGCCTGCTTTAAAAGCCAGCGATTTAGCCCAGTGAGCTAAACCAGCCCCTATTTGCTCAGTGGGTACCACTGAGTTAGCGTCGTAGGATTTTACAGCACAGAAAAAGGCCCTTCGGCCCATCGCGTCTGCTTCGGCCATCAAGCACCTATCTACTCTAATCCCAATTTCCAGCACTCGGTCCGTACTCCTGTACGCTGCGGTGTTTCAAATGCTCTTCTAAATGCTTCTTAAATGTTGTGAGGGGGTTGGGAGTGCGGAGGGCAATTGATGCATGGCAAGACTGCCGAGCGAAACCTGCCTCTGGCCTGGGAGCCTTCATAACTTTGTACACATTGATCAGGTTCTCCACACCCCCCCCCCCCCCCACCCCCTGCCCTCCTCCCCGCACCCCTCGGCCTTCTCTGCTCCCAAGGAAAACAACCCCGGCCTAATCAGCCTCTCTTCATAGCTGAAACGTTCCAGCCCAGGCAACATCCTGGTGAATCTTGTGGTAAACACCACTGGTTATACACTACGTGTATTACGGTATTGCCATTGTACTCCAGTCATTACAGTAAATCCCGGCCTGCTGGCTCCCCCCAGCAGGCTCTGTATAAAAGTGGACGTTCTCCTGCACTGCCCCCATTCTGGGTTCCAGCTGCAGGAGGCTCAACATCCAGCACAATAAAGCCTCAGGAGTTCACCATTCGTCTTGTGGTCATTGATGGTACATCAAATCTCCTCCACACCCTCTCCAGGGCAATCACCCCCTTCCGATAGTGTGGAGACCAGACCTGCACACAGTGCTCCAGCTGTGGCCTCACCAGCGTTTTATACATTACAGCTCCATCATAACCTTCCTGCTCTTACATTCTCTAGTCCTCTGTACTTCCTAATGTCCTACCGTTCTACCGTTCATTGTGCACTCATAGAATCTCAGTCATGCAGAGGGAGGCCATTCGCTCCGTCGAGCATGCACTGGCCCTCCGATCTAGGCCGTATCCCCGTAACCCACCTAACCAGGAGACTGGACACTAAGGGGCAATTTATCATGGCCAATCCACCTGACCTGCACATCTTTGGAGTGTGGGAGGAAACCGGAGCACCCGGAGGAAACCCACGCACACACGGGGAGAAAGTGCAAACACCACGCAGACAGTTGTCCAAGGCCGGAATCGAACCTGGGACCCTGGAGCTGTGAGGCAGCAGTGCTAACCGCCGTGCCACCGTGCCATCCTTGCCTTGTTAGTCCTCCCAAAATGTAACTACTCATATTTTTCAGGGTTAAATTCCATTTGCTATGGATGTGCCCAACTGACCAGCCCATCTACATGGTCCTGTGATGTAAGGCCCTCCTCACTGTTTACCGCACCATCAATTTTCATGTCACCTGCAAACTTACTGATCAAACTCCCCATATTCACATCCAGATCATTAATGTACAGTACAAACAGCCAGGGACCCAGCACCACTGGACACCAGCTTCCAGTCACAAGAACAACCTTCGACCTTCGCCCTCTGCCCCCTGCCACACACCAATTTTGGATCTATTTTGTCATTTTCCCCTGGATCCCGTGGGCTCTAACTTTCTTGATCAGTTCCCCATGTGGGACCTTGTCAAAAACTTTGCTGAAGTAAGGGTAACGTTATGGGTTCACGTCCCACTTCAGTGATAGAAGAACATAGGGAATAGGGTCAGGAAAAGGCCGTTCAGCCCCTCAGCCTGCTTCACCATTCGTTGAGATCATCACCGATCTGATGTGGCCTTAACACCATGGAGTCATCGAGCTCAAAATGTCTTTCAATCTCGTCTGTTTACACACAGACGTTGCACACACAATCTTTAAAACATTCAGGCCGTCGAATGGCCTGCATGTGGGTTGTTGTTGGTTGTTCATCCGTGGCCTGATGGTTCCT
This sequence comes from Scyliorhinus canicula, assembly GCF_902713615.1. Lineage (NCBI taxonomy): Eukaryota > Metazoa > Chordata > Chondrichthyes > Carcharhiniformes > Scyliorhinidae > Scyliorhinus > Scyliorhinus canicula. The sequence continues at coordinate 7,703,391 of NC_052155.1, read as the reverse complement.
GGGGTAACGTCGCTGCTTCGGGGAATGGTGCTGCCATGGCGAGTGTTGTTGCCATGGAGATGTTGTAGTCGTGGTGAGTATTGTTGCCATGGCGATGTTGTTGTCGTGGTGAGTGTTGTTGCCTTGGCGAGTGTTGTTGCTATGGTTAGTGTTGTTGCCATGGCGAATGTTGTCGTGGTGAATATTGTTGCCGTGGCGAGTGTTGTTTCTGTGGTGGGTGCTGCTGCCATGGCGAGTTTTGTTGTCGTGGTGAGTGTTGTTGCCTTGGCGAGTGTTGTTGTCGTGGCGAGTGTTGTTGCTATGGTGGGTGTTGTTGCCGTGGTGAGTGTTGTTGTCGTGGTGAGTGTTGTTGCCATGGCAATTGTTGTTGCCGTGGCGGGTGTTGTTGCCGTGGTGAGTGTTGTTGCCGTGGTCAGTGTTGTTGCCGGGGCAAGTCTTGTTGCCGTGGTGAGTGTTGTTGCCATGGCGGGTATTGCTGCCATGGCGAGTGTTGCTGTCGTGACGAGTGTTGTTGTCGTGGTGAGTGTTGTTGCCATGGCGACTGTTGTTGCCGTGGTGAGTTGTGTTGCCATGGCGAGTGTTGTTGCCATGGTGAGTGTTGTTGCCGTGGCGGGTGTTGTTGCCGTGGTGAGTGTTATTGCCATGGCGAGTGTTGCTGATGATCCAATGCACCTGATGGGGAGCAGTTGACCTCTGGGCCAGATAGTCATTCTTTTCCTTGTTCAGTTGGGAAGATCAACCCTCCTCCATCAGTTGTGTGCTGTGAAGGAGCAGCTTCTCAGGTTGTGCGTATGTGTCTGCCGTTGTCACGGTGTATCGTGGCGCTCACATACAGCGTGCACAATCGAGATGACAACCGCTTTGCCCAGGTTCCAAGTTGCCGAGTGGGATGATGTGGTTGAGTGTGTTGACTGCCTGCACTCTGACTGGTTCTCAACTCTGGCGATGATTCGACTGCTTTATCAAAGCGAAAATTGGCTTCCCTGTCACTTTATTCCTGTTACTGTTTTCATCATCAGTAGATTTTTAGCTATTGAAAGAATAGTCTGACAGCGACATGCCAAAGGTCGCTGGACTGGACCACATTCCATGCGACTGTTGTGTTATGCAATTTGGAATAACACAAGCTGCCACTTGATGCAGTTTTGGGTAAAAGATGCTCCAAACTTTGAAGTGAGTAAAATCTGTTTTATTGAACTATGAGCACAGTTCCCAATGAGTTTGACTCTCTGCTAATCTAAATGTAGTAACTCAGTCTAACTGAACCAGCCTTGCTCTAAGCCACGTGCTGGGGTGTGATGCTGAGGACACACCCTGTCTCAATCTGTAGATGTTGGTCTGTGGGAAGAAGCAGGGTGTGAGTGTCTCATCCCTTTTATACTGAGATACCACCCCCGAGTGTCCTGACGGCTCATTGGACGTGTTCTATTCTATGTGTTCATCAGCTGCAAGTTTGCATATCATGACAGCAACGTCTGCAAATCTCCTGTTGTGCATGGAGGTTGTAACAGTCCAAGCTTGTCACTCATTTCAGTTGAGTTGAGGGGATATTGTTTCATGTTTTAAAAAATTAATTCAAGGGATATGGGTGTCATTGGCAAGTCCAGCAATCTTTGCCCATCCTTAATTGCCCCTTGAGAAGGTAGTGGTGAGCTGCCGTCCATGTGGTGTAGGTACACCCGCCATGCTGTTAGGGTGGGTGTTACAGGATTTTTCCCCAGCGTCAGTGAAGGAGCGGAGATATAATTCCGAGTCAGGATGGTGAGTGACTTGGAGTGGAATGGCATTGGAGGTCACATGACCCAGTGGTCACATGACTATGGCAAGCAATAATGCGCGACATGCAATCTGTGGTTTGCCAAACGAAGACTTTCCTACTTTTATACTTCGTCCTTTGTGAAGTCCACGGCAACACTCCTGTGCACTGCCAAGGGAGCACTGGACTGTCGAGGATGCCACTTTTCAGGTGCAATGTTAAAATAGTTCTGTCTACCTTCTCAGGTCAGGATGGTATCTGCTTTGGAGGGAAACGTGCAGGTGCTGGTGTTCCCATGTATCTGCTAACAACATCCTTTTGGGTGGTAGCGGTCACTTGTTCGGTAGGTGTTGTCGGGGGAACCTTGGTGACTTACTGCAGAGCATCTTGTTGATGGTCCATACCACTGCAACTGTGCGGGTGATGGTGGGAATGGATGTTTGAGTGGTGGTGATTACTCCATCACATTCCTGACTTGAGCTTTGAAGATGGTGGATGGACTTTGGGGAATTGGGAGGGGGAGTTACTCACCACATTCCCACCTTCTGACCTGCTCTTCATAGCATCATAGAATCAGAGAACCCTACAGTGCAGAAGGAGGCCGTTCGGCCAATGACCGTTCGAAGGATAACTCCATCCAGGACCAATCCCCCACCCAATCCCCATAATCCCTCCTAACCATTTTGGACACTGAGGGCAATTTATCTTGGCCAATCCACCTAGCCTGCACATCTTTGGACTGTGGGAGGAAACAGGAGCACCCGGAGGAAACCCACACAGACACGGGGAGAATGTGCAGACTCCGCACAGACAGTGACCCAAGCCAGGAATCGAACCTGGGACCCTGGAGCTGTGAAGCAACTGTGCTAAACACTGTCCTACCGTGCTGCCCACATGTTGTCACGGCCAGGCAGATTCAACGGTGACATTTGGAAAGGAATAATTATTTACGAAGGAAATTTATCTTGGCCAATCCACCTAACCTGCACATCTTTGGACTGTGGGAAGAAACAGGAGCACCCGGAGGAAACCCACACAGACACGGGGAGAACATGCAAACTCCACACAGTCACCCAAGGCTGGATTTGAACTTGGGTCCCTGAGGCAGCAATGCGTTTTTTAACTAATTTTTTTTTAAATTCCGAATTAGGGGCAATTTAACGTAGCAATCTCCCTACCCTACACATGTTTGTAGGGCTGGTTTAGCACACTGGGCTAAATCGCTGGCTTTTAAAGCAGACCAAGCAGGCCAGCAGCACGGTTCGATTCCCGTACCAGCCTCCCCGGACAGGTGCCGGAATGTGGCGACTAGGGGCTTTTCACAGTAACTTCATTGAAGCCTACTCGTGACAATAAGCGATTTTCATTTTTTTCCCACATGTTTGGATTGTGGAGGTGAGACCCACGCAGACATAGTGAGAACTGCGGACTCCACATGAACTGTGACCCGGGGCCAGGATCGAACCTTGGTCCTCAACACCGTGAGGCAGCAGTGCATCACCATGCCACCCCTGAGGCAGAAATGCTAACCACTGTGAGACTGTGCCGCCCTCTTGTAGCTGCAGTATGGCTGGTCCAGTTCAGTTTCTGGTCAATTGTAGCCCCCAGGGTGTTGATAGTGGAGGATTCAGCGATGGTAATGGCATAGAATGCTAAGGGGCAATGGTTAGATTCTCTCTTGTTGAAGATGGTCATGGCCTGGCACTTGATTGGCACGAATGTTACTTGCCTGATACATTGTGAAGGTTGTCGCCGCAGGAAGCCACCCTCTGCTTTACATCTGAACCATCTCCCAACCTCACTGGTGACCTCCGACCCATGAGCCCCATCCTGCCCACATTCACCTCTATTTGTGGATCTATCAGGAATCCTCTTTGTCGGCCCAACTGTAGTACCAGCGGCGTCCACCACTTCCTGTGGCGCCACTGATGCTGGTGAGCTTCTGGCTTTTGATTGGCCAGCAGTTCTCAGGGTCAGGGTATCCACACCACTGGGGCTTAATCCAACCGAAGGCCTAAGGCTGCCCAGATAAGTGCCTGATTGGAGTGAAATAGCATTGGGCCTCCAGTAGAAAGGTAATGTGGGCGCCCCCCCCCCCCCTCCCCCCCCCCCTCCCGGTTTTCCGTTGTGCACTTTTAATCCTGTCCGCAGAGAGGTGCAGGGGTTCGGGGAAGGAATCCCAGAGCTTGGGGCTCAGGCACCTGAGGACATGAACACCAATGCTGTAGCAAGGAAGATGGCAGATGCTCAAGAGGTCACAGAGTGAGATGATCCTCAGAGATCTCAGAGGGTTGTGGGGCCTGGAGTAGTTGAAAAAATGAAATGAAAATGGCTTATTGTCACAAGTAGGCTTCAAATGAAGTTACTGTGAAAAGCCCCCTAGTCGCCACATTCCGGCGCCTGTTCGGGGAGCCTGTTACAGATTTAGGGAGGAGAAAGAACACAGAGGGACTTGGAAACAATGATGTGAATTTCAAAATGGTGCCGTTGCTTAACCAGGTGCCAGTGCAGGTCAGCGAGCACGGAGGCGATAGGGGAACAGGACTTGGAGCAAATTAAGATACGAGTCAGAGAGTTTTGGACGAGCTCACGTTTTAATGACAGAACAATTGCTTCCCAGGAATATTTTTAACTTGAATGTGAAACAAAGTTCAGTACGATAGTTTAATGTTTAAAAGAAAGCGCAGGAGGCCAGAGAAGGTAAATTCAAGCAAAGTTTAATTTGACAACAAAAGCGAGGGCCGCAATGCGGCTTTCAACCCAAAGATCGCAGCTGGGATTACCGCTCACGCTGGTCCCAATCCGGGCCGGCTTTCTCAGGCAATTTTTACGAGCCCCAGCTGATGGGCCACTGCCCACTTGTGGGGGGAGCTTGTACCCCACGGGTCCCACGGGGAGATCAATTCGGGTGCGGTGGGTCCTGTGAGGGATATGACAATTAATATTGGTCAGTCTCCGACTCTGTGGAGATTGCAGCGCTTCTATTGGATTTGAAGCCGTCAGTGCTTGTTTAGCGAATAAACACGCAGGGTGCTATTTAACAGAAAGAAACTGAGTCTGTTCTGCTACCCGGCCTGGCAGTGCCACCTGGGACCCTGGCAGTGCCACCTGGGCACCCTGAACCACCCGAGGCCCTCCGATTGCCTGGGAGACCTCCCAAGTTCCGTTCTGCCTGATGCCCGTTCTTCTCATTGACTCTGGACTGGGAATTCTGCAGCAAGTAACTCACCTCCTGACCCCCCCCCCCCCCCCCCCCCCCCCCCCCACAAAGTCTGTCCAACATCTACAAGGCACAAGTCAGGAGTGTGATGGAACACTTTCCACTTACCTGGATGGGTGCAGCTCCAACAACACTCAATAAGCTCAATGCCATCCAGGACAAAGCCAGGGGGCCCAGGTGGCACTGCCAGGTCAGGTAGCAAAACAGACTCGGTTTCTTTCCATTAAACAGCACCCTGCTAAACAAGCATTGATGGCTTCAGGTCCAATAGAAGCGCTGCAATCTCCAGAGTCAGAGACTGACCAATATTAATTGTCATATCCCTCTCAGGACCCACGACGACACCCTAATTAATCTCCATGTGAGACCCGTGGAGTACAAGCTCCCCCCGCTAGTGGAGAGTGCGTGACATGGTGGACCCACGCCCCGGCAATACAGACCCCCCCCCCCAGATCACGCGTGCCCGCCGATTGGTGGCCCCTGAACATGAGCCTGGCCATCCTGGAGGCCCCCCCCCCCCGGTGGCGGAGTCCCCCACCCCCCCATCAGGGGGGCCGCGGACTGAGTCCGCTGCCACCACTCCGAGTGCCCACCGGGTGGAACCATGGGTGAACCACGCCAGCGGGAATTCGGCCAGTTGCTGGCAGAGAATCGCTGTGGGGCCTCTTTCAATGGCCCCCGACCGGCGGCGCATCAACCGTGCGCGCGATTGCCCGGGATTCTCCAGTCCCCGGAGAATCCCGGAGGGGCAGCACGGTAGCACGGTGGTTAGCATAAATGCTTCACAGCTCCAGGGTCCCAGGTTCGATTCCCGGCTGGGTCACTGTCTGTGCGGAGTCTGCACGTTCTCCCCGTGTCTGCGTGGGTTTCCTCCGGGTGCGCCGGTTTCCTCCCACAGTCCAAAGATGTGCGGGTTAGGTGGATTGGCCAGGCTAAATTGCCCTTAGTGTCCTAAAAAAAAAATAAGGTTAATGGGGGTTGTTGGGTTACTGGTATAGGTATATGTCGGCTTGAGTAGGGTGATCATTGCTCGGCACAACATCGAGGGCCGAAGGGCCTGTTCTATGCTGTACTGTTCTAATTCTAATCGCAGGAGCAGCGTTCGACCCGATCGCGGGTCTGACGCCCCAGTCACCTCCCCCGCGCTGAGCACGATTGCGCGTGGAAGCTCGGAGAATCCCGGCACCGTGATAGTTGCATGGTCACCCTTACTGCCACTAGCTTTATACTCCAGATATTATTAACCAAATTTCAATTCCGTTCAACGCCATGGGTGGGATTTGAGCGCAGAGCATCATCCAGGGCCTTTGGATTACTCATCCAGTGATGTTACCGCTGCCCCACGATCTCTCCATGAGAATTGTAACTGTGAGAAAAGACTGAACAGGCTCGGGTTGTTTTCTCTGGAGCAGAGGAGGCTGGGGGGGGGGGGGGGGGAATTTAATTAAGGTGTATAACGTTATGAGGGACCCAGACAAGGAGGATTTATTTCCCTCAGCAGAGGGATCAACCAGAGACAGGGATTCCGTGTAATTGGTGAAAGCATTATAGGACAATTGAGGTATATTGTTTTAACTTCCGAGGTTGACGAGGATCTGGAATTCGCTGCCTGAAGGAGTGATAGAGGCAGGAAATCTCACCATCAATCTGTAAAGCCAAGGCCCCATCCGCCTGGGTGTAGGGTTGACAGTATTTTGAAGCAGTGTGGGAGTGTTCTCCCCGGTGTCTCATCCTTCATTCAACACTATGGGAAAAAAAACAATGACCAGGTGATTATCACATTGCTGTTTGTGGAGCTTGATATGTTACACTGGAAAAGTACTTAATTGGCTGGATTTTATACTCGCCTGCTGACGGATTTAAAGGTGGGTAGGGCTGGGGGCACGTACAATCCAGTGGGAGGCCTTCTCCCACCTACCCACCCACCCTAGGTCTCTCTAAAATTTTACAAGGGGCAGGAGAAGCATCGGGCAGCCCAATAAGGCCCATTAGTCGCCCATTAATGGCAACTTAGACAGCACTGTGGCACAGTGGGTTAGCCCTGCTGCCTCACGGCGCCGAGGTCCCAGGTTCGATCCCGGCTCTGGGTCACTGTCCGTGTGGAGTTTGCACATTCTCCCCGTGCCCGCGTGGGTTTCGCCCCCACAACCCAAAAGATGTGCAGGGAAGGTGGATTGGCCATGCTAAATTGCCCCTTAATTGGAAAAAATGAATTGGGTACTCTAGATCAGGCATTGTCAAACTCAGGGGGGTGACCCACGGGAGGGTCGCAGGCGGGTGTCGGGAGGGTCGCGGAGCTGTCCGTTGCGGCGCTCCTGATCGCTAAAATCCGCGCACAACAGCCACAGCAGACGGCTTTTAATAATGCCGGACGCAAGCGGCCTTCAAAATGGCCAGGAAAGGATTAAAAATTTGTCCGCACTGTACATGCGCACCGATGATTGGGCACGCATGCGTAGTGCGGCCGCCTTTTTCTTTATATGGTTGCAACCTTTTTTTTCCAACTTCGGGGGGGCCAAAGGGACCAAAAGGTCAAAGGGACCATTGGGGCCAAAGGGATCCAAAACTATTTCCTCCATTTTTGTCAGCAACAAACAAGGTAAGAGAAAATGGTGGGTCGCGCATGTTGGCTGGCGTGGGTCGCGAAGGTCAGCCGGCGTGGGTCGCGCAGGTTGGCCGGTGTGGGTCGCGAAGGTTGGCCGGTGTGGTCCGCGCCGGTTGGCTGGCGTGGGTCGCGCAGGTTGGCCGGCGTGGGTCGCGCCAGTTGGCCGGCGTGGGCCACGAAGGTCGGCCGGCGTGGGTCGTGAAGGACGGCAGGCGTGGGTCGCGAAGGTCGGCCGGCGTGGGTCGCGAAGGACGGCTGGCGTGGGTCGCGAAGGTCGGCCGGCGTGGGTCACAAAGGTCGGCCTGCATGGGTCGCGAAGGTCGGCTGGCGTGGGTCGCGAAGGTCGGCCGGTGTGGGTCGCGAAGGTCGGCCGGTGTGGGTCGCGAAGGTCGGCTGGCGTGGGTCGCGAAGGTCGGCCGGTGTGGGTCGCGAAGGTCGGCTGGCGTGGGTCGCGAAGGTCGGCCGGTGTGGGTCGCGAAGGTCGGCCGGCGTGGGTCGCGAAGGTCAGCCGGGTTGGTAAAAATGCGTTCCCGGAAAAAAAGTTTGAAAAACACTGCTCTAGATTTTTAAAAAAAATTAATGGCAACTTAAGGCCCTCGTCGCTCCCTCGCTGATATTTTATCTGCAGAGGGATGGGGGGATGGGGCGGGGGGGGGGGGGGGGAGGGGGGGGGAGGGGGGGAGGGGGAGGGGGGGGAGGGGGAGGGGAGGGTGGGAGGGGGAGGGTGGGAGGGGGAGGGGGGGAGAGGGAGGGGGGGGGAGCTATGCAGGAAGCCCAGCAGCCTTAGCTGAACATGTTGGTGTGAGGAAAAGGGAGAAAGCTCTTTTGCCAGCCCCAGGTTCACTGGAGGAACCACCCCACCCCACCCAATGTCATCTCCATTTTTTCACCCCCCCGCGACCTCTTGAACCAGGCCGCTCCCCTCCCCTCCCCCGATAGCCCCTCACCACCTTCACTGAGAGACCCCACCCCGGGATTACCCAGGCTCCTCAGTCTGGTGGGGCTTCCTGTTGTCCCGGCAGTGGCCACCGTTCCTGACTGGCGCTGTGGGATCTACAGACCTGCCAGTCTTGTTGCTGAAACTAATTAGTGGCCCGGCGACTCTGTTCCTCCACGTTTAACGTTTAAAAATTAAATGTACTGTCTTTTGAGCCAGGGTTCCATATTGGGATCTTCCCGTCCAATTATAACATCAACGCACTTAACCGGGCAGCAGTGGGTCTTTCCCTGGAGCAAGAACCTGGGGGCATAAGTCCCGCCCACTAAGATTGCCAGTTAATCAGACGCTGGGAGCTCTATTGATCGGCAGCGCCACTGGGAGGTGGTGGTTGTTACTGGTATGACATCCACCTGAGGCCTAAGATTGCCTGAAGTGAATGATGATGGGAGGAGGTGGTAGGAGATAGTCATCATTGGGCCACCTACTTCACGATACTAGGTCCCTCGATCAGGCCCTGAGTACTTTTGAACGAGGGGCCTCCCGCAGCCAGGAGGCCGCGAGCAACCCCACACCCTTCATGGTGACACTCTGTCCAAAGCTGGGTTAATGCACGGGGCTGCAGGTACATCTTAAACTACGATGGTCTCATTAACACATAAAGTCCCTTTAAGCACACAGGTTGGCAAATGGGAGTTTCCAAACTCCACTCCCAAAAACACACTTTAAAATCTTCTCTCATAATCATGTGTTCCCTTTGCAGTATGCATCCCGAAATCCAGTCCGGGTTTTACAATTGACACTTTTAACCCAAGCTCCGCTCCACTTTTAACAGCGAATCCAGTGCAGTATTTTACACCATCCTCTTTTCGGTTTAATGCATGTGAGCATTAATTACCCACTTAAGCACCTCAATTAGTAATAGCGCAAGAGGGACATCCACATAGGTTGGTGAAACAATAATGTGGGTTCTTTATTTGATGATAAGATCATATACATCTTAGTGTCATCTGCAAGTTTGCCTATGACATGAGGATAGGTGGAGTTGCAGATAATGAAGGGGACTGTCAGAGAATACAGCAGGGCAGCACGCTAGCATTGTGGATAGCGCAATTGCTTCACAGCTCCAGGGTCCCAGGTTCGATTCCCCGCTTGGGTCACTGTCTGTGCGGAGTCAGCACATCCTCCCCGTGTGTGCGTGGGTTCCCTCTGGGTGCTCCGGTTTCCTCCCACAGTCCAAAGATGTGCGGGTTAGGTGGATTGGCCATGATAAATTGCCCTTAGTGTCCAAAATTGCCCTTAGTGTTGGGTGGGGTTACTGGGTTATGGGGATAGGGTGGAGGTGTTGACCTCGGGTAGGGTGCTCTTTCCAAGAGCCGGTGCAGACTCGAAGGGCCGAGTGGCCTCCTTCTGCATTGTAAATTCTATGATAATCTATGATTAATCTAGGACAAAGGTTCAGGACAACATCGGTAGATTGGAGATTTGGGCAGAGAAATGGCAGATGGCGTTCAATCCAGACAAATGCGAGGTGATGCATTTTGGAAGATCAAATTCAGATATGAATTATACAGTAAATGGCAGAACCCGTAGGAACATTGACATACAGAGGAATCTGGGCGTGCAGGTTCATTGTTCCATGAAAGTGGCAATGCAGGTGGATAAGGTGGTCAAGAAGGCGTATGGCATGCTTGGCTTCATCGGCCGGGGTATTGAGTGCAAGAGTTGGCAGGTCATGATGCAGTTGTATGAAACTTGTGAGGCCACATTTGGGATACTGCCTGCAGTTCTGGTCACCACATTACCAGAAGGACGTGGATGCTTTGGAGAGAGTGCAAAGAAGGTTTACCAGGATGTTGCCTGGTCTGGAGGGTGTTAACTATGAGGAGAAGGGCAGCACGGTGGCACAGTGGTTAGCACTGTGGCCTCACGGCACCAAGGTCCCAGGTTCGATCCCGGCTCTGGGTCACTGTCCGTGTGGAGTTTGCACATTCTCCCCGTGTTTGCGTGGGTTTCGCCCCCACGACCCAAAGATGTGCAGGGTAGGTGGATTGGCCACGCTAAATTGCCCTTTAATTGGAAAAAATGAATTGGGTGCTCTAAAAAATTTTTTTTAAAACTATGAGGAGAGACTGAATAAACTCGGATTGTTTTCGTTGGAAAGATGGAGGCTGAGTGGAGACCTGATTGAGGTCTGCAAAATTACGAGAGGTATATGTGGTGAATGTGATTCACATCGGATTATAATCTGTATATACATGTGCCTATATTGTAAGTGCAGTCGCACTACCTGACCACCAGGGGGAGTAGCTCTGGGAATGCTCGAGAATTGTACTGGGCTTCTCCCTTGGTTCCGCCCAGGACTCCTCCCCCTGGAGCTGCTGTATAAAGATCAGTGTCACATGGTCAGCCGGCCAGTTCACCGAACGTTCAATGGCTAACCGGCTGGCTCTGTTGTGAGTATATTAAAACCGCTATTCTAATCCTACAAGCACGTGTCCGTAGAATTGTTGGTTCCAACAGTATAGACAGGGTGAATAGTCAGAAGCTTTTTCCCAGGGTGGAAGGATCAATGACAGGGGACACAGGTTCGAGGTGAGAGGGGGAAAGTTTAGGGGAGATGTGCGGGGAAGTTTTTCACACAGAGGGTGGTGGGTGCCTGGAACGTGTTGCCAGTGGAGGTGGTGGAGGCAGGCACTACAGCAACGTTTAAGATGTATCTTGACAGACACATGAACGGGTGGGGAATGGAGGAATACAGATCGTATGGGCAATAAGTAGTCGGTGTAAATGAGGAATCTGGATCGGCGCAGGTTTGTTGGGCCTAAAGGGCCTGTTCCTGTGCTGTAAAGTTCTTTGTTCTTTGCCCAGATAAAGGGAACAAAAAGGGAACATGTTCCTGATTGGCTGCAAGTTCTGGCACTAATACATGACATCCTGTCTTGAGCTGTGTGCTGATTGGCCACGGTTTACGATACGCCCTTTAGAGTCTTTTTTCAAATAAATTTAGAGTTCCCAATTATTTTTTTCCAATTAAGGGGCAATTTAACGCGGCCAATCCCCCTACCCTGCGCATCTTTGTGATGTGAGACCCACGCAGACACAGGGAGAATGTGCTAACTCCACAGGGATGGTGACCCAGGGCCGGGATCGAAACCGGGTCCTCAGCGCACGTCCCTTAAAGTCATACGTGACCGCATCACAACAGTCACCACGGACCTAATCAGGGCAGAGGCTGGACAGCTCTGTGTCCACAGCCAAAATCCAGCCTCCCGCCCGAATACATGTACCACCCTCCCCCCCCCCCCCCCCAACCCCCTCACCTCCCCCACCAGCTCACTTCCCATGGAAAAGGCCTTAAATTCCACCTATAGTGTGAGACAAACTTAACAACCTCCTGATGGTAGATCAAATTGGAAAAGGCGCACAGTGAGTTCCTGCTTAGACATGTTTGCCAGATGACAATTGCACATTTTCATTACGCCTGAACCGGCCTTTGATTGGAACCCAGAATCGTTCGGACCATGAAGCATGAAGGAAGGTTAAGTCTTGCCTTCCAGGGGTCTCTGACCCTGAGACAATTTCCGTCCCCTTTGAGCTGGTTGTAATTGGAGCTTTGCGGAGACTGAGAGGATCACTCAAAGAGAAACACACTCACACGGAAGGACATTGGTCAAAGGTCAAAAGGTGTGTGTTTGGATGCCGTCTCCTAACGGTGACGGATAAATGTGAAAGGGCAATGTTTATCAGTCACGGGTGAAACCAATTATTTGCTAATTATCTGGAGATAATATAGGAAAACCAATGATCCAGGGACATCTCACTAAAGAGGGGAGATTGGCAACATGAGACTGGAGGAGGATCTAATTTCAAATGTGTGGGCTCATCGGTTAAGAGTAAAATTATATCTGTTCTGTATCATAGAATTTGCAGTGCCGAAGGAGGCCATTCGGCCCATCGAGTCTGCACCGGCTCTTGGAAAGAGCACCCTACCCAAGGTCAACACGTCCACCCTATCCCCATAACCCAGTAACACCAAATGTATATCCTGCGTACTTGTGTAAAGTTATGTGGGGAGAGAAGCCCCGAGTGCTCTTAAAGCAGCGAAGGGAGAGTTACACGTGGTGTTCGAAATCATAATCTTTATTATGAGGGGCTCGGATAGAGTGTAAATAGGGAGGAACTATTTCAAATGAATGGCAACAGGATCAGTGACTACATAACACAGAGTTCAAACAATTGGCAAAATGAAATGAAAATCGCTTATTGTCACAAGTAGGCTTCAATGAAGTTACTGTGAAAAGCCCCTAGTCGCCACATTCCGGTGCCTGTTCGGGGAGGCTGGTACGGGAATGACCAGAGGGAAGCTGAACAAGTCATTTTTTTTATTTGTTCATGGGATGTGGGTGTCGCAGGCTGGGCCACCATTTGTTGCCCATCCCTACTTGCCCTGGAGGGGGCAGTTAAGAGTCAACCACGTTGCTGTGGGTCTGGAGTCACATGTAGGCCAGACCGGGTAAGGACGGCAGATTTCCTTCTCTAAAGGCCATTAGTGAACCAGATGTGGTTTTACAACAATCGACAATGGTTTCATGGTCATCGTTAGACTTTTCATTCCAGATTTTTAATTGAATTGAAATGTCACCATCTGCAGTGGAGGGATTTGAACCTGGGTCCCAGAACATTACTCTGGGTTTCTGGTTAACTAGTCCAGTGACAATACCACTACGCCACCACCTCCCGATCTGGAGTGTGCTGTTTGTCCGAAAGGACGGTGGAAGCACGTTCAACAAAGTGGGTATAAACTTGAAAAGGAAAAAGGTGCAGAAATATGGGGCAGGAGCACGGGACTAATCTTCTCGTTCAAAGAGCACAATGATCTGCACGGATACATTGGGCTGGATGGATGGCCTCTTTCAAATGATCCAGATGTTGAGGATTGTCAGATTGAATAGAGGATAATTAGGCTAGGGCTCTGAAGGTGAACGCTATTGATGGAGATAGAAATAAATATGTACAGCGACATAACTCCAAGGTGATCAAGGCCAGGGACCCAAATATTCAAGAACAGGACGCTAGGGAAAAGTGATGAAGTAGCTCTGTTAATTAAAGTGACATTTGTACAATAGAGAGAGAGATGATGTTGGTTCTAAAAGTCAAGATGTAGAATCAGTTTGGATAGAGATGAGAAATAACAAAATAACAGGGGCTGGTTTAGCACACTGGGCTAAATAGCTGGATTGTAATGCAGAATAAGGCAGCAGCACGGGTTCAATTCCTGCACCAGCCTCCCTGAACAGGCGCCGGAATGTGGTGACTAGGGGGCTTTTCACAGTAACTTCATTTGAAGCCTACTTGTGACAATAAGCAATTATTATATTGTTGAGAAGTCGTTTGTGGGAGTGTTAATGAGGGGTTTGTAAGAAAAGTACTGCAATAATTGTGGGTGACTTTGATCTACATGGAGATTGGATGAGTGGTTTTAGTGGTTCAGAAATCCACTTTTCAGAGCGAGAATCAGTGCTGTCTAGCAAATCCTACCAAGGTTCTTTTGGTAGCGTGGTCCCTTTAAGGGGGCGATTCCTCATGGGCCACGTGTCGGGCCCTATGCCTATGGGGATGGAGCGCGTGAACATTGGTCTATCAGATATTTAGAGGTAGATCTGGCTATTGGGTTTGGTCAGAGTCAGCCTGGGAGACCCATGAAGTAATTGTGCTGTCCGGTGTACATAGTTCAATAAACCACTGTTGTGTTTTAACACTGCCGCCTCAATCGCCCACAATATAACCGTTCTACAATATACAGCAAATGCTTGTATATTCAAGACCCCTATTTCTTACCCCTCAGATCCCCACTCCCTTTCTCTCTCTGTCGAGCCTTCGCCCCGCACCATCCTGATGATGGCTGCCTTCTCGCCCTCCCGCTCCGCACAACCGCCCGCTCTCCCCATCTTTCTGCTGATCTTGAATTTCTAAAGATAAATTTAGAGGACTCAATTCTCTTTTCTTCCAGTTAAGGGGCGATTTAGCGTGGCCAATCCACCTAGCCTGCACATCATTGGGGTTGTGGGGGGTGAGACCCACGCAGACACGGGGGGGGGGGGGGGGGAATGTGCAAACTCCACACGGACAGTGAGCTGGGGCCGGGATTGATGCAGGTCCTCGGCGCCGTGAGGTAGCAGTGCTAACCACTGTGCCACCGTGCCGCCCCTTGATCTTGAATTTTGAAGATATAGTGTCATGCTGTTTCCAGCTCGTGCAATCGAATTGGACGAGGGGCTGCGCGGCATTTGTTTTCCAAATTGTTCATATCTGCCTGGCTTGCCATGGAACCCCTGGCACAGAACCCCCTGGCGCGGAACCTCCCCGGCACGGAACTCCCTGGCGCGGAACCCACTTTGGGAAACCCCGTCTTATTTCCTCGAAAGTAGCCCACTAGACGAAGCCTGTCCAAGGGCAGGCCCGCAGAAGGTAGATTGATCCAGCCCACCACTCCGCTGGGTGGCGTCGTGTGCTGACAGAAGGGCATCACGTCCGGGATGCGCCTTGGCGTCTCACCAAGTGGATGGGCGGCATTGACTTTGTGTGGCAGGCTGGAAGGCAGGCGTGCCTCACTGAATCAGTGCCCCATCAGGCTGTGAAGGAAGTAAGGCGATAAATTAGCCTTCTCATCAGCAGCCTGTTCTCGAAGGTGCAGACGTGTCTTGTTTGGAGAAATAATGAGGAAACCACCGAGACTGTTTTTCCACCAGTGGATTTCTTAACGACTAAACCACTCATCCAACCTCCATGTAGATCAAATTCACCCACGATTATTGCAGTAACTTTCTTACAAACCCTCATTATTTCTTCCTGTGCACTCTGTCCTACAGTGCAGTTATTATTTATTTATAAACTTAGAGTACCCAATTCATTTTTTCCAATTAAGGGGCAATTTAGCGTGGCCAATCCACCTACTCTGCACATTTTTGGGTTGTGGGGGCGAAACCCACGCAGACACGGGGAGAATGTGCAAACTCCACACGGACAGTGACCCAGAGCCGGGATCGAACCTGGGACCTCAGCGCCGTGACGCTGCAGGGCTAACCCACGGCGCCACCGTACTGCCCCACAGTCCAGGTATTATAAAATACTCCTACAAATGACATCTTACCTGTATTATTTCTCACCTCTATCTAAACTGATTCTACATCTTTTTTTTTTTAATTTAGAGTACCCAATTATTTTTTCCAATTAAGGGGCAATTTAGCGTGGCCAAGCCGCCTCTCCTGCACATCTTTGGGTTGTGAAACCCACGCAAACACGGGGAGAATGTGCAAACTGCACACAGGCAGTGAACCAGGGTCGGGATTTGAACCCGGGTCCTCAGCGCCGTTGGCAACGATGCTAACCACTGTGCCACCGTGCTGCCCGACTGATTCTACATCTTGATCTTTAGACCTAACATCATCTCTCTCTATTGTACTAATGCCACTTTAATGTCAAAAATAGAATTTGTAGCTTCTCTTGAATAGCAGATATTCCCTTGAGTGCTCGAAATGTCAATTCATGCCCAGTTATTTATCCATTCCAGCATCAGAAGCAATTATACCGTAGAATTCCTAATCATTCAGCCCTTCAAGCTTGCCCTGACCCTCCAAACGAGCAGCCCCCGCCCCCCCCCGGGTCCTTGACGCTGCGAGGCAGAAGTGCTAACCACTGTGCCGCCCCCCTCAAGCCTGGCGGTTTTAAGTGAGAGACTAAACATTTACATTCATTTTTCTCTTAATTCCTTCATGGGAAGTGGGCGTCGCTGGCTGGGCCTGCATTTCTTGCCCGTCCCTAGTTGTCCATGTGGCTTGCTCGGCCGTTGATGAGTCCACCACATTGCTGTGGGTCTGGTGTCACATGTAGGCCAGACTGGGTCAGGACGGCAGATTTCCTTCCCTGAAGGACATAAGAGAACCAGATGGGTTTTTACGACAGTCGATAATCGGTTTCATGGTCATCAGTAGACTTTTAATTCCTGATATTTTATTGAATTCAGATTTCGCCATCTGCAGTGACGGGATTCGAACCTGGGTTTCCAGAGCATCATCCCCGCTCACAAGCCCAGTGAAAATGCCACTGCGCTATATTGTCCAGAAAATCCCTGAGTACTCAAGGCTCCATTTTCTTACAATATTGGCCGTGATTCCTGGCAGAATTCCCATTGCTCCTCTTCCACAGAGTGCCTTGTGATCATTTACGCTCACCTGAGGCAGCAGCAGCGTCCCTTCAGTACTGGATTGTGTGCTCAAGATGGGACGTGATCAGATGTCACATGACCAGGAATCATGTGACAGCCATCACTTTGGTCAGGCGTCAGGTGGTTAGAATGTCACGTGATCAAAGACACCAGCGTTTCCTGCAGCTAAACCCGCCAGCCCTAACTCTGAACTGTATCCTTTCTATTGTCAAAAAATTAGCGGGAGGCAAAAATGAGGGATTTCAAAAAACCCGATGGGCTCACGTGCCAGCACGCCTGGGAGTTTGTTGTTTGGCAATGCATTCACATCATCCAGAATCCTTCTGGGCAGATGCAGTCTGAGAACTGCCGCTGCTTAACGTTAAGGAAAGCAATTAAACCAATTAGCAAATCCTCTAGTCAATTCATCTGGAATTTGAGACACAGGAACACGATTCACAGTGTACCTTTGGGATGGAGTACAATTGGATTGAAATGGTCGAGCTTTGATTAACCCCTCACTGCACTGGGTTGGGAAAGTGTATTGTGCGTAGCAGGTGATGTTATGCAGCAGACCTGTCACTCCCTGTTCAAACCAGCACCCCGGGGAGCACAGAATAAACCTCAAGCTGCTTTTAATTCGTCGCCAGGGCATTTGACCATACTTTTTCCACTCTTCACATTGGAACGCTAGGCACTGGCAAACAACTCCACCTCAAGCTGCACCAGATCCCCCTCTGGGAGGGTTTTATTTTTCGCACCGAGTCACTTGTTTACACGGGTTCGCTTGGAATTCTGCGGGGGTTTCAGTTTGAGCCGCTGGAGAGATCAGATTTTTTTTTTAAAGTGCTCACGGTTCACATTCTCGCTTTGCAGGGCACGGGTGGGATTTTCCGGCCATTTTCCTTCTATACTCTTCTTGGATAGTGTCCAGGTCCTACTGCGTTTGGACATGGACTACTTCAATACCTGAAAAATCGCGAATGGTGCTGAACATTTGTGCAGTCATCCGCAAACACCCTCCAACTTCTGGCCAAATGATGGAAGGAAGATCATTGATGAAGCAGCTGAAGATAGTTGGGCCCAGGACACGACCCTGATGAACTCCTGCAGCGATGTCCCATAACTGAGATGACTGACCTCCAACCACCAAAACCATCTTCCTTTGTGCCAGGTATGATTAATAATAATAACCTTTATTGTCACAAGTGGGCTTACATTAACACTGCAATGAAGTTACTGTGAAAATCCCCCAGTCGCCTCATTCTGGCGCCTGTTCGGGTACACAGAGGGAGAATTCAGAATGTCCAAATCACCTAACAGCACGTCTTTCGGGACTTGTGGGAGGAAACCGGAGGAAACCCACGCAGACACGGGGAGAACGTGCAGACTCCGCACAGACAGTGACCCAAGTCGGGAATTGAACCTGGGACCCTGGCGCTGTGAAGCAACAATGCTAACCACTGTGCTACCGTGCTGCCCACCAACCAACCAACCAGCGCAGAGTTTCTTTCCCATTGACGCCAGATTTACTCGGGCTCCTTGGTAACCCAATTGGTCACAGCCTTGATGTTAAGGACAGTCATTTCATCTCTTTGCCCACCCGGACAGGCGCCGGAATGTGGCGACTAGGGGCTTTTCACAGTAACTTTATGCTTATGACAATAAAAGCTTATTATTATTATGACGTTTAGACCAAAGCTGTAATGGGGTCAGAAGCTGAGTGCCCTGCCACAACCCAAACTGAGTGTCAGTGAGCAGGTTATTTCTGAGTATGGGCCACTTGATAGCTTTCAAGAACCACCCTACCCCATATCTGGCAGAGTCTGCAGGTCGCACATCAGACCTATCAGTCGGTTCACAGCCGTGGTGAAAGCAAGCCATCCCCAATCCCGAGGGACTGGCTAAGAAGAGGGAAGATTTTTTGTGGGATCTTGTCATGCACAGATTGGTGGCCGATTATCCTACATTCCAACACTGAGTACACTTCAAATGTATTTCATTGGCTTCAGTGCTTTGGGACACCCTGTGGTCATTCAAGGATCTATACAAATTCAGTCTCTCTATGGCAGGAATGCGATTACCTGATCACCTGTGGCACATGCTCCCTGTATTCACAATTCCTCTCTCTCGAGCCACAAGACAAGGCCGGTATAACGTGGTCAAGGTATTCCCATGTTACTGTGGCGGGGGCAGGTTTAGCTCAGTTGGCCGGACGGCTGGTTCGTGATGTCGAGCGAGGCCAACAGCACGAGTTCAATTCCCGTGCCGGCTGAGGTTATTCATGAAGGCCCCGCCTTCTCAACCTTGTTTCTCGCCTGAGGTGTGGTGACTCTCAGGTTAAATCACCTCCAGTCAGCTCTCCCCTATGGTCACCTGGGGCCATGGTGACCTGGATTTAGATTTGGATTTTGTTTATTGTCATGTGTACCGAGGGACAGTGAAAAGTATTTTTCTGCGAGCAGCTCAACAGATCATTAAGTACATGGGAAGAAAAGAGAATACATAATAGAGCAACATAAAGTACACAATGTAACAAGATAAACACCGGCATCGGATGAAGCACACTGGGGTGTAGTGTTAATGAGGTCAGTCCATAAGAGGGTCATTTAGGAGTCTGGTAACAGCGGGGAAGAAGCTGTTTTTGAGTCTGTGCGTGTTCTCAGACTTCTGTATCTCCTGCCCGATGGAAGAAGTTGGAAGAGTGAGTAAGCCGGGTGAGAGGGGTCTTTGATTACGCTGCCCACTTTCCCCAGGCAGCGGGAGGTGTAGACGGAGTCCATGGATGGGAGGCAGGTCTTTGTGATGGACTGGGCGGTATTCACAACTCTCTGAAGTTTCTTGCGGTTTTGGGCCCAGCAATTTACCTTTATGTTACTATACTATATGTCAGTGATATATGAAAAATGAAAATCGCTTATTGTCACAAGTAGGCTTCAATGAAGTTACTGTGAAAAGCCCGTTATCGCCACATTCCGGCGCCTGTTCGGGGAGGCTGGTACGGGAATATATGTTCCTGATCAAGAACCATTTTCAACCAAAATGAAATGAAATGAAAATGAAATGAAATGAATGAAATGAAAATCGCTTATTGTCACGAGTAGGCTTCAATGAAGTTACTGTGAAAAGCCCCTAGTCGCCACATTCCGGCGCCTGTCCAGGGAGGCTGGTACGGGAATTGAACCGTGCTGCTGTCCTCCTTGGTCTGCTTTAAAAGCCAGCGATTTAGCCGAGTGAGCTAAACCAGCCCCGATCTCAAATCCCAAAACAGTGGATTTGTAAAAACGTCGATATCAACAGTCGCATGTTCCAGTATTAGCGCCCGTTTCTAGAAACATTGTGGGCTGGATTCTTCCGTCCCGCCCGCAGCTAGATCGCCACAGGCGGAAGGCGGACCATGGAAAGGACCATTGATCGAGGCGGGAATTTCCCGTTGTCAGGCAGGCTCGGCTGGCGAATCCCGGCCATGGACAACAAATGGTGTACTGACTGAAAGTACATTTTTAGCAGCAGATCCTGCACATACATACCACCAAATGGTGTCAATTCTTCAATAACTACGTTGTTACTTAAGTGTTCAAGGTTTTTATGGCAGCACCTCCCAAACCTCTGACCTCCACTTTGCAGGACAAGGGCATCAAGACATGGGAAACCCATCTCCATTTCCCCTCCAGGTCACACAGCATGCTGACTGGGAAATGCATCGGCCATTCGTTCATCGTCAAACTCCTTCACAGAGCCTTTATGTGGCATTTGTTACAGATCTCTAATTGCCCTCCAACTGAGTGTCTCGCTGGGCCATTTCAGGAGGCAGTTAAAAGCCAAACACATTGCTGTGGGCCTGGAGTCACACAGAGGCCAGACCGGGTAAGGACGGCAGATTTCCCTCTCTCCGAATTAATGAACCAGGTGGGTTTTTACAGCAATCGATGACAGTTGTCATGGTCACCTTTACTGAAACTAGCTTGCCACTCCAGATTTATGAATTGAATTTGGGTTTTACCAGCTGCTGTGGTGAGATCTGAACCTATGTTCTGGGTGCATTACCCTGAGCCTTTGGATTGCTAGTCCAGTAAAGTTACCACTTTGTCATTGTGCTGATATGCATGACTGTAGATACACAAGGGGTTAATGTAAGTACACGTAGACTAGCTAGACACTAGAGGGAACACCAGAGACATGACACAGACACCCAACCAATAGGTCAGTAAGATAGGACACGACCAATGGGCATTCACGATACACACAGAGGTGACACTACCACAGGGGGGGCATTACACCAACCCATATATAAAAGACACAGCACACATGATCTTCCTCTTTCCAGTGGAGACACTCAGTGAGTACAGACACAGGGTTGATTCAACATCACACCCACCACGTGGATTGTAGCAGACTGGTTCGTCAGTCTGAGTAGCTATAGAAGGATTAACAGTAGAAGCGAAGCCAAGTAGGAGAATTGTAAATAGTTTAATAAACGTGTTGAAGTTATCTTCACGTCTGAACCTTTGTCAGAGTGAACATCAAGGAAGCAGCTTCTGCTACGCCAAGAGCATAACAAGACAGTCATCACCTCCCCTTCTACTCTTTAACCTTCATCGATTGGAAGCTTCGACTGCTTCCTTGGTGGAAATGGGTTCGTGACCCAGAAATGAACCCATCTCCAGCATCCCGTCGCCTCTGCCAATATTTGCCCCTTTGTTCTCTTTAGTCCAGGCCTGTAGATTCCTACAAGCGAAAATAATAATTGGCCATGCTAAATTGCCCGTAGTGTCCTAATAAAAGTAAGGTTAAGGGGGGGGTTGTTGGGTTACAGGTATAGGGTGGATATGTGGGTTTGAGTAGGGTGATCATGGCTCGGCACAACATTGAGGGCCGAAGGGCCTGTTCTGTGCTGTACTGTTCTATGTAGCACCATTCATGACCTCGGGATGAACCCAAAGCATTGTACAGCCAATGAAGCACATACTTCTAATGCACAGCAAGCTCCTACAAACAGTGATAAGTTCACAGCCAGAGAGTCTATTTTATAATGTTGGTTGAGGGATAATAATAATCTTTATTAGTGTCACAAGTGGCACTGTGAAATTCTCCCTCTGTGTACCCAAACAGGCGCCGGAATTTGGCGACTAGGGGCTTTTCACAGTAACTTTTCACAGTAACAAGTCTACTTGTGACAATAAAAAGATTATTATTATTAAAAGCCCCTATCGCCACATTCCGGCACCTGTTCGGGTACACAGAGAGAGAATTCAGAATGTCCAATTCACCTAACAAGCACGTCTTTCGGGACTTGTGGGAGGAAACCGGAGCATCCGGGGGAAACCCACGCAGACAGGGGGGAGAACATGCAGACTCCCCACAGACAGTGACCCAAGCCGGGAATCGAACCTGGGACCCTGGCGCTGTGAAGCAAACCACTGAGTTACCATGAAAATGGTCCACAACATCGGAAAGAATTCCTCAAACAGCGCTATGGGAGCTTTTACTTCCGCTTGAGAGGACAGACGAGATGCTTCCGGAAGTCAGCACTTCTGACAGTGCAGGCACTCCCTCAGTACTGCAGTGGGATTGCCAGCCGAGATCTGCCCTGGACATTGGAGGACAATTTGACACAAATCGCCCTCACTCCGAGGCAGGAGGGCTGCCCACTGAGCCATTGTTTGATCCCAGATGCAATCTGATCGCAGCCTGTGTACTTGAATGTCCTGAAGTTAGCTTTTAACGTTCCCCCAGGTGAGTTCCACTTCACCAGTGATCACACTTGACTGACTCTTGTTCAAGTGTGGACAGCCAAGTGTCAGAGAGAGCTGCTGGTCTCAAGGGATCAAAGTTCAAATGGAAATTTGAACTTGAAGCAGAACATTGAATCTTCAATGATTTCAACCCAAATGCCTCTTGATGTTACCCTGCATGAAAACATACGGAACTTTTCTTCATGTTGGTGTGCATTGCACAAGATAGAAATGTTACCAAAATTAATACAGAGCCTTTAACATGTTACAGGCTGCTTCACCAGACTCAAATTTGACACGGATCCACATGAGGGATATTCCTCCCACCCCCGCCCTGCCCCGTCAGCATATTTAAATATTTGGGAGGGGGTGTTTGTAAAATAAACCCGTCCTCCATATTACAGCCTGTCACCTTTTGAGGTCCTTCATTGGCCAACGAATCATACCATCGTTGGTGGCCATGACATCATCTACCTGGGCCCCAAGTTGTGCAATCCCCTCACTACCACCTCTATCCCTCTTTTCCTATTTTACCCAACTCTCCTCAACACCTACTGCTTTGACCGAGCACTGGGTCACCTGTCCGACTATCTCCTTCGGTGTCTCGCTGTCGTCCGTTGTCTGAGAGACGCTCGTGTAGCGCACGCCGGGACATTTTACTATATTAAAGGTGCCACGTAAATACATATTGACGTCGCTCACTCCTTCCCACGCTCCCTCTTCCCTGAGAGCAGGCTAGCTTCAGTCAGCTTTGTCAACAGCTCATGCTGATTTACACATCTCTATTGCAGAGGTCACAACAGCTTGTTACACTGTCAGCTGGGATGCACTCCCTTAGTCTAAATGCTTTGATTAATGTATCCATTCAGGTCATATCCAGTGTATAGCACTTGACCCATAACAGTCCATCATAGAAAGAAACACCACAGAAGGAGTCCGTTCGGCCCATCCTGCCTGTGTTGGCCCCTTGAAAGGGTTATCCAATTAGTCCCATTCCCTCTGATATCTCCCCACTGTCCTTTTCCTTTGCAAATGCAAATACAATTCTGTTTGAAAGCTATTACTTCTCTACAACTCTTTCAGGTGGAACCATGCAGATTGATGACCACGGCTTTGCATTTTATTTATTTTCTAAGGGGCAATTTAGCGGGGCCAATCCACCTACCCTGCACATCTTTTTGGGTTGTGGGGGTGAGAGACCCACGCAGACACGGGGAGGAGGTGCAAACTCCACACGAACAGTGACCCGGGGCTGGGATCAAATTTGCATCCTCTGCGCCGTAAGGCAGCAGTGCTAACCACTGCACCACCGTGTCACCCAACTTTGCATTTTTAATAATAAATTTAGAGTACCCAATTCATTTTTTGCAATTAAGGGGCAATTTAGCCAATCCACCTAGCCTGCACATCTTTGGGTTGTGGGAGTGAGATCCACGCAGACACGGGGAGAATGTGCAAACTCCACATGGAAAGTGACCCGGGGCTGGGATCGAACCCGGATCCTCAGCGCTGTGAGGCAGCAGTGCTAACCACTGCACCACCATGCCGCCCCAACTTTGCATTTTAAAAGAAAATGCCCCATCATCTCCCTCTCTGCTTCCTGTGCCAATCACCTTCAATCTGTGTCCCTTTCAGTTACCAAGGTTCCTGTCACTGGAAACCTGTCTCTCCCTTTCTACTCAATCGAAACCCATCACAATTTTAAACAACTCTTTTAATTCGCTCCCTACCGCCTCTCCCATAAAGGGGAACAGCCCCAGCTTCTCCAGAGTACAGAGATTAACTTTTAACAAAAGGTGTGTCCCCGAGTACTAGCCTCTATGCTTTATGCTGATCAAGCACAATCGTAAAAAATTCTATTAGTTGCAAACAGCTGAAAAATACATTTTGTTGAAGCTTTTCTTCTTACACTCATCAGGACAATGATAAGAATGCCAGTGTCAGGGAAATAAACTTAATGCTGTATGAGAAGAGAGTGCTGATTGGGTGGCAAGTGGACTCCGATTGATTTCAAACAATGCTTGGCAGTTAACTGTCAGTCACCATCAACTGGTGCATTCTCCATGACAACACACCTACCAATCAGAGTCCACCAGTTCTATTGAAGAGTCCTATTTGATTAGAAAGGTTAACTCTGTTCCCCACTCCACAGATCTACCAGACCTGCTGAGATTTTCCAGGACATTTTGTTTTTAATTTAAATCGGATTGCAGCAAAATGGCACCTTAACATTGTTTGCTGTTGGCAGCACTGTGGAATTTGCACCATAATTAGCAAAGGGCAGAATCCCAAGGGCTGGCAGCTGGGGTATCGAGCTGCATTTAAACTAGTGCACAAGCAAGCCGGTGAACGGCGCAATGCCGGGTTGAAGGAAAATACTTCTTTTACGGAATGAACTTGGCCCCAAACCCCGTTTCGTAAAAATAGGTTTTACCTGTGATTGCCGTGGCGGATGGCTCAACCAGCAGTTGTCCTGGCAACTAGAATGGCAGGTTCCTGCGGCAGGTTCTGCACCTGGAACCTCATTTTTTAAAACAAGTAAAAACATTTCCAATTAAGGGGCAATTTAGCGTGGGCAATCCACCTACCGTGGATTGGCCACGCTAAATTGAGAGTGCTAAATTGGGGAAAGGCCGAGTGTAACAAAATTCGGCAGGAACTAGGGAATGTGGATTGGGAGCAGCTGTTTAAGGGTAAATCCACATTTGAAATGTGGGAGTCTTTGAAGGAAAGGTTGATTAGAGTGCAGGACAGACATGTCCCTGTGAAAATGAGGGTGAGAAATGGCAAGATTAGGGAACCATGGATGACGGATGGAATTGTGAGACTAGCTAAGATGAAAAAGGAAGCATACATAAGAGCGAGGCGACTCAAAACTGATGAAGCTTTGGAGGAATATCACTAAAGTAGGACAAATCTCAAACGCGCAATAAAGAGGGCTAAAAGGGGTCATGAAATATCTTTGGCTAACAGGGTTAAGGAAAATCCCAAAGCCTTTTATTCGTATATAAGGAGCAAGAGGGTAACTAGAGAAAGGATTGGCCCACTCAAAGACAAAAGAGGGAATTTATGCATGGTGTCAGAGGAAATGAGTGAGATTCTTAATGAGTACTTTGCATCGGTATTCACCAAGGAGAGGGACAAGACGGATGTTGAGGCTAGGGATGGATGTTTAAATACTCTAGGTCATGTCGGCATAAGGAAGGGGGAAGGTCTTGGTTATTCTAAAAGGCATTAAGGTGGACAAGTCCCCAGGACCGGATGGGATCTATCCCAGGTTCCTGAGGGAAGCGAGGGACGAAATAGCTGGGGCCTTAACAGATATCTTTGCAGCATCCTTGAGCACGGGTGAGGTCCCGGAGGACTGGAGAATTGCTAATGTTGTCCCTTTGTTTAAGAAGGGTAGCAGGGATAATCCAGGGAATTATAGACCTGTGAGCTTGACGTCAATGGTAGGCAAACTGTTGGAGAAGATACTGAGGGATAGGATCTATTCACATCTGGAAGAAAATAGACTTATCAGTGATAGGCAGCATGGTTTAGTGCAGGGAAGGTCATGTCTTACAAACCTAATAGAATTCTTTGAGGAAGTGACAAAGTTAATTGATGAGGGAAGGGCTGTAGATGTCGTATACATGGACTTCAGTAAGGCATTTGATAAGGTTTCCCATGGCAGGTTGATGAAAAAAGTGAAGTTGTATGAGGTTCAGGGTGTACTAGCTAGATGGATAAAGACCTGGCTGGGCAACAGGAGACAGAGAGTAGTGGTGGAAGGGAGTGTCTCAAAATGGAGAAGGGTGACTAGTGGTGTTCCACAGGAATCCGTGCTCGGACCACTGTTGTTTGTGATCTATATAAATGACCTGGACGAAGGTATAGGTGGTCTGATGAGCAAGTTTGCAGATGATACTAAGATTGGTGGAGTTGTAGATAGCGAGGAGGACTGTCAGAGAATACAGCAAAATATAGATAGATTGGAGAGTTGGGCAGAGAAATAGCAGATGGAGTGCAATCCAGACAAATGCGAGGTGATGCATTTTGGAAGATCTAACTCAAGAGCGGACTATATAGTCAATGGAAGGGTCTTGGGGAAAATTGATGTACAGAGAAATCTGGGAGTTCAGGTCCATTGTACTCCGAAGGTGGCAACGCAGGTCGATAGAGTGGTCAAGAAGGCATACAGCATGCTTGCCTTCATCGGACGGGGTATTGAGTACAAGAGTCGGCAGGCCATGTTACAGTTGTATAGGACTTTGGTTAGGCCACATTTGGAATACTGCGTGCAGTTCTGGTCGCCACATTACCAGAAGGATGTGGATGCTCTAGGGAGGGTGCAAAGGAGGTTCACCAGGATGTTGCAAGGTATGGAGGGTGCTAGCTGTGAAGAAAGGTTGAGTAGATTAGGATTGTTTTCGTTGGAAAGACGGAGGTTGAGGGGGGACCTGATTGAGGTCTACAAAATTATGAGAGGTATGGACAGGGTGGATAGCAACAAGCTTTTTCCAAGAGTGGGGGTGTCAGTTACAAGGGGTCACGATTTCAAGGTGAGAGGGGGAAAGTTTAAGGGAGCTGTGCGTGGAAAGTTTTTTACGCAGAGGGTGGTGGGTGCCTGGAACGCTTTGCCAGCGGAGGTGATGGAGGCGGGCACAATAGCATCATTTAAGATGCATCTGGACAGGTATATGAACGGGCGGGGAACAGAGGGAAGTAGATCCTTGGAAAATAGGCAACAGGTTTAGATAAAGGATCTGGATCGGTGCAGGCTGGGAGGGCCGAAGGGCCTGTTCCTGTGCTGTCATTTTCTTTGTTCTTTGTACCCTGCACATCTTTGGGTTGTGGGGGTGTGACCCACGCAGACACGGGGAGAATGTGCAAACTCCACACGGATGGTGACCTGGAACCGGAATCAAACCCAGGTCCTCAACGCCATGAGGCAGCAGTGCTAACCACTGCGCCGCCGTGCCGCCTATCTGGAACCATAGTGGGTAACACTGCTGCTTCACAGCTCCAGAGTCCCAGGTTCGATTCCCCGCTGGGTCGCTGTCTGTGCGGAGTCTGCACGTTCTCCCCGTGTCTGCACGGGTTTCCTCCGGGTGCTGCGGTTTCGCCCCACCTCCTCACCTCGCACTCCTCAGACCGTTGCTGCAGTGGCTGCCTGAGTTCCTCAGCACAGCGCCTGTCCAGGTGGACACTGCTGAGTGGCAAGGTGCCAGGCTGGCAGTGCCTAGTTGCCTGGGTGGCATGTTGCCCGTGCCAGTGATCTGGCCTGGAGGTACCCTGTCTTTAAGGGTGAGAGGGGATTCGAGGACCCTCGAAGAGGTACGTTGGGGCAGAGGGGGGAGGATGTGGAGGCCGCGGTGGTGATGCCGAGGGGGGTCAAAAGATCAGAGGCCAAATGAAACGGCAAAGTCCTGTTAGATAGTGGGTCACTCTCGACGCTGCAGATGCCGAGACCCCCCACCCCCCGCTCTCCGCACCCAAAACGGGACTCTGTTTTTACTCCGTTAAGTCGTGCCCCTGGTTTGATGCCAACCTTGATTTCCCGCTGGTGTGGCACAAGATTGAAAGGCCTGTCGACACACTGGTGAACAGCTGTTTTAATGAGTATTCGTGAGATGCAAGTGCAGGCGAATGGCAATCATACCTGCAGCCAAGTAATTCCAATCGGCAGATTTCTGACTTTTTGGCTCCCGCCAGATTGTACGCAACCACCAAACCTGGGATGGGCGAATTCCACCCCAGTCTTACTGTGGCAATAATTACAGGAATTGAGCGATTGTCGTGGTACCATTTCTTCTTTGACGTCATACTGAATGTCCCCTTTCAATCATTGAGGTCAATACAAATCTGTCCACTTCTCTGCCCAGCGATGTTCAACACACAATGCACAACGTTCTTTGGGAAATCCATTTCATAGATTATCATAGAATTTACAGTGCAGAAGGAGGCCATTCGGCCCATCGAGTCTGCACCGGCTCTTGGAAAGAGCACCCCACCCAAGGTCAACACCTCCACCCTATCCCCATAACCCAGTAACCCCACCCAACACTAAGGGCAATTTTTGGATACTAAGGGCAATTTATCATGGTCAATCCACCTAACCTGCACATCTTTGGACTGTGGGAGGAAACCGGAGAACCCAGAGGAAACCCACGCACACACGGGGAGGATGTGCAGACTCCACACAGACAATAACCCAAGCCGGAATCGAACCTGGGACCCTGGAGCTGCAAAGCAATTGTGCTATCCACAAGACACAACAGCGAGTGAAATAAGACCATAAGACATAGGAGCAGAATCAGGCCATTCGGCCCATCGAGTCTGCTCCGCCGTTCAATCATGGCTGATATTTTCTCATCCCCATTCTCCTGCCTTCTCCCCCAAAACCCCTGATCCCCTGATTAATTAATCTTCATTCATCCATTCACCTCATCCCAGACCAATACTTATTGCCCATCCCTAATTGCCTTTGAGAAGGTGGGGGTGAGCCACCCTTCTTGAACGGCTGCAGTCCATGTGGTGTAGGTACGCCCACTGTGCTGTTAGGGAGGGAGCTTCATGATTTTTGCCCCCGCCACAGTGAAGGTCAACGATATATTTCCAAGTCAGGACGGTGAGTGACTTGGAAGGGAAGCTGGAGGTGATGGTGTTCCCATTCGACCGAGAGTTTGCGGGTTTGGAAGGTGCTGTTGAAAGAGGCTTGGCCAGTTGCTGGAGTTCATCTTGTTTATTGCTACCACTGTGCGTTGGTGGTGGAGAGAGTTTTTAAAAAATTCGTTCATGGGATGTGGGCGTCGCTGGCTGTGCCAGCATTTATTACCCATCCCTAATTGCCCTTGAGGGGGGCAGTTAAGAGTCAACCACATTGCTGTGGGTCTGGAGTCACATGTAGGCCAGACCGGGTAAGGACGGCAGATTTCCTTCCCTAAAGGAAACACATGGAGTGAATGCTTAACATGGTGGGCGTGATGCCGATCAAGGCGAGTTGCTTTGGTGAAGTGATGTTGTGGGTTAGTTCCGGCTGCTTTGAGTGATGTTAATCTATTTTTGGTGGAAAGTGATCCGACTACCAATTTAGTTGAGGTATTAATAGTTGGTAAATCCTGGACTAAGAAAGAAAGGAATTATATAAATGCCTTCGCTACTTATGGGAACCTGGTCGGGTGAATCAGAGAATCCCTACAGTGCAGAAGAAGGCTATTTGGCCCATCCACTCTACACCGACCCTCTAAAAGAGCACCCTGCACTGCAATGAAGTTACTGTGAAATTCTCCTCGTCGCCACATTCCGGCGCATGTTCGTTTACACGGAGGGAGAATTTTGAATGTCTAATTTACCTAACATGCACGTCTTTTGGGACATGTGGGAGGAAACCGGAGCACCCGGAGGAAATCCATGCAGACACGGGGAGAACGTGCAGACTCCGCACAGACAGTGACCCAAGCCGGGAATTGAACCTGGGACCCTGGCACCGTGAGGCAGCAGTGCCAACCACTGTGCTATCGTGCTGCTCGTTTGAATGGCACACCAATGCTGGACAATGGTGCAGTCGGAGTTGTTTTCTAAAATTTAAAGTCAGGATGCATGGCTTTGGAAATATCTTCCCTGTGAAATTAACCGGCAGTTATACAATGCCTGATTTGATATTTGATGATCACACTCATTTCAAAAAGGCCGAACATCTACAGCTCTTTGGGACAGAATATCGAAAGATTGACGGGACCTTGGGCGGCATGATAGCACAGCGGTTAGCACTGTGGCTTCACAGCGCCAGTGTCCCAGATTCGATTCCAGGCTTGGGTCACTGTGCGGAGTCTGCACCTTCTCCCTGTATCTGCGTGGGTTTCCTCCGGGTGCCCCGGTTTCCTCCCGCAAGTCCCGAAAGACGTGCTTGTTAGGTGAATTGGACATTCTGAATTCTCCCTCTGTGTACCTGAACAGGTGCCGGAATGTGGTGACAAGGGGCTTTTCACAGTAACTTCATTGCAGCGTTAATGTAAGCCTACTTGTGACAATAAAGATTTTCAGTATTACCCCTGAGCGAAGCATTGTCTTCTCACCTCAATCCCAACTGACTGAGCCCTTATTTGTGAGACTGTGCCCTGATGCACGATCAATTGCACAGAGACGAGAGTTGAATACAACTGAGGCTTTATTACACGAAGATGTGTGGCCTCCCACAGCAGCTGGCGAAATGGCTGCTGTATGGGGAGCACACATATTTATACTCCGCCTACTGGGCAGAACCAGCAGGCACTATCCCCGTACCTGTAGTACAGGGCCTTACCATATATACCCTAATATATACAGCAGTGGTTACTACCACATTCACCCCCTGTTAAAATTGAGTCCGGCGGCGGTGGTGGAGAACTACATACAGCACAAGTTTAATATACAGAGAAAAAGATCTTTGAGTCCAGACCCATTTACAGGTTTAGCCGGTTCGGAGCCTTGATCTGCCGCTGGGAGCACCGCAGTGGTGGCGGCGATTCTGGTGTCGGTCGGGTCCTTGGTGACTCCAGGAGCGTGCCGAGATCCTCTTCATCCTGCGGGGGTTGCTGCTGGGTGCGCCAGGGGAGCGGAGGGTGGCGCCGGGCTGGGGGAGGGGGGTGGGGGGGTGGTGTGTGTGGAACCTGCTGGTGCCAGGTCCCTGAGAGAGACAGTATCTTGGTGGCCGTCGAGGTACGCCACGTGGGCGTACTGGGGGTCAGCGTGGAGTAACTGCACCCTTTCAACCAACGGCTCCGCCTTGTGGAGTCGTTCGTGCTTATGGAGGAGTACGGGTTCTGGAGCTGCGAGCCAAGTCGGGAGCGACACCCCGGATGTGGACTTCCGTATCTGGATGGATGAAGCTTTCGGTGCTCCCGGGTTCCAGCAGACAAGAGGTCTGGTGCCCATCGAACTTCATGCTTGTCGAGGCTGTGGCTAGGTTGTGCGGGCGAGACTGGTCAATCGTGACCGAGGCGAGGCGAGGCGAGGCGAGGCTGTTCGTCGTTGGTGATGAACGATGGGGTGCCGGGGGGGGGGCACGGGTCCTGGAACGCTGGTGGCGCCCATGTGCCGTGGGGGAGACCATATATACCCTAATATATACAGCAGTGGTTACTACCACATGCCCCCAGTTCTACACTTTCCAGACAGAGGAACCGCTGTCTCCCCTCTTCAGGATTCTCGTAGGATCTTGAATTTATCGCTGTGATCGCCTCTTATGCTTTAAACTCTGGCGAATACATGCCCAACTCTACGCAACCTGTCTGCACAATCTCTTGTGGACTGTTTGCTGCACCCATTCCAATAGGACTTCCCTGGATAAATAAACGGCAACTGTACACAAAGCTCCATGTGTGGCCTCACCATTGCCCTGTATAATTGTGCTACAAATTCTTTACTCTTGTACGCCAACCTCTTTTGCAATTAAGATTATTTGCCTGACTAATTGGTGTGCTGGGCCTTCTTTGTAAATATCACACCCCCTTCCGAACTGGGACTACTGGGTGGGGCTAGGTGTTAAAACTGCAAATCTGGATCTGATAAACCACTTTATGATGAATGTTTACAGTAAAATGGCATTTGGGGGTGAATAATAAACTGCTTGAGCTGACTCGAACAGCAGGGGCTGTCCTTAAATGTGAAGTTGATGTCCTGCATTTGCTTTTCTTGCGATGCAGCGTTACCTTAATTGTCATTCCTTTGCTGTTTAGTAATGTCCTCTTACGTAATGTTTCAGATTCCCTCTTTCATTCCCTTCCCCTCCAGCAAAGCATTAATCTGTCCCTTTATAGTGGGGGAGGGAGGGAGGGGACTGGTTTCTTCTGACCCTGTTTGCTGTAGCTCTCTCCTCCTTTCCTGGGATTATTTGACTGAACTACTGTAGTCAGTCCACAGAGGTAGGAGTGTCTATGCTGGTGATTGGCTGACACCAGATGTGAAGCTTCAGGCACACAGCAGCTCAGTTAGAGTAAGAAGCTGTTTTAAGCTCTCTCTCTCTCTCTCTCGTCAGATACACATTGCCAGAGATGATCCTCTCTTTCTCTCTGCTCCCAGCCGACAACCCACTCTCTCCCATTCCCAGACATCCCATAAGACTGGGGCAGACAGACAGAGAGAGAAAACAGTGACATGGGAGATGGTTCCAGGCTATCATTTCTGGTGAAGGGGGAAAAAGTTCACTTGGCAACATCTGCACAGTTCGCCTGACCGTGGGAGCACAGGGAGGAACACTTACTGTGAGTACATGCAGTTTCTTTTGTTTAAAAGGCAGCTTAGCTCGCTTTCACTGGCGTATTTGTGATGCAGCAACTGTACAGGGGCTCTGTGGGGGTGCACCAGGAGCTTTGGGGGAGTTCCCCCAACCAAACGTCTGACTGCAACCCTGACAGGACGAATTCAAAAGGGGCACAGGGGACTGGAGGTGACGGACTGGACCTGTACCTGTACCCCTCCCCAGGGGACTGGGGGTGACGGACTGGCCCTGTACCCCCTCCCCAGGGGACTGGAGGTGACGGACCTGCCCTGTACCCCCTCCCCAGGGGACTGGGGGTGACGGACTGGCCCTGTCCCCCCCTCCCCAGGGGACTGGAGGTGACTGAGTGCCCTTGTCCCCCTCCCCAGGGGACTGGAAGTGACTGAGTGCCCTTGTCCCCCTCCCCAGGGGACTGGGGGTGACGGACTGGCCCTGTGCCCCCCTCCCCAGGGGACTGGAGGTGACGGACTGGCCCTGTCCCCCCCTCCCCAGGGGACTGGAGGTGACTGAGTACACCCCCCCCTCTCCCTCCCTCCCTCCCTCCCCAGGGGACTGGAGGTGACTGAGTACCCCTCCCCCCCTCCCCAGGGGACTGGAGGTGACTGAGTGCCCCTCCCCCCCTCCCCAGGGGACTGGAGGTGACTGAGTGCCTCTGTCCCCCTCCCCAGGGGACTGGAGGTGACTGAGTACCCCTCCCCCCTCCCCAGGGGACTGGAGGTGACTGAGTACCCCTCTCCCCCTCCCCAGGGGACTGGAGGTGACTGAGTGCCTCTGTCCCCCTCCCCAGGGGACCTGGAGGTACTGAGTGCCTCTGTCCCCCTCCCAGGGGACTGGAGGTGACTGAGTACCCCTCCCCCCTCCCAGGGGACTGGAGGTGACTGAGTACCCCGCCCCCCTCCCCAGGGGACTGGAGGTGACTGAGTACCCCTCTCCCCCTCCCCAGGGGACCTGGAGGTGACTGAGTGCCTCTGTCCCCCTCCCCAGGGGAACTGGAGGTGACGGACTGGCCCTGGTACCCCCCTCCCCAGGGGACTGGAGGTGACTGAGTGCCTCTGTCCCCCTCCCCAGGGGACTGGAGGGACCGACTGGACCTGTACCCCCTCCCCAGGGACTGGAGATGACGGACTGGACCTGTACCCCCTCCCCAGGGGAACTGGAGGTGACTGAGTGCCCTTGTCCCCCTCCCCAGGGGACTGGAGGTGACTGAGTACCCCTCCCCCCTCCCCAGGGACTGGAGGTGACGGACTGGCCCTGTACCCCCCTCCCCAGGGGACTGGAGGTGACTGAGTACCCCTCCCCCCTTCCCAGGGGACGGGAGGTGACTGAGTACCCCTCCCCCCCTCCCCAGGGGACTGGAGGTGACTGAGTACCCCTCCCCCCTTCCCAGGGGACGGGAGGTGACTGAGTACCCCCCCCCCCCCCTCCCCAGGGGACTGGAGGTGACTGAGTACCCCTCCCCCCTCCCCAGGGGACTGGAGGTGACTGAGTACCCCTCCCCCTCCCCAGGGGACTGGAGGTGACTGAGTACCCCTCCCCCCTCCCCAGGGGACTGGAGGTGACTGAGTACCCCGTCCCCCTCCCCAGGGGACTGGAGGTGACTGAGTACCCCTCCCCCCTCCCCAGGGGACTGGAGGTGACTGAGTGCCTCTGTCCCCCTCCCCAGGGGACTGGAGGTGACGGACTGGCCCTGTACCCCCCTCCCCAGGGGACTGGAGGTGACTGAGTGCCCCGTCCCCCTCCCCAGGGGACTGGAGGTGACTGAGTACCCCTCCCCCTCCCCAGGGGACTGGAGGTGACAGCCCTACCCCCCTCAAACAGAACTTTGCAGTGTGCTGCTGAGAGTTATTTACCTGTTTGCTTGTGTGTGTCTCTGAGCTGCCTTCTTTACATTTAGGGGACATCTCCAAAGTGGGCAGTGGCAGGTGGGGAGGGGGGGGGGGGGGGCGGTCATGGTGGGGGGGGACGAGGTGTTGTGGAGGTTGTTGTTGGTGGTGAGGGAGGGTGTGAGGGGGAGGGGGGGGAGGGTGTGGGGGGGAGAGGGGGGAGGGTGTTGGGTGTGGGGGGAGAGGGGGGAGAGGGGGGAGGGTGTAGGGCGTGGGTGTGGGGGGGGGAGGGTGTAGGGCGTGGGTGTGGGGGGAGAGGGGGGGAGAGGGGGGAGGGTGTGGGGGGGAGAGGGGTGGGGGGAGAGGGGGAGGGGGAGGGTGTGGGGGGGAGAGGGGTGGGGGGAGAGGGGGAGGAGGGAGGAGGGGGTGGGAGGAGGGGGGAGGGTGTAGGGGGGAGAGGGTGTAGAGGGGGGAGGGTGTGGGGGGAGAGGGTGTAGGGGGGGAGGGTGTGAGGGGAGGGTGTGGGGGGGAGAGTGGGGAGGGTGTGGGGGGGAGAGGGGGGAGGGTGTGGGGGGGAGAGGGGGGAGGGTGTGGGGGGAGAGGGGGGAGGGTGTGGGGGGAGAGGGGGGAGGGTGTGAGGGGAGAGGGGGTGGGTGTGGGGGGGAGAGGGGGTGGGTGTGGGGGGGAGAGGGGGGAGGGTGTGGGGGGGAGAGGGGGGAGGGTGTGGGAGGGAGAGGGGGGAGGGTGTGGGAGGGAGAGGGGGAGGGTGTGGGGGGAGAGGGGGAGGGTGTGGAGGGGGAGGGTGTGGGGGAGGGTGGGGGGGGGAGAGGGGGAGGGTGTGGGGGGAGGGTGGGGGGGGAGAGGGGAGTGTGTGGGGGGAGAGGGGAGTGTGTGGGGGGAGAGGGGAGGGTGTGGGGGGGAGGGGGGAGGGTGTGGGGGGGAGGGGGGAGGGTGTGGGGGGGGAGAGGGGAGGGTGTGGGGGGAGAGGGGGGAGGGTGTGGGGGGAGGGTGTGGGGGGGAGGGGGGAGGGTGTGGGGGGAGGGGGGAGGGTGTGGGGGGGAGGAGAGGGGCGAGGGTGTGGGGGGAGGAGAGGGGCGAGGGTGTGGGGGGAGGCGAGGGAGGGTGTGGGGGGAGGAGGGGGAGGGGGTGGGGGGGAGAGGGGGAGGGGGTGGGGGGGAGAGGGGGGAGGGTGGGGGGGAGAGGGTGAGGGTGTGGGGGGAGGGTGTGGGGGGAGAGGGAGGAGGGGGTGGGGGTGGAGAGGGGGGAGGGTGTGGGGGGGAGAGGGGGAGGGTGTGGGGGGGAGGGTGGGGGGAGAGGGGGAGGGTGGGGGGGAGAGGGGGGAGGATGTGGGAGGAGGGGGTGAGGGTGTTGGAGGAAGGGGGGAGGGTGTGGGAGGAGGGGGGACGGTGTGGGAGGAGGGGGGAGGGTGTGGGAGGAGGGGGAGAGGGTGTGGGAGGAGGGGGGCAGGGTGTGTGAGGAGGGGGGAGGGGAGGGTATGGGAGGAGGGGGTAGGGGCGGGTGTGGGGGTGTTGGTGGTGGTCAGGGGAGGGGTGGGTTGGTCGGGGGAGGAGTGGGTTGGTGGTGGTCGGGGAGGGTGTGGGTTGGTGGTGGTGGGGGAGGGGGTGGGTTGGTGGTGGGGGAGGGGGTGCGTTGGTGGTGGGGGAGGGGTGGGTTGCTGGTGGGGGAGGGGTGGGTTGGTGGTGGGGGAGGGGTGGGTTGGTGGTGGGGGAGGGGTGGGTTGGTGGTGGGGGAGGGGTGGTTTGGTGGTGGTCGGGGGAGGGGTGGGTTGGTGGTGGTGGGGGAGGGGGTGGGTTGGTGGTGGAGGAGAGGGTGCGTTGGTGGTGGGGGAGGGGTGGGTTGGTGGTGGGGGAGGGGTGGGTTGGTGGTGGGGAGGGGTGGGTTGGTGGTGGGGGAGGGGTGGGTTGGTGGTGGTCGGGGGAGGGGTGGGGTGGTGGTGGTGGTGGGGAGGGGGTGGGTTGGTGGTGGTCGGGGAGGGGAGGGTTGGTTAGTGGTCGGGGGAGGGGTGGGTTGGTGGTGGTGGGGGAGGGGGTGAGTTGCTCATTGTCGGGGGACGGGTGCGTTGGTGGTGGTGGGGGAGGGGTGGGTTGGTGGTGGGGAAGGGGTGGGTTGGTGGTGATGGGTAGGGGTGGGTTGGTGGGGGAGGGGTGGGGTGGTGGTGGGGGGAGGGGTGGTTGGTGGTGGTGGGGGAGGGGTGGGTTGGTGGTGGGGAAGGGGTGGGTTGGTGGTGATGGGTAGGGGTGGGTTGGTGGTGGGGAAGGGGTGGGTTGGTGGTGATGGGTAGGGGTGGGTTGGTGGGGGAGGGGTGGGGTGGTGGTGGGGGGAGGGGTGGTTGGTGGTGGGGGGAGGGGTGGTTGGTGGTGGGGGAGGGGTGGGGTGGTGGTGGGAGGAGGGGTGGTTGGTGGTGGGGGGGAGGGGTGGTTGGTGGTGGGGGAGGGGTGGGTTGGTGGTGGTGGTGGGGGGGGTGTGATGGTGGTGGTCAGGGGAGGGGTGGGTTGCTGGTGGTGGGGGGGAGGGGGTGGGTTGGTGATGGTGGGGGAGGGGGTGGGTTGGTGATGGTGGGGGAGGGGTGGGTTGGTGGGGGAGGGGTGGGTTGGTGGTGGTGGGGGAGGGGTGGGTTGGTGGTGGGGGAGGGGTGGGTTGGTGGTGGGGGGGAGGGGTGGGTTGGTGTTGGTCGGGGGAGGGGTGGATTGGTGGAGGTGGGGGAGGGGTGGGGTGGTGGTGGGGGGGAGGGGTGGGTTGGTGGTGGGGGGAAGGGTGGGTTGGTGGTGGGGGGGGGGGTGGGGTGGTCAGGGGAGGGGTGGGTTGGTGGTGGTCGGGGGAGGGGTGGGTTGGTGGTGGTCGGGGAGGGGTGGGTTGGTTGTGGGGGAGGGGTGGGTTGGTGGTGGTGGGGGAGGGGTGAGTTGGTGGTGGTCGGGGGAGGGGTGGGTTGGTGGTGGTCGGGGAGAGGTGTGTTGGTAGTGGTCGGGGAGGGGTGGGTTGGTTGTGGGGGAGGGGTGGGTTGGTGGTGGTGGGGGAGGGGTGGATTGGTGGGGGTGGTCGGGGGAGGAGTGGGTTGGTGGTGGTGGTGGGGGAGGGGGAACAACTATAGTGAAACATGATAGCAAAGCACAATCTCTGAATGACAATGTTAATGAAGCAATAAGCAGCAAATGTGGGAGGGAGATTTTCCTGAGACTGATGTTTGGCCGGTGATGGGAAGAGAAGCTGAATTGTGGAAGCACCTCAGTCACAGCTGACCTTGCCGGATGTGTTGGCTCCTTCCAGGAACTGATGTCTGTAATTCAGGAACAGTCAGCTTCACAGCCCCAAGATCAATACCCTGATCCTGCCTTCCCCCCATATCCCAAGGGCTATATCTAATTCCTTCTTGAAATTACACATTTTGGCCTCAACTACTTTCTGTGGTAGTGAATTCCACAGATTCACTGCTCTCTGGATGAAGAACTTTCTCCTCACCTCAGTCCTAACGGGTTACCCCTTATCCTCAAACTATGACCCCAAGTTCTGGACTCCCCCCATCATCAGGAACATTCTTTCTGAATATACGGTGTATAATCCTGTTAAAATTTTGTAAGTTTCTATGAGATCCCCTCTCACTCTTCTAAACTCCAATGAATACAATTCTGATGTGGAGATGCCGGTGTTGGACTGGGGTGAGCACAGTAAGAAGTCTTACAACACCAGGCTAAAGTCCAACAGGTTTGTTTCAAACACGAGCTTTCACTTGAGGAAGGAGCTGCGCTCCGAAAGCTCGTGTTTGGGACAAACCTGTTGGGCTTTAACCTGGTGAATATAATTCTAACCAATTTAGCCTCTCCCGTATGACAGTTCTGTCACCCCAGGAATCAGTCTGGTAAACCTTCGCTGCACTCCCTCCATAGCAATAACATCCTTCCTCAGATAAGGACACCAAAACTGCCCACAATACTCCAGGCGTAGCCTCAGCAATGCCCTATACAATGGCAGTGTAAGTCCATGCATGTTGCAGTCTGGAGCTATGATAGAGGCTCCAACATTCTTTCCATCATTTGACTGACCCGGAATCTCTCCCAGCCATTGGCAAGTGTTGGAAGCATTTGCAGGTTGATGCCTAACTGGTTCGGCCAAGTTATGACCGCATGTCCCCTGCCCATCAGGCCCCAATGGAAATCAAATCAGGATCTCTTGGCTCAAAGGCAGGGATGCTGCGCCACAAGGCCATCGAAGGTGCTGTATAAATGCAAAGTTGTTGTAGGCTGGACCTCAGCTTTGATGGGCTGTGCCCATGTTGAATTGAAACACTTGACCGTTCACCCCGGATACTGAAGGAACGAGCAGGTAAAGAAGCTGGAAGGAGGCGTGTGATAGTGAACTCCGCTCTCGAATACAGTCCACCCGTGGCACCGAATTTGGAGGATGATGATTCTGAAGGAAATCGATAACAAAGGCCCGTTACTTCTCTGGAGTGGGGATCAGTGTCGGAATACTGCTCCGCTCTAAGTTCTTGACCTTGACATCTACCCCGCTTCTCGCCCAACATTCCGACTCGGGCCTGGTGAGGAAGATGCAGTGCGGCTGGTTCCTGAGGCCTTGTGCTGAGGGTAGATGAGTCGGATAAGGAAGCCACGGCTCTCTCTTTATGGAACAAGCCGCTATTTGACTGATAGCCAAGTATCATCCAATTTCGCTTTCCTATTGGCATGGGAAGGCAGCGTGGCACTCAGCTGGTGTGTTGGCCGACAGGGATGCATTTAATCACAGTTGGCAACCCCAGACGTACGAATAGGTGCCAAGACGATGGCCCGTTAATTGGACCCACAAGTGCAGTTGAAGGGAGGTTGCGAAGGAAGAAGAAAATAGAAACATTTAATTCCTGGGAAACACACAACCGAAAACTGGAAAGGAAACAGAGAGGTTAATGAGTGAAAACATTAGCGGAAGGATTTTCCGGGTTGTCCTGCTGAAGGTGAAGGTCCCCAGCGGACGATACATTCTATTGTGCAAGTTGCTACTAACTTTTCAATATTTCCATGCCCTACCTTCTGAAGCTCAGTAGCTTCTTCTCAATTCGATGGGATATCGCTGAAGAAGCGTCATCCAGTCTGAATCAATCATAGGATCCCTACAGTGTAGAAGGAGGCCATTCGGCCCATTGAGGATGTACTGACCCTCTGAAAGAGCACCCTATGTAAGTTCCCGGTAACCCCACATAACCTACACATCCCTGGACACTAATTGGGAATTGATCATGGCCAATCCACCTAACTGCACATCTTTGGACTGTGGGAGGAGCACCCCCGGAGGAAACCCACGCAGACACGGGGAGAAAGTGCAAACTCCACACAGACAGTCACCCGGGATTGGAATCGAACCAGGGTCCATGCGCTGTGAGGCAACAGTGCTAACCGCTGCGCCACCATGGATGCAAACTAAAAAGCTGGCGAATAACAAGGAAGAAAATGATAAAGGCCTCTCGGAGTCCAAGGGATTTTGTCACACAGGGCTGTGAAAGAAACACTGGGTGTTGAGGGGAACCTCTCTGAAAAACATTCCAGTTGAAAGGTTTTGGAAGCTGGAATCGCTCAGCCGGTCTTTCAGAGACCATGGAGAGGGAAGCACATCTCAAAATAAGGGGTCTTCCATTTAAGGTGGAACGCCAACCTCGGCAGGTGGCAGAACCTCGGGTCACATTTTGATGGCGATGGCAATTCAGGGTAGTAGCATGTCCCCAAGAGCTGCTGGCCCAATCAGGGCTGGCAAGTCAATAGCCCCTCTGCTGGTGGTGAGATTAAGGGCCCATCAATGGCCGTGTGGTGTCAAAGCCAGGAAAGTGGGGCCTTGGAGATTTCAGGGCCAGGCAGGCAGGCCCCAGAAATTGGTGGGGTTGGTGAGGGTTGGGGTGGGGTTGCTGAGGATGGATGACACCATTGCCATGACAGGGGTGGGGCGGGGGGGGGGCAAACAATACTACCAGTGGGGTTCCTCCCTCAGCCAAAGAGTGCCCAAGAAGGAAGACCCCCAAAATTAGAACCCGATAGGACAAAATATACACAGAGATGGGAAGAGATTCTTCATTTGCTCTCGGCAAGCAACCAGTCATTTTTACAAAACCATCCAGGACAAAGCAGCCCACTTGCTTGGCACCCCTTCCACAAATACTCCCTCCCTCCACTACCGACGAACAGTGGCAGCCGTGTGTACCATCTACAAGATGCACTGCTGTAACTCACCAAGGCTCCTTGGGCAGCACCTTCCAAACCCACGACCACTACCACCCAGAAGGACAAGGGCAGCAGATACCTGGGAACCCCGCCACCTGGAGGTTCCCCTCCAAGTCACTTGATCCTGACTCGGAAATCTACTGGCCGTTCCATCACTGTCACTGGATCAAAATCCTGGAAATCCCTCCCTAACAGCACAGTGGGTGTACCTACACCTCAGAGGCTGCAGCGGTTCAAGAAGGTAGCTCACCACCACCTTCTGAAGGGCAACTAGAGATGGGCAATAAATGCTGATCAAGCCAGCTACGCCCACATCTCGTAAATGAATAAAAAGATCACTATGACACCAGCGTCTCCCCTATTAGGCAACTTCTCCACGGTTGGTAAAATGGTACTGCGGTAGGAAAGAATTTACCTTCCTGGTAAATCCCACCTGGTAAAGTTCAGCCAGTTAACTCTCCCTCCACAGATATTGCGAGATTTGTTCAGTGTTCGCCATTTATATTATTGTAGACAAAGAGAAGCTGCAAAACTGAGATATTGCTTAAGCCAAGGGTACGAAACATCCAGATTAGAAACAGGGGCCAGTATTATGAGAAATGTCCTGTACACAATCCAGAATATACGAAAAGGCTTTGTGGAAATAAATTTGTAACTTTTTTTTTTGTTGAACAATGGAAAAACAGAAAAGGCATGAATGTTTACACCATGAGCAAATCCTGTGCGAGTGAATTTGTGTTTTGATATAATTTACAATGTTGTATCCTTTTCTGTTTTTGCAACTAAAAAATGATTGGCCAAACACTTGCCCGCAAAGATGAAGTCACTTGAAGAGATGAGACTGTAACAAGTTAAATGCTGCCTGGCAAAGTCTCGATTTTCTAAAATTCCCGACCTTGTTTTTCAACTCCTTCAGTTGGCTTGTTCTTCCCGATCTCTGAAATCGCCTCCAACACCTCAACCCATCTACACCTCCCGCTGCCTGGGGAAAGCGGGCAGCATAATCAAAGACCCCTCCCACCCGGCTTACTCACTCTTCCAACTTCTCCCATCGGGCAGGAGATACCAAAGTCTGAGAACACGCACAAACTGACTCAAAAACAGCTTCTTCCCCGCTGTTACCAGACTCCTAAATGACCCTCTTATGGACTGACCTGATTAATACTACACTCCTGTATGCTTCACCCGATGCCAGTGTTATGTAGTTATATTGTGTACCTTGTGTTGCCCTATTATGTATTTTGTTTTATTTTACTTTCTTCCCATGTACTAAATGATCTGTTTGGGCTGCTCACAGAAAAATACTTTTCAATGTACCTCAGTACACGTGACAACAAACAAATCCAAATCCAATCCCCTGAGATCTCTGTCGTGTTATTCACCCTGGGGTAACACGGACTGCAACACGATGCAGTGAAATGATCAATCATGCACCAAACGTAGGCGTTGGTTCAATAAGATTTATTGAACTTCTGTAACAAAACACACAGCTGCCTGTGGGTTGACTCTCTACTACTCTAAGTAAACTAGCTCTAACTTACTAGACCAGGCTAGCTCTGATCAACCTGTATAAGGTGTTGAATGAATTGTGCACCCTGACTGTCACTACAGTTGTCACCAGTGGAAAGAGGCAGAGTGCTGAT
This sequence comes from Scyliorhinus canicula, assembly GCF_902713615.1. NCBI lineage: Eukaryota > Metazoa > Chordata > Chondrichthyes > Carcharhiniformes > Scyliorhinidae > Scyliorhinus > Scyliorhinus canicula. The sequence continues at coordinate 7,661,002 of NC_052155.1, read as the reverse complement.
GCCTCGTGTGTTTTATAGGTGGAAGCCCCCCTCTGGTGTTCTGTCTGGTGATTGGTTGTGTTCTGTTCTGTATGTTGATTGGCTCACCTGGATGTCTGTCACTGCCTGTTTTTACCTCATGATGTGCATGGGTGTATATTATGACAATCTCTGCCCTCCCTTAATTAAGGCATCTGTGCATCCCCTAATTATAATTGTTCAATTATTGGTGGCTGCATTTCAACTGCTGAGGAACTAAGCGCTGAAATTCTCTCCCTAAACCTCTCCACCTCTCTCCGTTTAAAAAAAATAAATTTAGTCTACCCCATTCGTTTTTTTCCAATTAAGGGGCAATTTAGCTTGTTCAATCCACCTGCCTTGCACATTTTTGGGTTGTGGGGATCCCACACAATCACGGGGAGAATGTGCAAACTCCACACGGACAGTGACCCAGAGCTGGGATCGAACCTGGGACCTCGGCGCCGTGAGGCAGCAGGGCTAATCCACTGCACCACCGTGCCGCCCTCTCTCCTCATTTGAGGCATTATGCAGCTCAATATGAACCATTATTGGATAATGTGTCTGGGGTGCTTTACTACATTAAAGGCACTGCATAAATGCAATTCATTGTTGTTGATAATGAGATAATGCATGCGGTACACAATTGTTCTGTGTTTAATTATGTGAGTCCGCTTACTATTGATGATCACTGTGCTTGATTGGTTAAGCCTGGATGTGGACTCAGAGGAAAGTAAGCAAGAACTGGAACCTGGAAACAACACATGGAGTAGACATTTCAAAACACTAACCCTAATCCTGTCACACACGCACAGGGCAGAATTGTCCCTTCTGCTATCAGTGGGGTTCGTGGCGAGCAGGGGCAGTCAGTACGGCGGGAGCTGAAAAATCGGTTTCCTGATGGCAGGAATTGACATGCATGGCTGAATAATGGCAAGCCACCATTCCCACCAGACGCCACCGTGCAGCCGGTTTGCATCTCATGGTCAGGATATAAATGAACCCCCCCCCCCCCGGACCAACCCGATGTGCAGATGTCAGAATTTACCTGAATGGAGACCTGGAGCATCATGTTACATTTCCTACCACTGCATCCAGGTACCTCCACAGCAGGACTGGAGGCAGCCTGCTAACCACCAGGTCCTGTTGCCTTTCATGACTTTGGTGAACATCCTCTGCTGACCCTTGAGGCCTGGGAGCCATCAGTTTGCTTTGGGACAGGTGCACTTCCTGGGCTCCCAGAGGTCTGGATTGATGGGGGGTGGGGTCACAGATAATTGGGATTCCAAAGGGCCAGACCTCCTCAGAGCCGTGAGTGGAGATCCCAGGGATGTCCGCCTGGTGTTCCTCCTTCCTTTGGCTGTCCGAAAGCCCTTTCTTGACTCCTGAAGGAAAAATGGTTCCTGCAGGGAAGTCCTGGTGCCCTGCCACCATCTCGTGTAGCCACAGCAAAGGTTCACCTTTGGCTACAGCGATGGAGTGCAGGTCTGCATACGTCTCTGAAAGAACCTGGGCATTATTTGGAACAAGGGTTTCCATGGCATCCGCTACCCTCCTCGTGGAGACCTCAATGTGCACTCCTGTTAGTACCAGTAGAAAGTTTATTTACGCTTCAAAATGACATCGTAGAGTCCAGTCACAGTAATTGGAGTGCACCCATTGTGATGGTGCCAAAACCAGATGCATCAAAAAGACTGTGTATTGACTAGCGTAAAGTGAAGGCAGTAACAAAGGCACATTCATATCCTATTCCACAATTGCAGGATTGCATTGAGAAAGTGGAACAGTCAGTGTTTATCACAAAAAGTTACTTCCTGCACCTGGGGCATTGAGTATAAGAATTGTCAAGTCATGCTGCAGCTGTATAGAACCACGCTTGGAATATAATGTTCAATTCTGATCGCCACACTACTGGAAGGATGTGGAGACTTTAGTGAGGGTGCAGAACAGGTTTACCAGGATGTTATGTCGTGTGGAGGGCATTAGCTATGAGGAGAGGTTGGATACGCGGGTGGCACGGTGGCACAGTGGTTAGCACTGCTACCTCTCAGCTCCAGGGTCCCAGTTCAATTCCTGACTCGGGTGACTGTCTGTGTAGAGTTTGCACTTTCTCCCCGTGTCTGCGTGAGTTTATCCGGGGGCTCCGGTTTCCACCCACAGTCCAAAGATGTGCACATTAGGTGGGCTGGCCATGATAAATTGCCTCTTCGTGTCCAAAGGGTGAGTTGGGGTTGTTGGGTTACGGGGATAGGGTGGAGGTGTGGGCTCAAATAAGGTACTCTTTCTAAGGGCCACTGCAGACTCGATGGGGCGAATGGCCTCCTTCTGCACCTGTAAGTTCTATGATTCTAATCTTGGTTTGTTCTCACTGGAACAACGGAGGTTGAGGGGCGACCTGATAGAAGCACACAAAAGTATGAGGGCCTGGACAGAGTGGATCGTCAGTGGCTTTTTTCCAGGGTGGAAGAGTCAATTATTTGGGGGCAAAGGTTTAAGGTGCGAGGGGTAAAGTTTAGAGGAGATGTGCGAGAGATGTTTTTTTACACAGAGGGTAGTGAGTGCCTGGAACTCGCTGCCGGAGGAGGTGGTGGAAGCAGGGACGATAGTGACGTTTAAGGGGCATCTTGACAAATACATGAATAGGATGGGAATAGAGGGATACGGACCCCGGAAGTGTCAAAACGTTTTAGTTCAGATGGGCAGCATGGTTGGCACGGGCTTGGAGGGCCGAAGGGCCTGTTCCTGTGCTGTACTTTTCTTTGTTCTTTGTTCTGTGATATTGACAGTACCTTTAGCAGGAAGGGAAAGAGATACCAGCTTTTGTGATGCTGGGCGGTCTATCAGAATGCCCTTTGCTATGAAAAATACACCAGCAACATTTCAGTGACTAACAAACAAATTGATTGAAGGAGTGAGCAACTTTTCTGTTTATATTGGTGACTTGGAAGGAACATGGAATGTATAGAATCCTTACAGTACAGAGGGCGGCTATTCGGCCCATCAAGAATGCACCGGCCCCTGAAAGCCCCCATGCTAGATCCTATTCCTGTAACCCCACCTAACTAAGGGGCAATTTAGTGTGACCAGACCACCCAACCTGCACATCTTCGGACTGTGGGAGGAAACCGGAGCACCCGGAGGAAACCCACGCAGACGCGGGGAGAAGGTGCAGACTCCGCACAGACAGTGACCCGAGCCGGGAATCGAACCCGGGACCCTGGCGCTGTGAGGCAGCGGTGCTAACCACTGTGATAACAGCCACAACATTTAAAGACAGGAATCAATTGCAGAAAGGTGTAAATTTGGCGAAAAGTGAATTTACGAAAACTCAGGTTCCATATTTCGGCCACAGGAGTTGGACATGGTCGGGTGATCCCACAAGATGCAAACGTAAAAGCCTTTGCAGCGTTCCCGGGTATCTGGAAAACCCAATAAATTTAAATATTTTGCTGCCTGGTAATATTCCTGTCGTAATTTCTAAACTGTTGGAAGTTTGTGACTGGTTATTAAAGCAAGGGACAGAGTGACTGTGTGAATCTAAACTGTTGGTTTGATATGGTAATGAGCCTAGTAATACTTCAACCAGATGTTTACATTGGGTAATTTAATAAGAATGTGTACAGAACAGGAGGAAATTTGAATGGATTCTTGTGATTCAAAGGAGAAGATATACAGGCTGTCAAAGAAAAATGTTAAAGATGAAGTATGGATAGAGTGAGTTTACTTTTCCTTTTTATTATAAAAGTTGAAGAAACGGAACAAATCAATACTGGGAGCGAGGACTCTGGGTGAGACAATGGAGGGATTAAAGGGAAAGCACGTATTTAGGGAGATACTGAAACCTATGGGGGAAGATGTTTTCGATCTCCGCCTACAGCAGGATTTGCTGGATGGAAAGCGGTGTAAACAAACCCAGATCTGACAAGCCAGCTGCTGCTCACCTCAGTGGGGCACCCAGGAGAGATCACCGGCTTTGTGTGGTAAAAACGATTGGAATTTTATCGATTTAAAAATCGATAAGGAGCAGCTGAACAGTTGGAGGGTAGGTTCAGTCTGGAGGTGGTACAATTCAGATTGTTTGGAACTGTTTGAAAGTATCGGCAATGTGTGAAGCCATTGAAATGAAAATCGCTTATTGTCACAAGTAGGCTTCAAATGAAGTTACTGTGAAAAGCCCCTAGTCACCACATTCCGGCGCCTGTTTGGGGAGGCTGGTACGGAAATTGAACTGTGCTGCTGGTCTGCCTTGGTCTGCTTTCAAAGCCAGCGATTGAGCCTTGTGTTTTGTGTGATTCTATTTCATTCTTTTCCATTTCTTAATAAACATTTCCTTGACTGTAAAATCATCACAGGTAGTCGGGGACACCGGGAGCGATCTACTGGCCGCATTGTGCCTGAAAGGTGATGCAGCCCGGCCGGTAGATGCCTGGAGATCCCTCTTCTGGCATTTACCTGGCCTGCCACTCCCCGCGAGATCCAACATGATCTCGACAGGCGTCGCAATCCGAATCTCTCCCATTCTGGGTGTGGTCAGTATTTTGAAAATCTACATATTAGAGTGAGTCAGGTAGTCTGACTCCCCGATCTACCCGAGGCGTTGGCATCTAACCCCTTCGTCTCCGAGACCTCGTGTGCGAGTGTCGTTCAGCGCTGGTCCCCACAAACACGGGCCAGACGGAACCGCACTTGTGGGGGTCTCCCAGAGGAGGTGCTTGCGCTCTGAGCAGGGTGGCACCCTCACCCTAGCACCAGTGCCACCCGGGCACCTTGGCAGAGCCACCGGGGTGCCAGCCTAGCACTGCCAAGGTGGCACTGGTGAGTTGGAGCTTTGGTGGGGGGGGGGGGGGTTGAGAAATCGGAACGGCGTTTAAAATGGCGTCCCGTCTCTTCCTGCACCGAGGGGTTACGGCGAGTGCCGGAAACGGGACCAAGTGCAACCTTGGTGGGGCGTTCCCAGCTGGGGCCCCGATTGGAAACAGAGTGTCTGCCGTGTACCTCGCCGCTGCGAGTGCCGGGAAACACCCGGCTACACGTGCTCATCGCGGCACGCTGCTCCAGTTTGGCTGGGCCGTGACCATCATTTCTGGATTTGACAATCTCTCCTCATCCTATCCCAATTGGAAAAAATCAAACATGAGGCATATTAAGTTTCCCTTCTGGGATTTGAACAGCTTGGCATTTACTATCATTCGTGCCTAAACACAGGAAAACGGGAAGGTTTGAGATTTCTAGACGCAAGCAGATTCTATCTGAAATATCTGCTAAATTTCAGCAGTGTAGTTGCTCCACTGACTGGTTTGTTAGAAAGGACAGAGGAGTGTCAGAACGCATTTGATGGCTTAGGAGCTGCATTAACCACTGCACCTGTTCTAGCAGCACCCGATGTTGGTTTTTTTGCATTTTAGAATAAAACAACTTTATTTGTAGGCTCTGAAAGATTTTGTGGTATTTGTTCTCCATTCATTTAAAAAAAAACAGTCCTGCGATGCAAATGGACCAAATTGCACCTTGGTACAGGATTAGTGCAAATGCAAAAATAAAATGGACAGTACAGTAGCACAGTGGTTAGCACTTTTTCTTCACAGGGTCCTGGGTTTGATTCTCGGCTTGGGTCACTGTCTGTGCGGAGTCTGCACGTTCTCCCCGTGTCTGCGTGGGTTTCCTCCGGGTGCTCCGGTTTCCTCCCACAAGTCCTGAAAGACGTGCTTGTTAGGTGAATTGGGCATTCTGAATTCTCCCTCAGTGTACCCGAACAGGCGCCGGAATGTGGCGACTAGGGGCTTTTCACAGTAACTCCATTGCAGTGTTAATGTAAGCCTACTTGTGTGTGGTGAACCACTGTTACACCTGTATTAGGTGATGTAAGGTAGGACCTGTATTACAGGTTCGCCGGTAGCCCCTGCCGGCTGGCTCCGCCCAGTAGGAGGAGTATAAATATGCGTGTCCTCCATTGATCTGCCATTTCGCCAGCTGCAGCAGGAGCCACGCATCTGACGGCAATAAAGCCACAGTTGTACCCAACCTCAGCCTTCGTGCAATTGATCATGCGTCATTGTAACAATAAAGATTATTATAATTAAGTAGACCATTCCTTGACAAAGAAAAAAAAAATCACAAATCCACCATGCACTCCCGAACTTGACCCAAGGGCCCGGGACAGATATAAAACACCATTGCTGCCCAACATTCAGTCAGCCCATCCAATAGATTTGGATGTAGTGTACACACCACCCTATCAGGCTTCCGGGGCTAGTTTGGGGCATAGGAGTAAAGCTTGGCCTGACGCACGTCTCAACTTTAACTGCACCTTTATGGCAGCTCCGATTCCCGGGTCATTGAGCAAACATGAATACAGCACAGACCCTGCAGCCACTTTGCTGCTGTGGTAGTGAGGCGCTATCTGCACCTCATTTAACACAATCTCATTTGTAGACATCTCTTTGTAAACGTGCTAAATTCCAGGGACAGGTACGCTCTTGAGCTGGCTTCAATTGCAATGAACAAGTGTAAAGGTCAGGGCACGGTGGCACAGTGGTTAGCACTGCAGCCTCACAGCTCTAGGGTTTGATTCCGACCTCGGGTGTCCGTTTGTGCGGAGTCTGCGCGTTCTCACCCGTGTGTGCGTGGGTTTCCTTCCGGTTTCCTCCCACAGTCCAACGATGTGTGGGATAGGTGGATTGGCCATGATACATTGCCCTTAGTGTCCAAAGATGTGTGGGTTAGATGGATTGGCCACGCTAAATTGCCCCTTAGTGTCCAAAGATGTGTGGGTTAGGTGGATTGGCCACGCTAAATTGGCCCTTAGTATTGAGGGGGGGGGGAGGCTGGAAGTGAGCTTCGGAGGAGTACTGTTTCAGAGGGTCGTTGCAGACTCGATGGGCTGAATGGCCTCCTTCTGCATGAATGAAATGAAAATGAAAATCGCTTATTGTCACGAGTAGGCTTCAATGAAGTTACTGTGAAAAGCCCCTAGTCGCCACATTCCGGCGCCTGTTCGGGGAGGCTGGTACGGGAATCGAACCGTACTGCTGGCCTGCTTGGTCTGCTTTAAAAGCCGGCGATTTAGCCTGATGAGCTAAACCAGCATGGTAGGGATTCTGGGAGTCTATGAATCATACGTCTTCTTCTATATTAAAAATCCAGTTCCAGCCTTTGCATTTAGCTTCACAGCCTTTAAGTCAAATAACTGGGCATGACTCATTCACTGGTCTTGCTTGATAGCAGCCTGTAATTCCATTACTTTCATCCCCTGGGATTATCAGCAACTACCTTAATTCCCAGTACTGGATTTTCTTTCCGAGTAAATGTGGATTAAATATAGGTATGGGTGGTGCCATTGAGGAGCATTTCTAGCTGCTTCCCTCGTGTTCCCTTCTAATATAATTCTACCATGAGAGCACTTTGATAGATCAGTGATTAAGTTATATCCAGAATCTAATTTTGACTGATATAATGTCACAATTTGAAAGCCTTGGCTAACCAGCTTGTCGCTGCTGTTGCTGCCACCTCTGCAGAGGTTTTTGAGACCGGTTTAGTCTCTGGTCAGTTAATTGATGTTGGTCAATGACTCCAGTGATGTCGGTGTTGGGCACTGAGTTGCTACAAGAAGATGAACTGGGACTTGAGAAGCCAGTAGGATATTTTTCAGGGAAGTGGAATGTACATTACACAAAATATTCAGCTGTAGATAAAGAGACTTTAAATTTGCTGTTGGCGTTGCAACACCTCGAGGTGTATGTTGCAAACAATTCTTCAGAGATCGTTACATAGTCTGACGGCAATTCTTTGAAGTTTCTGGAGAGGTTTCGAGGCACAAACGCCAGACTGTTCCAGTGGCATTTATTGTCGCAATTTAAAAATGTTACACGTGTCTGGACGCGAGGATTGAATTGTAGATGCATTGTCAAGAGTTTAGCTTCAAAAGGACTTGGATGTCGGGGATGTGAGAATGGACCGGAATGATCTCGAGAGAAGACTTGTATATATTTTCATGGTTGATACATGTACACTATAGTGGAAATAGTCAATTGTTTGTATAGATAAATGGAGGAGGAAATAAGAAATGGGCTGAGAAAATGAAACTATAGCCGCGATTTAGTGCCCAAAAATGGAGTCCCACTTTGGTCGTGTATAACGGGGTGTTTCCTGACACCGGCAATGCAGAGAATGACCCCACTGTCAAACGGGACTCTTGTTTGCTTTGGCCTTGGCGGGGAATGACCTGAACATTGCGGGAAGAGATCGGATGCCAACCCATCTCTGGACTCCCTCCCTCGGACTCCCCACTGTGGCCTCCGGATCCCACCCCCCAATGCCCCAACTATTCTCTCGGGGTCCTCGAGCCCCATTCACTCCACCTCTTAAGGGCAGAGCCCCCCCTGACCAGGTCCCTGGCATGGGCAGTGCCAGGGTGCCCCGGTGGCAGCAGGAGTGCCAGGGTGCCAACTTGTCCAGAGCTCGTACACCCGGGGATTCCGATGACCAGGGAGCGCCCCCCCCCCCCCCCATCCCCATGTGCCGTTGCGCCTGGTCCACATTTGTGTGCTAAACGGTGCCATGGTGAAGTCTCTCAAGCGTGGCCATTCGCTCCCAGGCGTCGGGAGTATTAGGTGCCAAATATGTAAATGAGCCTAATGGCTCACTTAAATATATTAATCTGAATCTTGCCCAGTGAGGGCAACACCCAGATCGTGACGTCTCGCGACATCTCGTTAGATCTCACGAGGCGTTCCGAGCGGCACAATTTTGTGAGATATCATGGGCGCGATTCTCCGCTCCCCACGCCGGGTGGGAGAATCGCGGGAGGGCCCCCCGACAAATTTCACGCCCCCCTGGCGCCCCCCGCAATTCTTCCCCACCCCCGCTCGGAAGAATAACTGTTTTTCACGGCGAACGGCGATTCTCCGACCCGGATGGGCCGAGCGGCCTGCCGTTCGCGGCCGTTTCACAACAGCGTCAAACACAGCTGGTCGCTGCCGTCGTGAATCGGGAGTAACAAGCCCGTTTGGGTCTTGTAGGTGGCCTAGAAAGGAAAGAGCACCACGACTGTGCTCGGGAGGGGACAGGCCCGCGATCGGTGCCCACCGATCGTCGGGCCGGCGTCTCAATCGGACGCACTATTTCCCCTCCGCCGCCCTGCAAGATCAAGCCGCCACGTCTTGCGGGCCGGCTGAGGGGAAAGGCGGCCACCGCGCATGCGCGGGTTCGTGCCGGCAGCGTCATTAGGCGCTCCGGCAGCATCATTCTTGGCGCGACGCCCCCACGGCCGAGAGTTACTGAGCGCCGCTCCTAGCCCCGCCGGGAGGGGAGAACAGGGGGCGAGGAGCGGCCTCCGAGGCCGTCGTGAAACTCGGCCGAGTCCACGACGGCCCTCCCGATTTTTCCCGGGAGCGGAGAATTCCGCCCCATGACTTTGTCGCATCACTGAGTCCGGCGTGACGAGGATGTCTGGTCGCGCCCTATATTTTTGACATTTTGTGGGCAGTACGGTGGCGCAGTGGGTTAGCCCTGCGGCCTCACGGCGCTGAGGTCCCAGGTTTGATCCCGGCTCTGGGTCACTGTCCATAGTTGGAAAAAATGAATTGGGTACTCTAAATTTATTTTTAAAATATTTTTACTCTGTAAGGAAGGGTGTATGTGTGTGTGTGTGTGTGTGATTTAATTAAACTGTGGGCAGGTTAAGAAGAGACAACTTGTCAGAGAGAGTTGAGAGATAAAAGAATAATTATTCAATGTCTGTGGTGAGGACAGTTTGTAACTAAATGGGTGGGTTTAAAACGTGGCATTAAGAGTTAGATAGTGGGCGAGATTCTCTGACCCTCGGCATAGGGGGCAGAGAATTACCCAAAACAGGCTCCCCCGCCGGCATGCGATTCTCCGGCGACCAGATAATCGCAGCCAGTCGGGAGCCGTTGAAAGAGGCCCCCGCGGCGATTCTCCGCGCTCGACGGGCCAAGTGCCCGCCAAGTCCCGCCGGTGTGGATCACATGTGGTCCCACCCGGCGGGACCTCGACGTTCTGGCTGCGGGGGCCTGTCCAAGTCCCTGGGGGGGGATCCGATTCCGGGAGGGCCTCCACCGTGGCCAGGCCCGCGATCGGTGGCCGGGGCCCTGTTGGCCCCTTGAAGACGGAGAATCACCCCGGACTTTCTAGGAAAAAGTCTGGAGTGATTCCTGCCCTTTTTCCGGTGGGCGCGGGGACTTAGTTCCCAGAAGGGAGAATCCCCCCCCCCCCCAGGGACTTGGTTTTTCTGCTGTTAAATTTCAAGGGGAGTAATTAAGTAGCTTTTATAACATACAAGGGCTTCATAAGTAAACAAGGGAAGGTGATTCAATTTTACTCAAGCTGAAATGGGAGGAATAGAAAATTTTAAAAATATATATTTGATGAGACCACTGCTAACTGGTGCTCATTCAGGTCTCTGAGGGATGGGGATTAGATCCCGTGCCTTCGGTAACTCCAGCAAGAGCATATTCAAATAAGCCTGAATGCACGCTTGAACATGCAGATTTGGGTCCAGCCCAATGTGGGCGGCGTCAGATTGCGATGTCTCACGCAATCCCATTGAATTTGCGAGGCATACCGAGCCGGGTAATCTACCAGCAACGTCGCCTCCAAAGTCGGGCACGATGCGTCCGTTAGGTCTCACCTTTTGTATCTGAAAGCAGTCTTGTTTCTGAATTCTCTTGTGCTTCCGCAGCAGAGCGGAAGTTAGGGAGAAATAGTGTGGTACACCTTTACTAAAGTGACAGCAGTTTAGCCTTGGATAATATTACTTGGATAATATTACTGGATTTTTAGGGTTAAAATCTAAGGGAGTGTTGCCCAGAACGTGTTTATTTGTGTATTCTGACTATGTAGGGTTCGTCTGTGTAGGTTTTGTAAGACTGTTTTCACTGTGTAAATTTAATCTTGTGTGCTTAATTTTCTTTTCTTCTTGTTAATAAAACTTTTATTTTTAAAGTCCCAAAAGTGTTACTGGGATTATATGCTCCTGGGATCAGTAGATTTCTCCATGTTTTCAGAATATAAAAAAAAGGTTATGATCAGTGAGACAAGTTTCCCCCTGGGATTGTTCACCAAGTGACATCTGCTGCGGTCGGAGCAGTGCAGATGAAGTCCTTCGTCATTTTGTTGCACTGCAGGACCCTCCTCCTGCGAGGGGAGTTGGCACTCAACGCCCTGGAGGCTGCCTCCCATGCCGTGAGAAAGATTGAGACACCCCCGGCTGCGGATTTAATGGGGCTGGTTTAGCGATCGGGGCTGGTTTAGCACAGGGCTAAATCACTGGCTTTGAAAGCAGACCATGACCTTGTTAAGAGGAAGAAGGAGACTTGTGTAAGGCTGAAGAAACAAGGTTCAGACAGGGCGCTGGAGGGATACAAGATAGCCAGGAGGGAACTGAAGAAAGGGATTAGGAGAGCTAAGAGAGGGCATGAAAAATCTTTGGCGGGTAGGATCAAGGAAAACCCCAAGGCCTTTTACACATATGTGAGAAATATGAGAATGACTAGAGCGAGGGTAGGTCCGATTAAGGACAGTAGCGGGAGATTGTGTATTGAGTCTGAAGAGATAGGAGAGGTCTTGAACAAGTATTTTTCTTCAGTATTTACAAACGAGAGGGGCCATATTGTTGGAGAGGACAGCGTGAAGCAGACTGATAAGCTTGAGGAGATACTTGTCAGGAAGGAAGATGTGTTGCGCGTTTTGAAAAACTTGAGGATAGACAAGTCCCCCGGGCCTGACGGGATATATCCAAGGATTCTATGGGAAGCAAGAAATGAAATTGCAGAGCCGTTGGCAATGATCTTTTCGTCCTCACTGTCAACAGGGGTGGTACCAGAGGATTGGAGAGTGGCGAATGTCGTGCCCCTGTTCAAAAAAGGGAATAGGGATAACCCTGGGAATTACAGGCCAGTTAGTCTTACTTCGGTGGTAGGCAAAGTAATGGAAAGGGTACTGAGGGATAGGATTTCTGAGCATCTGGAAAGGCATTGCTTGATTAGGGATAGTCAGCACGGATTTGTGAGGGGTAGGTCTTGCCTTACAAGTCTTATTGAATTCTTTGAGGAGGTGACCAAGCATGTGGATGAAGGTAAAGCAGTGGATGTAGTGTACATGGATTTTAGTAAGGCATTTGATAAGGTTCCCCATGGTAGGCTTATGCAGAAAGTAAGGAGGCATGGAATAGTGGGAAATTTGGCCAGTTGGATAACAAACTGGCTAACCGATAGAAGACAGAGAGTTGTGGTGGATGGCAAATATTCAGCCTGGAGCCCAGTTATCAGTGGCGTACCGCAGGAATCAGTTCTGGGTCCTCTGCTGTTTGTGATTTTCATTAACGACTTGGATGAGGGAGTTGAAGGATGGGTCAGTAAATTTGCAGATGATACGAAGATTGGTGGAGTTGTGGATAGTGAGGAGGGCTGTTGTCGGCTTCAAAGAGACATAGATAGAATGCAGAGCTGGGCTGAGAAGTGGCAGATGGAGTTTAACCCTGACAAGTGTGAGGTTGTCCATTTTGGAAGGACAAATCTGAATGCGGAATACAGGGTTAATAGTAGGGTTCTTGGCAATGTGGAGGAGCAGAGAGATCTTGGGGTCTATGTTCATAGTTCTTTGAAAGTTGCCACTCAAGTGGATAGAGCTGTGAAGAAGGCCTATGGTGTGCTAGCGTTCATTAGCAGAGGGATTGAATTTAAGAGCCGTGAGGTGATGATGCAGCTGTACAAAACCTTGGTCAGGCCACATTTGGAGTACTGTGTGCAGTTCTGGTCACCTCATTTTAGGAAGGATGTGGAAGCTTTGGAAAAGGTGCAAATGAGATTTACCAGGATGTTGCCTGGAATGGAGAGTAGGTCATACGAGGAAAGGTTGAGGGTGCTAGGCCTTTTCTCATTAGAACGGAGAAGGATGAGGGGCGACTTGATAGAGGTTTATAAGATGATCAGGGGAATAGATAGAGTAGACAGTCAGAGACTTTTTCCCCGGGTGGAACACACCATTACAAGGGGACATAAATTTAAGATAAATGGTGGAAGATATAGAGGGGATGTCAGAGGTAGGTTCTTTACCCAGAGAGTAGTGGGGACATGGAATGCACTGCCTGTGGTAGTAGTTGAGTCGGAAAAGTTAGGGACCTTCAAGCGGCTATTGGATAGGTACTTGGATTAGGGTAGAATAAGGGAGTGTAGGTTAACTTCTTAAGGGCAGCACGGTAGCATTGTGGATAGCACAATTGCTTCACAGCTCCAGGGTCCCAAGTTCGATTTCGACGTGGGTCACTGTCTGTGTGGAGTCTGCACATCCTCCCCGTGACTGCGTGGGTTTCCTCCGGGTACTCCGGTTTCCTCCCACAGTCCAAAGATGTGCAGGTTGGGTGGATTGGCCATGAAAAATTGTCCAAAATTCTATGATTAACCTAGGACAAAAGTTCGGCGCAACATCGTGGGCCGAAGGGCCTGTTCTGTGCTGTATTTCTCTATATCTATATCTAATGGCAGGCCAGCAGCACGGGTTCGATTCCCGTACCAGCCTCCCCGAACAGGCGCCGGAATGTGGCGACTGGGGGCTTTTCACAGCAACTTCATTTGAAGCCTACTTGTGACAATAAGCCATTTTCGTTTCATTTCATAATGAGCGCGGCATTGTGCAATTTGACACCATCTCCTGCTACACTCGGTGGCGGGAAACACGCTCGCTTCCTGCCCCACCTCCACTGAACCTAGGCCTGGAGAGGACGTTTCTGCCCATAGGAACTAGTGTCATCTCTGCAAGGGCCAGAGAGATGTAGAACACAGCCTCAGGCTCAGATAATGACTGAAGAGATCCAGGGAGGACAGCAGTAACCTGGGAAAACAGTCGGGCATAAACGAGTACCAGGATAAAGAAACAGGCAAGCGGGACTGGACAAAATAAATCGGAGAATTCGCAATGCTAAGATTAGATTTTGGAAAGGAGGGAGCTGAACTGTTAGCCGTGGAGTTAGGCTGAGTTAAAACTGATAACAAGAAATAATATATCCACCAGAAATAGAATGATCCGGAAGATTACACACCCTGTGGAACTTGAGAAGTTCAAGTTTTTAAAAAACTTTTCCAATTAAGGGGCAATTTATCTTGGCCAATCCACCTACCCTGCACATCTTTGGGTTGTGGGGGTGAGGCCCACGCAGACACGGGGGGGGGGGGGGAATGTCCACACGGACAGTAACCCAGGGCCGGGATCGAACCCGGGTCCTCGCCGATGTGAGGCAGCAATGCTACCCACTGCGCTACCGTGCCTCCCACGAGAAGTCCAAGTTAAGGGATACAACCTAAAGGAAGTTTTCGTGACAAAACCGCCAATGTCTATCCGTCGGGGGGGGGGGGGGGGGGGGGGGGGGGATTGCTTGAGTGGTTCTGCCTTTTGATCACATTCCCTGGATTCAACCTAACCGATTTACACTATAACGGAAGTGTAGCCGCTGCTTTAGTCTCGGAAACACGGCAGCCAAATTCCGCTCAGCAACCCACGGACAACAAATTCATGACAATCAGATAATTATTATCTGCGATGTTTGTTGAGGAATAAATATTGACCAGGGGACCTGGGATAACTCCCTGGTTCTTCTTCAGAATACAGACTGTGGAATCGTTCCCATTCTGCTGAGCGAGCAGCTTGGGGTGCAGTGAAAGACAGCAGTTCGGACAGTGCAGCACTCTCTCAGTACTGCAATGGGGCCTATATCAGCCTGGAGTTTCTTCTGTGGCAAGGTGGCTGGAGTGGGATTTGAACCCACAACCTCCTGACTCACTGAGCACAGCAAAGTGACACACGGCAAAGCAAAACTTGGGCAAGGAAGAATGCAGAGTGTCCATAAGGAGCGAGTGTCTTGAAACTTTTGCAAAAGACGTCTCTCTCTCGCGTTTGCTCACCTTTATTTCCAACAACTAAAAGACTAAAGACAGAATTTGACAACCCCTCCCACCATGGGGATTTTTCAGTTCCATCACAAAGTCGATGGACTTTTGAATTGCTCATTGCATCGCCCAGCCCCGCCCCCGCACCACGTTGCCATAACATTTCAACCAAAGTCTGTAATTAAACACGAGCCACCTGCAATATAGGCCTTGTCAGTAACTTCAGTCGCAGGAGATTTCTAGCTGAATTTGAGTCTATTTCTCACAGGGGAGATGGTGGTGTGGTGGTAATGTCACTGGGCTAGCAACACCCCGGCGAACCGCTCTGGGGACATGGGTTCAAGCCCCACCATGGCAGCGGCTAACCACTGCGCCACCGTGCTGCCCTGGAACTCCCTACCTCACAGCACAGGGACTGCAGTGGGTTCAGGAAGGCAGCTCACCACCACCTTCTCCAGCGAAGTTAGGGATGGGTAATAAATGTTGGGCTTGTTAGCGAAACCCACACCCCCGTGAATGGATGAAAATCATTATGGGGGCGATCTGATGGGCTGTGGCTGAAAAGCAGCTCGCTGTGAAGCGGCTCGCTGTGAAGCAGCGGGGCTTATCAAAGCCGGAAGGCCCCGTTCCCAGGATCTGCCCGGCTCGCAACACCTCGTCAGATCCAACGCGATCGCACGAGATGTTGCGTTGGGGGGGGGGATCGCTTTTTGGCAAATCTTCATATTAGAGCAAGACAGCTAGTCTCACTTTCACGCGCAGATTTCCGAGGAACCTGAGGCTTTGGGATTCATCTCCTTCACCTCGGATACCCCAGGAGGGCGCCGTTCAGCAGCGGTCCCCACAAACAGGGAGCAGACGGAACGGCTCTCATTGGGGTCTCCCAGCGGATCGGAGGCCCCAAGCTGCGTGCCCCTTGGGCAGAGTGATGCCCTGGTACTGTTGGTGCCATCTGGGCAACCTGACACCCAGATGGCACTGCCAAGGTGGCAGGTTGGCATTTTTGCCCGTGAATGTGATCGGGCCGGGGGTGCCCTGCGTGGGTGTTGGTGGGTACAGTGAGCGGGGGGTGGGGAACCTTTCCAGAGTACGTACTTAGCCTCATTTGATATGATTAACACTGCACCGCATTTGAAATTGTGTCATTTAGTTTATAATCTTTTCCACATACCAATGGAACAAATAAACTAATTAACAGTTTAACTAATACAATCACCAATCTGTGGCAATCATAGGTTTGGGCCGGTGAGGATAGACGCAATTTATAGGAGTTGGAGTGGAGGGGGGGGGGCGTCAAGAGGACTCGGGGTTTGTTTGCGATGGGGAGCTTCGTGAGGCCGGATGAATTGAAGGAGTATCAGCTTCCGAGGGGGAGTGAATTCCGGTAGATACAGGTGTGGGACTTTGTACGAAAAGAGTCCCCCTCGCTCCCTCAGCTGCCAAGCCATGCACCGTTAGACAGAGGGTTATCGAGCGATGAGTTGGGGGAGGGGAAGATCTCGGACATATATGGGTGGTTGCGGGAGACGGGGAAGGCGTGATTGGAAGAGAGAGAGGGGAAGGGGGAGGAGGAGCTGGGATTGGCACTGGGGAGGGGGGATGGGTCTGGAGTGCAATATCTTTTCGGGTGAACCCCCCCCCCCCCCGGCCCTGTGCCGGGACGAGCTGATAGAATTTAATGTGGGTCATAGGGCTCATATGACGCGTGCGTGCATGAGTGGGTTCTTCCCGGAGGCAGAGAACAGGTGTGAGAGGTGCTCAAGCGGACCGGCGTTTTGGACGTCGGTGTTTGAGACAATGTGGGGGTGAGGGTGGAGCCGTGCTCTTGGGTGCCAATCTTTGGCAAGAATGAGACGAGAAATGTCAAACTGTTTGTAATTTGATTTTTGATTTTATGAATGTGGAACTTTCTGTGTACTTTGGAATCAAATATCTATTTTTTAAAAACAATTTAACTAATACTGTAAACAAATTGACAAATTAACAGCCCCTTAAAGGGGGCACTGGAAGCAAAATCAAAACTTCAGACTTACTTAATTAAAAATAATATTTCCAGGGCAGCACGGTGGCCTAGTGGTCAGCACAACCGCCTCACGGCGCTGAGGTCCCAGGTTCGATCCCGGCTCTGGGTCACTGTCCGTGTGGAGTTTGCACATTCTCCCCATGTCTGCGTGGGTTTCGCCCCCACAACCCAAAGATGTGCAGAGTAGGTGGATTGGCCATGCTAAATTGCCCCTTAATTGGAAAAAATAATTGGCTAATCTAAATTTATATTAAAAAAAATAATATTTCCAGACCCCACAGTGCTCACTGATCGCAGAAGGTCTCAAGTGTACCGGCTGACACTACAGGCGCCCTCTCCAGGGGAAACGTTTAGTTAAGTTTGCCTCTCCCTGCTAGTCCTTCCCAAATGCACCACGTCGTACTTCATCTCTGTCTTGTTTCTCCAGGCGGTCAATGGCCTGACTGAAGTCAGCTGACCAACTTGACCATCCTTCACCCACCTGATAATCTAGCTTGCCCTTAAATGCGTAGCGTGGACACTATTCTCCTCAAACCGCCCCCCCCAACCCCCCACCCCCACGGTGTGGTAGCGAGTTCCACATTCTCATCATTTGCAGGTTAAGGAGATTTCCCCTGAATTCCCGATCGGATTCAGTGATTTGAACGTACTTATGTTGGTGCGGAAGCATCAACATGGGAGAGAATGAATGGGCAGCACGGTAGCAAAGTGGTTAGCACAACTGCTTCACAGCTCCAGGGTCCCAGGTTCGATTCCCGGCTTGGGTCACTGTCTGTGTGGAGTCTGCACGTTCTCCCCGTGTCTGCGTGGGTTTCCTCCGGGTGCTCCGGTTTCCTCCTACAGTCCAAAGATGTGCAGGTTAGGTGGAGTGGCCCTGTTAAATTGCCCTTAATGTCCAAAATTGCCCTTAATGTCCAAAATTGCCCTTAATGTGGGGTGGGGTTACTGGGTTATGGGGATAGGGTGGGGGTGTGGGCTTGGGTAGGGTGCTCTTTCAAAGAGCCGGTGCAGACTCGATGGGCCGAATGGCCCTCCTTCTGCACTGTAAATTCTATGAAAAAAAAATTCCAATGAATGAGTTGACTTCATTCAAACCGTTTTAGGGTTGAAAGTACAAGTGGTAGATGAAATTTAATGAGGAGAAATGTTAAGTTGGATATTTGGGTGGGGGGAACATGGGCAATGTAAAAAAAAAGATACAATTGTAAAAGGGATGCAAGAGAGACCTGAGGTGGTGGGACAGTTCGAGAGGGTGATTAATACGGCATAAGGAATCCTGGGGAGGGTGGGGGCGCGGGTGTAGATGGTGGTATAGCCGTCATGTCACAGGATTAACAATCTGGAATCCTACGCAAATGCTATGAACACAGGTTCAAATCCCATCATGGCACTTGGTGGAATATAAATTTAATTAATAGATCTGGAATATTAAGTAATGGTGACCATGAAACTATCATCAATTGTTGTGAAAGGCTATCTGGATCACTCAAGGGATATGGCGGGGAGGCAGGATCAGGGTATTGAACTAGATGATCAGCATTATCATAATGTATGGTGGAGCAGGCTCGAAGGGCCGAATGGCCTCCTTCTGCTTCAATTTTCTATGTATGTTTCTTTATAATGGCCTTTTATAGAAGTTAATCAGCTGTCTTTACCTGGACTAATTCCATAGAATTTCTACGGGGCAGAAGGAGGCCATTTAGCCCATCGGGTCTGCACTGTCCTTGAAAGAGCGCCCAATCCCCCCGCCCTATCCCTGTAATCCCATCGACCCGACACATCTGTGGACACTAAGGGGCAATTTATTATGGCCAATCCACCTAACCTGCACATCTTTGGGCTGTGGGAGGAAACCGGAGCACCCGGAGGAAACCCACGCAGACACGGGGGGAACGGGAAAACCTAAACACGGACAGTCACTCAAGGCTGGAATCAAAGCTGAGTCCCTGGCGCTGTCAGGCGACAGTGCTAACCATTGTGCCACCCAGACCCCAGACCCAGAGCAACGTATTTGGCTATTAACTGCCCCCTGAAATACCTAGCAAGGGCAATAAATGATGGGTAATAAATATTGGCCAGCGATGCCCACTGGATGTATAAAGTTAATAAAAAAGAGGCATTGAATACAAAAGCAAGAAGGTCATGATAAACGTTTATAAAACACTGATTCATAGAATTTACAGTGCAGAAGGAGGCCATTCAGCCCTTGGAAAGAGCACCATACCTAAGCCAACACCTCCACCCTATCCCCATAACCCAGTAACCCCACTTAAAACGTTTTGGACACTTAAGGGCAATTTATCATGGCCAATCCACCTAACCTGCACATCTTCGGACTGTGGGAGGAAACCGGAGCACCCGGAGGAAACCCACGCACACACGGGGAGAAAGTGAAAACTCCGCACTAACAGTGACCCAAGCCGGGAATCGAACCTGGGACCCTGGAGCTGTGAAGCAACTGTGCTAACCACCGTGCTACCGTGCCCGAGCTGGAGTAACCAGCCTGATTCTGGGAGCTGCGCATGAGGAAGGAAGTTCTCCCCTTGGGGAAGAGAAGGCCGAGAGGAGATTGAATCGAGGTTTGTAAATTCACAAGGGGTCTGGACAGAGTAGAGAGGGACGAATTGAGAGCAGGGGGGAGGGGCACCAATTTAAGGTGATTGGCAAATGAAGCAACGTGAGGAAAAGCGTTGATTCGCAGCGAGAGGTTAGGGTGCGGAATGCACTGCCTGAGACTGTGGCGGAGGCAGCTTCAATCGAAGGTTATTAAAAGAGAATTGGACAACCATTAAAGAAGGTAAACATTTGCAAGGCTTCGGGGGAAAAGGTGAGGGGGTGGAGCCAGGTGGGTGGCAGCTGGCATGGTAATGACAGCTGTGTTGTGTTCAATGATTCTACAACTTCCTGCCTTGCCAATGTTAGCAGAATATCTAATTGCTTTCTACCTGATTAACATTAAATAATACCCGGGCATCCAATGGTTTTATATGCCCAGCAGCGTTCACTTAAGCATTTTCCACCTGGATGTTTGTTTACCTTCTACAACAATGCACCGAAACACTGGAGTGTCTCTTCAGATTTTAAAATAAATTTAGAGTACTCAAGTCTGCTCCGCCATTCAATCATTAAAAAAATAAAATAAATTTAAAGTATTTTCTTTTCCAATTAAGGGGCAATTTAGCGTGTTCAATCCACCTAAGAACAAAGAAAGAAAATTACAGCACAGGAACAGGCCCTGTCAGCCCTCCCCAGCCTGCGCCGATCCAATCCTTTATCTAAACCTGTCTCCTATTTTCCAGGTCTACTCCCTCTGTCCCGCCCATTTCATATACCTCTCTAGATGCATCTTAAATGATGCTATCGTGCCCGCCTTCTACCACCTCCGCTGGATAAAGCGTTCCAGGGCACCCACCACCCTCTACGTAAAAAACTTTCCACGCACATCTCCCTTAAACTTCCCCCTCTCACCTTGAATCGTGACCCCTTGTAACTGACACCCCCACTCTTGGGGAAAAGCTTGTTGCTATCCACCCTGTCCATACCTCTCATAATTTGTATATCTCAATCAGGTCCCCCCTCAACCTCCGCTTTCAACGAAAACATTTTTGGGTTGTGGGGGGCGAAACCCACGCAGACATGGGGAGAATGTGCAAACTCCACACAGACAGTGACCCAGAGCCGGGATCGAAACCTGGGACTCGGCGCCGGAGCAGCAGGGCTAACCCACTGCGCCACCGTGCTGCCCACTCAGATCAGTTTAGTTAAAACTGCAGCTTGTTAAATATAACAATAGTTTGCATTTTATTTATCTTTAATCTAGCGGAACATCCCAAGGTGCTTCACAAAGCCCTCTGAAACAAGATTCGATAAAAGCCGCAGAGAGAGCAGGGCAGGTGACCAAATCTTGGACAAAGGGATAGATTTTAAGGAGGGTTTGATTTGATTTATTGTCACGTGTACCAAAGTGTTGTTCTACGTACAGCCGATACAGATCATAGACTTTACAGTGCAGAAGGAGGCCATTTGGCCCATCGAGTCTGCACCAGCTCTTAACCCCACTTAAACCCACCCTATTCCCATAATGCAGTAACCCCGCCTAACCTTTTTTGGACACTAAGGGCAATTTAGCATGGCCAATCCACCTAACCTGCACATCTTTGGACAGTAGGACGAAACCGGAGCACCCGGAGGAAACCCACGCTGACACGGGGAGAACGTGCAGACTCCGCACAGACAGTGACCCAAGCCGGGAATCGAAACTGGAGCCGTGAAGCAAACGTGCTAACCACTGTGCTCCTGTGGCGCCCATTCCATACATGGAAAACAAAACCAGAGGACACACATAAATACACAATGTAAGTACATAGACACAGGCAGTGGGTGAAGCATATGGAGTTTAGTACTACTCAGTAGAGAAGATGTGTGGAGAGATCGGTTCAGTCCATAAGAGGGTCATTCAGGAGTCTGGTAGCAGCGGGGAAGAAGCTGTTTTTTAATCTGTTCGTGCGTGGTCTCAGACTTTTGTATCTCCTTCCCGATGGAAGAATTTGGAAGAGAGAATAACCTGGGTGGGAGGAGTCTTTGATTATGCTGCCCGCTGGGGCTGGTTTAGCACAGCGGGCTAAACAGCTGGCTTGTAAAGCAGAACAAAGCCAGCAGCGCGGGTTCAATTCCCGTACCAGCCTCCCCGAACAGGTGCCAGAATGTGGCGACCAAGGGCTTTTCACAGTAACTTCATTTGAAGTCTACTTGTGACAATAAGCGATTTTCATTTTCATTTCATTTCCCCAGACAGCGGGAGGTGTTGACAGAGTCAATGGATGGGAGGCAGGTTTGTGTGATGGACTGGGCGGTGTTCACAACTCTCTGTAGTTTCTTATGGTCTTGGGCCGAGCAGTTGCCATACCAGGCTGTGATGCAGCCAAATAGGATGCTCTCTATGGTGCATCTGGAAAAATTGGTAAGGGTTAATGTGGACATGCCGAATTTCCTTAGTTTCCTGAGGAAGTATAGGCACTGTTGTGCTTTTTTGGTCATAGTGTCGAAGTGGGTGGACCAGGACAGATTGTTGGTGATGTGCAGCCCTAGGAATTTGAAACTGCTAACCATCTCCACCTCGGCCCCGTTGATGCTGACAGGGGTGTGTACAACACTTTGCTTCCTGAAGTCAATGACCAGCTCTTTAATTTTGCTGGCATTGAGGGAGAGATTGTTGTCATTACACCACTTCACCAGGTTCTCTATCTCCCTCCTATATTCTGACTCTTTGTTGTTCGAAATCCGACCCACTATCGTGTCATCAGCAAACTTGTAGATGGAGTTGGAGCTGAATTTTGCCACACAGTCGTGTGTGTACAGGGAGTATAATAGAGGGCTAAGTACACAGCCTCGCGAGGCCCCGGTATTCTGGACTATCTTGGAGGAGGTGTTGTTATTTATCCTTACTGATTGTGGCCTGTGGGTCAGAAAGTCAAGGATCCAGTTGCAGAGGGAGGAGCCAAATCCTAGGTTTTGGAGTTTTGATATGAGCTTGGCTGGGATTGTGGTGTTGAAGCCAGAGCTGTAGTCAATGAATAGGAGACTAACGTAGGAGTCTTTGTTGTCAAAATGCTCTGGGGATGAGTGTAGGGCCAGGG